>NC_141100.1:12639264-13084264 GCF_041138505.1 Cibotium barometz | reverse complement strand
CCTCTTTGAGACCTTTCTAATGATATATAGCATGATGGGTAATTTTACATATTCAAGAAGTCCCCAAATGTGATAATGATGTGACATGTAACATGCCACATCGTCACCAATTTTTGGAGACTTCTTGAATATGAATAATTTTCCATCATGCTATATTTAATTGGAAAGGTCTCAAAGAGTAGATTCCAAATGTCCAAACTCTGATTTTGAGTTGATTTATAAAAATTTCACCATGAGCCCATTTTTGTAGAGAGAGAATGTGTAGTAATCCTTAAAGGGATTAATTTGAGTCCAAATTTCCCTTAACACTTGCTTGATGAAAACTCCCTCCTTGCATTACCTTGATCCACACCTCTTAAAATCCATGACAAAGGAGAAACAAGTCCTTAGCTGAGTCAACCAATGTACTAGTTTCTCTCACCATATGGATTAATTAAAAAACACAATCCACCAAAAAACCCCAATCCCAAGTCTCTCAATGATGTCTACCCAAACGACTTTTGGAAGCTCAAAAATGTTCCCTAATCATCGTAAAAATCTAGGTATCCAAGTCTACAACACTTGACCACCACCATTGTCCGCAACTTTAACCAACTTAGAAGAAAAACCACCAATGCACAAATCATCACAATAAAAACCATCAAAAAAGGCGTACATCACCCATAAGTACAATTCAAGCAAAGAGGACATTGTAATAAATATGAGTTCCAAAAAGCCTCTTAAGAGCCCAAGGATACTACAAGGGCAATCATTGTCTGGCTTCTAATGTCCCGGCCTTTGAAAATAGAATCGAGGCCACCACAACAATCGTACACAAAGGTGGCTTAAACCTCCATCTTTGCTGCCTAGATCAACACAATCAAAATATAGACAAAATTGATAATAAGTATCGCCAAATCTAGACAAAGATATCTCTATAGCCTACAACTACAAATAACATCAAAGGACCCTTGTTGGTAAGGATTTTATTACAAGTTGTTAAAATTATGATCACATTGCAACATCCTTCCTATAAAAAACATATTTTCAATTCCATTCATTAAAACACACACTAATTACTAAACCTTTGTAGATGGCAACGAGTTCCAGATGCCCCTCGAGGGGAACCTTTGGATCTTCACAAGAAGACCATCTTGGCAACTGATGGACCTGATGGCTGTCGGCTCCTCTTCGACAAAATAGTACAAGATAGCATTATGCGAAATTTGGAATACATCTCTCTAGAGTGCTTCTAGGTGTTACCTTTTGTGTAAGACAAATTGAAGGAGCCTAGAGGGGATGGCTCCTCAAGGGGAACCTTTGGATCTTCACAAGAAGACCATCTTGGCAACTGATGGACCTGATCATTGTCAGCTCCTCTCCGACAAAATAGTCGGCTCCTCTCCAACAAAATAGTACAAGATAGCATTAGGGAAAATTTGGAATACAGCTCTCCAGAGTGCTTCTGGGTGTCACCTTTTATGCAAGACAAATTGAAGAAGCTAGGTTTATGGAGCATGGCACATATTTTGGGAACTAAATTTCATGGCGAGCTCATTGTACAATTTCTTCACCATGTATTTCTCCTACACATTTTTGCTCTGGATGGTAGATCCACTACCAAATCCTCAATCTCATGGATTTGACATCTTCTTTCCCCCACAGATGATGGTGTAGCCGCTCTCAACAATAATAATGAAATACTATATGATGCCATTTTTCTAATGATAAACTTTGCATTAGTTATAGAGCCATCTCCCTCCTCATCCAAGTATATGGGTTAGAAAGGCAAAATATGATCCCTAAAAAGCTCTATTGGATCATTTTAAATGGCAAAGTTAATTATTGGTCACATATCATTAGCAAGGAGATTAACTCTTAGCAAGGAGATTAACTCTTATACAAAAAAACCACAGGCAAGTCACTCACAACCCCTACATCCTCAACACCCTATTAATCACAACAATCTCTCTCCTTGATGTAACTCATCGATAGAATGTGGATCCAGACTTCGTGCTGAAAACTCCATCCTTGGTAGCCCTACTGTCAACCTCACACCTCCCTCTTCACCTAAATCCCCATATCCACTTCACCACCATCCCTTTCTACTATGTCTCCCTTACCCACATCTCCTACCACTCATTCCACACAAGTCACCTCTTCTACCAATCCCTCTTCAACCCCACAGATCCCAGTGTTAACCCATGACGAACGATGAGATGTACTATGTTTTACGTCGTGTAATTAGTTTAACTATTCTGAGTCATGGGCCGGGCTTGTCGGCACCATATGTTAAGGATGAAGGGATTGGGTGATCGTCGATGAGAGGCGCACCTTGAATATTAGTAGGATAAGGGTTAGGGTCGGCCGGCCATGTATGGGCGCCCAAGTGTGAACGGCCAAGTCACCTATAAGAGTCAAATGTAACCCTAAAATCCTCATTCTCATGTGTTGTGAATACAAGAGTGCTCTTGCCTTATCTCCTTCGTTTCCTCCTCCTGCGTGTGTGAGAGAGAGAGAGAGTGAGTGAGAGAGCGATCGAGCACTGTGTAGCGACACGGCGGCGGAGAGGCGGTAGAGCGGCGAACGGCGGCTCCTTCTTCACGGCTGCAACGCGGGAATCCTTCAAGGCGGTGGTTGAGCGGTGAGTGACACGCCCTTTGCATTCTGTTTGAGCTTCCTTCCCTGGTTGTATGCTTTGCAGCCATTCGTGGCTCGCATACGGTGTCCGGCAAGTCCCCAGCCTACGACCTGTGCGGCAAAAGCGCACATTTTTGGCGCCGCTGCCGGGGAGTTGCCCTGCACCAAGCTCCAGTTTGCAGCTCGGCTGCTGCGTGAAGTTTAATCTACACTGTAAGAAAGCGACTGTGTGTTCGTTGTTGAGGTTTTTTTGTGTTTTACAATCTGTTTCTGCAATTTGTCTTCTGCATTTCTGTTTCTTTTGTTATTTTCTCCGCTCCGCGTGTGGGCGTGCGTTTAGTTATCTGGTTTTCTGCGTGTGAGAGGGGATTTTTGAATCCCCAGATCTATGCTGTGTGCGAACTGCGCCGCGGCCAAGGCTGAACCCTAAGGAAACCCTAGAAAACTTATCCCAAAAAAAAACCAGAAAATAAAAATAAAAAAAAATATAAAAGTAAAAATTAAATTTTCAAAGAAAGAACCAAACGTGTGGAGAGGAAAGATTTTCTAATTGGAGAAAAAAATTTTGAAAAGAAAGAACCCCAATTGACCCACGGCCTCGGTCTCGGTCTCGGTCTCGGTCTTTTGATATATATATATAGGAGAGTGAGCCTCCATAGCTTTCTTTCAAGTGAGAGCTTATGGGAAGTCATGCCCTATATGTAGCCCACTCCCCAAGGAGTAAAGTGAGCATGTGGGATAAAGCCCTCACCCTTTCCTCCACAAGCAAATAGGCTTTTGCCCCTTCCTCCCAAGGAAACAGACTGTTTTGAGGATTACATGAGCTTTGGATAGGCAAACACGGTGCTATAAAGCACACTAGGATCCTTTGAACGATACGCTCGTTTCGAGCTATCACACGCCCTAGTCCAAGCTCGACCGTAAGTAAGGGGGTCAAAAATGGGTTAAAAACAACACAAAAACAAGTAAAAACGGGGTGCGAAACACCTAAGAAACCACTTGTGTGAGTTTCAAGGGTAGTTACCAACGCACGTAGGGTACCCACGTCACATGCATCTACGTTCTGGTCGGGTGCTAGAGCCTGAACCACTAGAAAGCGTTTCAGTTTATGCAGGCTCACACCATGCCCCCACGTTGGCATCTTGGCCTTCGGCTGGAACCCAAGGGAGTGCAACCCAAGATCCACGAATAGTGGATAGTGACTCGTCCTCTGGAAGCCATGGAAGGGCACCTTACCAAGAACCCTGAGGAGACAAGCCAAAACATGCCAGTGTGGGCCCCACAACCCGGATCTAGCATGTTTAGTCGTCTAATAGAGACCTTTAGTAAAGCTACACGCTCGGAACATGCGACAAGCGAGGTAAATGAAGAAGGAGGGGTAGTGGATTCGCCATACACATCTCATGTGGACCCTACCCTCCCAAAGAGTGTCCATGTGGATATTCTACCCACTTCGTTTAATGAGGGCCCTACTGAGCTACCACATTCTGATGCTCTTCCTAAAGTAGAGGTCCCTAGAAGCCAACCCATAAGAAGTGACATTGCGCCCACTTCCAGAGAACCGTTTGGCACACCAAGTCTGGATGGGATATTTCTCAATGAAAATTGGGAATATGATCTACACACAGAGACTCTAACGGACCTATACACGGGTTACACATACCATGTGGGTTGGTTAGAAGTCCTACGATCTACATCTAGCGCCACTAGTCTAGAGGAGCAACAACAAATGATATGTGAGGTTATTCATAGAATTATCCAAATTGAGAGGCAAAATAGGGGAGTGAACTTAGTTTCCACTGGCCCTATGAGATTTTTGGATACGGGCAAGGCCAAACAACCAACCCTATCACAATTGGAGACTCCCTCGGTGAGTCCCATAGACCCTTCGTATGTTGTTTCGCCTGGAGTCTCAATGTAGGTTGAGCCTACGACCAGTAACTTTAGTTTTCCAACCTTGGCTCAACTTTCCATTAAGGAATCCACAATGCCTACCCCAATGATGAGCATGACAGAAAGCGCACCTGTTTACCGCTGTAGTTAGTACGACACCGCTACCTAGTGGAACAGTACCTACAACAGTGCGTGCCAGTGCCTATCAACCATATGTACCTATCGCTACTCATGCTCATGTAGCTCCTACGCCTCTTAGTATGCCAATGGCGTATGCTCCACGACCGCCTTATCACAACCCTTATCCAAGAGGAGCTAGGCCTGGCTACATATCATATCCTACGTCATTTGCCAACATACTCAGACCAACGCCAACTCCTATCAGCCAGGCTATCCCAGAAGTGCCTCCACCAGCTATGCCTGCTCACCTAGGTGATCTCGCAGCATTTGCTCAGACGATCGGACGATCTATTGCGGAAAACATGCGGGGTATGCCTGAGAGAGAACCTAGAAGCAAGGCAGTACAAGTGGCTAAGCTCACTCAAAACTTCAGTGCTAACGAGGATGTTAGGAAGCACATTGAAGTCTTTGAACACGTGTGTGATTCTTTGGAAGAGCACAATGAGCTGCATAAGTGTAAAGCCTTAGGCTTAACCTTGAGTGGGAAGGCCGGAGATTGGTATCGAACCTTAAGGGTTGAAGAGCGCACTCACTACCCCACTCTCAAGAGATTGTTCTTGAAAGAATACATACGTGAGGGTGTGCTTTGGGAGTAGCATCTCAACTCCAAAAAGCTGAACGCGAGGAAGGGGAGTCAGTGATCGACTTTATAAGTCGATTGAAGCATCTAAATTCTCACTGCACTCCCGATGAACGCTTCAATAATAACCAACTGCTCGATAGATTCATCCGAGGACTGCGCCACGAGGACATTTACAATGGCCTAGTCATTAGAGGTCTTACAACGTGGGAAGCAGTCACTGCCAATGCAATCCAGTTAGAAGACAACTTGATGATTGCAGGTAAAAAGGTGTCTTCAGAGACAAAATCCGTTAGTTCGCAAGTATCTGGGCACGAGCCAATGACGGTGAAACCTATTGCCAAGGAGCCCAAGATATCTGAAATGTCTGTGACCGACCTTATTAAGGCTCTCCAAGAATACTTTAGGGGTAATCGAGCTCCTCAGAATAGCCATATGTACCCAGCAACAATGGTGTTCGGTGTGCTTAGGACCACATAGCACGAGTGAATGTCCCACATTCAGAGTCAAATTCAATGGGAATTGCAATGCATGTGGTAAGTACGGCCATCAATCTAAAGATTGCCTAGTACTTAAGCGAATGTTAGCAAATCAGGCACCACTGGCCTGGTCAAACACACCTCAAGTACCCGCGCTAATGCCTGCACAACCTGTCGAGCAACTCACAGCATATAGTTCCAAAGAATCCGAGTGAAGTCCAGTCTGTGCCGTTACCACCGCCAGTGCTGCTAGGACCACAACCTCCACATCCACCAAGGATTACCCCAATAAACCAGATGGGTTGTGAGTCACATAGTGCGTGTGGGGATTTTGAAGAGGAGATAGACCCCACTGCTCCATATGGGATTGATACGTTTGAAATGATTCCCCAGTACTACATGGAGGATCATTTCGGGCAAGTCAAGCCTGTATATCAAGCGGCTGCTCTCGCCACAAGAGGGCAAAACCTTAATACCTTGGCAAGGAGACCACCTCTTCAATGCTATGATTGTGGTGGACCGCATCGTGTAGCGGAGTGCCCTAATAGGCTACAAAAGATCGCTACTCATATGCAACCAAATCAAGGGAGCACATCGGGAATGCCGGTACTTACATGTAATCATTGTGGCATAGATCATTTGATTGCTCAATGTCCACATAATCCTAATGCACCCAAGATTACGCCATTGAATTTGGTTGAGGTCACCAACCAAGCACGAGGAACCACACCCGTTGTACCCGCGAATGTAGTTACACGGTCAATGCTTCAAAATCAAAACTACATTCTTGAAGAGAGGGATACTGCATCAATCGCTCAGGCAAAGAAAAAGAAAACACGACGAAAGAGATCGCTTAATGCCATGAGCTCCAAGCCCAGTTCAAAGACTAACATAGGGACAGGAGACGACCCCGTGTATATGAATGATCCTGAAGATGATTCTGATTCAATAGAAACCATGGGGACCAAAGCCACTACCTTAAGGGAGGAACCCACTCGGGAGCTCAATGAAGGAGAATCAAATGAGTACATAAATAAGGGAAAACAGAAGGAAACTTCCTCGGCCCCACAACCAAGTCAGTTAATGCCCTCTCGACCACCCAAACTGACTGAGACTCCCCACCAAGACAAGCCACGTGGGCCAAAAACCCTCAAGAAAAAGATTGGAACTTACCCAAACCCAGTTGAGGCGATTGAACAAGTGCAACACTTAAGGGGTTTGGTGGAAGAAACACAAAGAGAACTGGAGCCAAACCCGAGGAAAATCAAAATTCCAAACACAGTGTTTCCTACACAAGTTCAGCCTCACAAGAACCATAAACCACTAGCTATACCTAGTATCATTCGGGAAGAAAGTGAGGATAGGACATCAGGAAGTGGGCAAACACCCTTCTTGCTGGAAAGAATGTTTAGTGAGGGAATGCCTGACCCCATTGAAGAGGAAGTGATTCCATCTTCACCAGTTCCTAGTCAAGAAGCAGTACCATTGAATGTGTCCAAGCTAATGGATTTCATGTCCTCTGAAATCAGAACCACGATCATATCCAGATTATATGGAGATCCTGAGCTATTCTTAGCTCTTCGGGCATTTCTCAATGGAGAACTAAAGGCGGGGCTACCACAATTTGCAAATATGGATAGACCCGACACACTTCAAGATGAAGGGGAGCATTGGGATCTACAACCCAACTTAGATGAAGATTCGGTCGTTGAAATACCTGTTAACAAGTTGGGATAGTACTTTGAAGGTGACGAATCTAATGCCACCCTCCCCATTACTACCAAGGGATTAACTCTAAGGGAATCCTTGATGGTGGTGCTGGAGTGAGCATTGTGACTAAAAACTGTTGGGAATCCATGGGAAGACCTCACCTCGAAGTCACAAACATAGTGGTTAAGATGGCAAACGGAACCATAGCTAAACCTATTGGAATGTTAAGGGATCTTAAGATCAAGGTCCTGGGATACAAGGTACGACATACCTTCATTGTAATGGATTTCTCCAAGCATCCTATGTCATATCAAATGATCTTAGGACGTCCTTTCATGAGGGAAGTACAAATGGTGCATGACTGGTCGAAAAACCATGTCTATCTACAATTCCATGACTCTGTCATTCGAGTTGATCTTGAGAATGGTCATGCACATCCTTTAGAAAGCAAGGTTATCATCGATAATCGATCGGATACCACTATTCACTCAGCCCCATTAAGGTATTGCTATACATGGAAAAAAGAGACTGATGATGGGAAAGATTCTCCTTATATGGATGTCCTACCGGGTATGACTGAGTCGGATAACGTGGATTGGGTACACCTAGCGGCAACCATAGACACATGGGGAAATAGAGGCACAAGTTGGGTAACACCTGAGGGGCAAGATATGCCACCGTTAGTACCACTAAACATGATAGGTGTTATGCACTTGACTCCTGATGGCAAGAAAGTGGCGAACTCAACTGACAGTAGCGAAGACTCTGACCAATGTAACTCTGAGTATGAAACTCAAGAAGAAACTGACTCTGAGCCTAATGGGGGGAATGAATCAAATATTCACTCAAATGAGGAAGTAAGGTGCTCAAGGCCTAGGACAGTGACTTCTTGCAGTTCATGCGAGAGTGAAGATCGACCAAGTGTGTCCGAATCTGATAGAAACAAAAATCAAAAACTTGGTAAAAAGAAAACGAGACATAAGCGCCAACGCTATCGAGCTAATGTACGCACTGCAATAAACAAGGAGAGATCCACTGCAGAATGGCTTAGTTATGTAGGAGCCATTGACGCTCATCGGAAGATAGCGGATAATTGGGGACAATACCTCCAAAGTGTCATGTGGTGTATTCCGCAACCTCATGACGTCGCCCAATTAGAAATCGAAGAGAAGCCAAAACTAAGTTGTATTGCAAGAAGGCGGCAAAACCAAGAGTTGGCTCAACAACAAAAGGAGGTGGAATTAAAAGAAAAAAACCGAGCACAACAAGAACCAGTAGACTTACACCCTGGCACCCGAGCATTTCAAATCATTTACCACAGGGGAACGTAAAGTGGTCTACACAAAAGCCCAACGACGAGCGCCTACCAAAGGGAGTAGCAGTGTCTACGATGGCCCTGCGGTAGTTAAGGAGATAGACTTGGCAGATCCGGGTGAGGAGTCTAAACCAGTTTTTATTGCTCAAGACCTCACCAAGGCGGAAGAAGCTGCACTTACGAAGCTTCTTAAAGAATTCAAGGACATATTTGCTTGGACATATCATGATATGAAGGGTGTTCCACCCTCGGTGGTGCAACACACGATTCCAATGATTAGCACTGCTAAACCAGTCCAGCAACGTCCCTACCCAATGAATCCTAAGTACGCAAAGATTGTACAAGAGGAAATTGAAAAGCTTGTAAAATGTGGATTCATATACCCTATTGAGCACTCAGAATGGGTTTCTCCGATAGTCATCGTACCAAAGAAGAATGGGAAACTCAGAGTGTGCGTTGATCTCAAAAAGGTTAATGCAGCCACAAGAAGGGATCATTACCCCTTGCCGTATTCTGAACATGTGCTGAAAGAGTGGCAGGCAAGGAGGCATATAGCTTTTTAGATGGGTACTCGGGTTACAATCAGATCACAATTGCAGTCGAGGACCAAGCTAAAACAGCATTTATCACGGAGTTTGGAGTGTTTGCCTTTCGCGTCATGGCTTTTGGCCAATGCACCTGCAACATTCCAACGATTGATAAACACGGCCTTTAAGGAATATCTAAGGGACTTCTGTGAAGCTTTCTTAGATGATCTTTGTGTTCATTCCTCTTGGAACGAGCACTTGATGTGTTTACGAAAAATATTTGAAAGGTGTAGATTATATCGCATCTCCTTTCAAATGCCAATTCTGGGTTAAACACGGAGTTATCTTAGGGCATATAGTGTCCAAAAATGGGATTTCCACTGGACGAGAGTAAAATCAAGGTCATTCTGGAATTTCCACCACCCACCAACTATAAGGGAGTCCAACGCTTTATGGGCCACGTTGGTTATTATCGAAGGTTTATTCTATTCTTCGCCGAGATAGCTCGACCATTGTATAAGCTTCTCATCGAGTTTATTTGGACCGAAGAATGTGACCGTGCCTATGAGCTATTAAAGAAGGCCTTGGCGAGTGCTCCAATCTTGAGAATGCCTAACTGGGATTTACTCTTCCATGTGCATATTGATGCATCAAACTTTGCTATTGGGTGTGTGTTAACTCAACCTAGAGAACACAAGCTAGTCTATCCCATTAGCTTTGCCAGTCGCCAGCAGTTGAACGATGCTGAGATGAACTACACCACTACGGAGCGAGAAGGGTTGGCAATGATATATATAGTAAGGAAATTTCGTTATTACCTCCTTGCCACCAAGTTTGTTTTCTATGTGGATCATCAAGCATTGTTGTATCTGGTAAACAAACCATGCTCCACAGGAAGAATCACACGATGGCTATTGATTCTTCTTGAGTTTGATTTCACTGTTGTTGTGAGACCTGGCAAAAAACATGTTATGGCTGATCATTTGTCTTGCATACCTAATGGCGAGGCTCCTACGGGGGTTGATGATGACTTACCTGACACTTCCCTATTCATGGTGGAGACAATGCCTGAATGGATCATCAACCATTTGCTGAGTAAATGTATGTATTGCAGTCTTTAAGTTTGCAATCTCCTCAACAACAAGTGGAGCCTTTTCTAGCAATTGAATCATTTTGTCAAGTGACTCTTACAGCCTTGCCCGCTTGAGACCAAGCTCTGCATTATTCCCACGATAAGTGGTGCATTCACAAATGGCCTTCCATAATTCATATTTTGTGTGACTATTGTACCCCTCGTAATTTGAGAGAAGGTGTCTTGCTTTGGACCCACCCATGCATATTTTGTTTGGATTATCCTGACCCGGTCCTGACTTTTTAGTATCCTTAGTTAACTTTACAGCACCACCGTGAAGCCCCACACTTGAAAGAACATCTTCCAGCTTACTGATGCATTCGTTGGCGAAGATGTTCAGGCTCCATATTCCATGCATAATTGATATGTAACTTCAGTAATTTGTCCATTATGCGTAACCTAGCATGAAGCGTGCAAATATGAACACGGGAAAGTGGAATCTCCAATATAGGGCTCCATGAGATATCTTGTTGATCACGATTAGGCGGACAATTGGTATTACAATTCATAATGCCATTAACCCACTGCATAGGTTTCTTTGGATCTTTGTTTTGCGTTGTACTCATTGAAGGTGGTTGTACATTTTTCTTGCCCTTTGCATGAGATTTGGTCGTCTTGGTGGCTGCAACCTTGCCTGAAGCTTTGCCGTTGATCAATATACTCTGATTTTGAATGGCAGCAATAAATACATGAAAAAAAAGTATTTGATCCTAGCTTGCATCCTAGCATACACTTCAATGTCTTTAAATCACCTGCCATGTGCCACTCAACTGTAAATGTTCCTACATCTTCCACATGCAAAGTTTCTCCTTTTGATTGCAATGATATGACATTTGGGATGCCTGTTCGGGTAAGGTACCATCGCAACGTATCATTCGTCTCCTGTGGAAGCTCAAATGCTGACAACCACCATATATTCTTTTCTGATTGCACTCCATAGTAATCTTTTCCCTGAGATTGACTTCCCGTGTTGGAATTTGAGGCTTGTGCACTACAGTCAAGAAGATTATCATCCTGTTCCAGATTTCCTTTGATAGCCCTGTTCATAAGTGTTAGGCTGACTCTTTCTAATTTTCGTCCTTTTACAATTTGACACTCATCAAGCTTTAACACAAAGACAGCTTGACCTTGGCACTCCTCAATGCTTAGACCATAATAAGAAATCATAGCTCTTTGAAGGGTCCTTAAATCAATAAAGACATTGTTGTACTTGTTGTATTCAAATACCTTTGTAGTACATACAGGCAGAGCATCCTCCACATGACGGTAGCCACCTAACATGTTCGCAATTTCTGAGTTTGCACTTTTTCTTGCCATGGTTACACTGTATGGAGTTGCTAGCATGGGTCGAAGAAGTCCTTTAGCATGATGACCTAGTGTCAACACCCTGTAAATGGCTTCATACCTACTGACACCAGCACTATCACATGCATCCATAATCTGTATGGGGCTTACCATATTTTGCAACTCTCCAGAAATTTTGTTTCGGATTTGCTTAGATATTTTGCATGTGGGATCTTCTAGCAGCTTTGATATGTCTGATAACTTAACATGGTTCAATATGCCTGCTCTACATTCCTCAGCACCACCTTCATATCCCATCATATCCCCAGCAATATCTCTACATGGAACATAAATACAAAATAACATCAATATGTTTCACAAAACAGAATGGCCTGCAAAACAGTGGCAAGAATAGAAGTTACCTTGTTGCTCGTACACGTCATTTTCTTGCTCCACTTAGGGTTGCCAAGTTTTCTAGGGACTGATGCTTTCTTTTCCGTTGTCGAAAGCCTACTGGAAGCTTCTTCAGGCTTGCAAGGTGTCGTTGCTTGTTTCGTGCATTCTGTTTGGCTGCATTCATCTTGTCCCGTTTAATATTAAAGGCCTGCTTAAGCAACAAGTTGTTCTTCTGGAGCTCCTGATTCTGAGTTTTCAAGTTGTTCACCACTTCTTCAAGCCTATCAATGTCCTTCTTGTGTTGCTGCTGCAACTCAAGCCATACTAGCCTCGAAAATGCACTCTTGAATGCGATTCTTGAGCTGCAATTTGCAAACAAAAGAAAGCCTCATACAATAGCCAAATAGACCATTAGCTCCATCACCTACATAACTAAGAAATGTAGTGATATTAACAAAATGAGGTGGAGCATTGGTGAGCGGGTCAATAGGGTATATGAATCCATTCGTCTAGAAGTCAATACATTTTCGCCCTTGTGATCGAAGAGTACCCAATGGCACATTGGTCACAACACTTGTTTTTGTGCTGCGGCGGATGGTAGCATACTTAGCAGCCAAATCTACATGTAACCTGAACTTTGGTGCTCTGTTAGATATATCTTCAAGTGGCATTTTCTTCAAGGTTAGGCAATGCTGAAAAGAGCTTCTTGTAGAACACAATGCAAGAGTGAGATTAGGGTATTCTAAGGAGAGTGCAATGAAGTTTTGCTGTAAAAAATATTAGAAGATCATAGATCTTCTAATTAGGTAATAGGAGAAAGGACAAGGAAGATGGCAAGAGGCATAGAAGATGGTAGATTGAGATTTTGCAGCATAATACAGTAGAGAGAGAGAGAGAGATGTAGATTGCAGACGGAAGTAGGGGATATGTATGGTAAACAATGCAAGAATGGAAAGTGGTAAGCTCTGAAGCTATGGAGGTTGACAGAGGGATTTTTTGCACTTCAATGTGGAAAAGACATGAGAGAGAGAGAGAGAGAGAGAGAGAGAGAGAGAGAGAGAGAGAGCAGAAAATGATAAAAAGATGAGGCATGGAGGATGAGAGAGTGTGAGATATCTGCATTTAGAAGTGCAGAGGTTATGGAAGCTTACTAATCAGAGATGCAGAGCCATGGCACACCCAAATGTGAGAAAGGGGAAGAGAAAGAGAGTGGTAGAGAGACGAGGGCATCTTAGAGAGAGAATGTAGAGAAAGAAAGTGGGGGGTCCTAAAAGTGGAGGAAAGAGAGGAGGAAAGGCTTTTCAGCCATTTTGAATTTGGGCAAACCAAAAAGTTACCCCCAATTTAGCTCAAGCAAATATATATTTGAAAAAATAGAAATTCAAATAATGATTGCATAAAGATCCCCTTGTCAGGCCTAGTCAAAGTATGCTTAGAGTCCTTAAGCAAAAGTACTTAAAGACATAATATGGCAGCTTAAAGGACCCCCATAGACCTCAACCTTCCCCTAATGCATAGCTCGTGAGGCACGTCCAAAGACTGATCATCCGTGAGACTGACCATCCGTGAGATAGTCACACTCTCAGGTGAAGGCTGCATGTCCAAAGACTGACCATCCGTGAGATAGTCACACTCTCAGGTGAAGGCTGCATGTCTAAGTGAGGGTCCTTATGCAAGGGCTAAAAAAAATGGCACGTGAAACAAAGAAAAGCAAGCTATATATATATAGACATATATAGACAGATAAAGCAAAGTTCAAGCGAAGACAACATGGAGCAAGCTGGGCGAGGTGCCGAGAGTAGGCCATAGGCACAAAAAGAGGCACGCATGCCACCCAAAAACAAAGGCAAAAAAAAGCAAGGCGGCTGGGAGGCCATAGGCAAAAAGAGAGGTGTGAAAGCCACCCAAAAATGAAAGCAAAAAAAAGCAAGGCGGCTGTAGCAAGGCCATAGACACAAAGAGAGGTGCGCACGCCAGCCAAAAACCAAGGGAGAAGATGAGGAGGAGGGACTAGGCGAGGTGCCAAAATTAACCAGGCCATAGGCACAAAGGGAGGTGCACATGCCAGCCCAAACCTAAGGAAAAAAAGCAAGGCAACAGGGCGATGCATCGGCAGCCAGCAGGCCATAGGCAAAAAGAAGAAGGAGACGAAACCAAAGGCAAGGACAACAGAAGAATAGAAGGAGTGCTAGGCACGCTAGCAAAAAGAAAGGAGAAAAAAGGGGGGCTTGGAGAGTTTCCGACATGGTCCCAAAAGCAAGGCAAAAAGGCGGGTGTGCAAGGGGACATCAGACACGCAACCAAAAGAGAGGAGAAGGGGTGCACGTCCTAGACAAAGCCTCAAGGCAAGCAGGCAGCGCTGGTCCAAGTGGGAGACCACCCTTCAAGGAAAGGAGGCAAGGCTGGTGCAAGGAGCAGCCGCAAAGCAAGGCGCACATCATGGAAATCAGCCAATCATTGAATAAGTAACATGTTTTATTTTTGTATTGTTTGGGTCTTGCTTAGGGTCTCTGTAAAGATTTAATAATATCTTTCTTGTGTGTAACTTAGAGTTACACGAGTTCGCGTTTCATAAACACCGGGTGTGGAAAGCCCAAATACACCACTCACTAACATAAAGCTAACCAAGTAAATAGCACTCACCTTTCACGTATCATGGGGATCTTAGTAGCTTACCCACCATCTCATGGAAGAGGCAACCGCACAAATGCAAGCTGGCACTTAAGAAGACCCACTCCCACTGTCACCAAGAGAGTTGTCTATACTATAGAGCTTGGCACTCCCTGTTGTTGCAAGACCATTCTCCACCGCACAAAGACAATAGCTCACTCTCACTCTCTCACTAGCAAGACATGGCAAGACAAAAAGGGCAAGAGGGTAGAACTCTCATACACACACACACAGTCACTCACACATAAGCACTACCAAGAGAATAAGAGGATAAGGTAGAGAGCTAGAGCACATGGAGTAAGAGCACACTCTCAATAAACACAAGGGAATGTTCCTTTCTCATTATAGAAATTCACTTATATACAAGGGAGTTATAAGTTTGGGCATACACACCCAATAACTTATTGGGTGCCCACTTATTGTCTAACCCTGTCTAGGATAGTCTAAGCACACATTGAGTATCACTTGGATCAACCTTGAGTACATCATTAAGTATGCGAGAAATATAATGATTGGAACAGTTATTAATTCTCACTTAAGAGAACAACACATACTAGTGAGGGTGGACAAGGATTTTTAGGCGCGGTGCCTATTATGTGTGTACATCCTTTAGTGACATTGCACTGCTTGTGCATGCCCTCGGCTTGTTGTAGATGGCTTATCTCCAATTGTGACCAATGTACACTTCCACTAAGCTTGTCGTTGGATGCAAGTGTGCATTGTTGATGGATGTCAGTGGTCGTGTTAACTTCGAGTTAACATTCCCCTTGTCGGTTCTAGGTCCTCAGACCTAAGGAATGAATGTCTGTGGTGCAAGGCTTGAGAGGAAAGTAATTTAATAGGTTTTTAGTGGAAAAGTTACAAGACATATCGTATGGAGATCGTATGGCGAGGCTAGTCGGTGGTGTTTGATTAGAGAGTCAATGTTGAGGGTACAGATGTTGGTGCAAATGCATGTGCATGGAAAATACAAGTAAGGGTGCTTCATGCATGTGCTTGAATGTTGCAAGAACCTACTTTCTTATAGGCTTTACAAAATTGAATAGTATGTTGTGCAAGAAAGAGTTGATGGGAAGGGCTATCGATATTGATGGTCATTGAATTGGTCACTTTGAGGTGCATAGTGCGTGAGTTTTGGTGGCTCCAATTGTGAGAGAATGATATATATATCCTTCACACTTTTCCCAGAAACAATGAGTTAAAATTGATGCTTGTCCATGTGTGAGATAAGAGACTTTGTGTTAGACTCTTATGCGTGTCTCTCTAGCACACACAACTTGACTTAGACTCTTATGCATGTCACTCCAGCATATCCGACACGGACTAAAATAAAGTATGTGAGATAGTGGGACTCAGAGCTTTAGTCTTGTAAACTAGGTTAATTGGATTGTGGTAGGAAAGATTTTGGATTGTTAACAAAACTTTAAATGTAATGATTGAGTATAGGAGTATGTCGATGATATGCACGTGCTGGGATTCTCCAAAAGTGTCTAGATCATATCTTTAAATGTGACATGATAATGTCCATGCAAGTATTGCAAATGATAGAGTAGTAATACGTGATGTGATCCATGTCTAGGTCTTCATTGAGATAAAAAATGAAGTGGGAGTTTCCCCATGCTATTGGTCACCTTCGATTGATGAGGACGAAGGTGAGGTTAAGAAAGAATTTGCTACAAAATTTGGACCAGGATATCTTTCCAGAGAAGTAGTGGCAAGATGTAGTCTCAAAATCCTTGAAAATTGACTAGTGGGCTAGTTGGAAGCAAAGAAAGTAGTAAAGGTGGTTGGGATTCTACTTTTGTAGGTTCTAGAACTTCAAATTCGACCGTCTTCTTTCATGTGGCATATAAGTTGGTTCAATTCTAGAGGAAAAAGGAGAAATAGTATATAAATCTAGGTAATGTGGTTTGGTCAACCACTTAATCCTCCACTGAGGTTGTTCCCCCATACCATCCTTCACTCTGGGCTACTCTGTCTTGCTCAATGATTTTGTTCCCTCCTTTGTTTTCTCAGGGAAGTGTTCTCTTCTAGCATCTATGAATAATGAAATTTACCATCCGTATCTCCAAGAGATTTTCAAGATGAGGGTTGGAGAGATTAGCATCGCATGCTATTGTGTCTCAGAGTGCCTTTGCTCTTGATGATGGCCATAATTTCATTGTCACTTTCTTACTTAGGCATCGGTTGAATAGGCCAAGAGAATCCCTTGGAAATCTTCCTTTGGGAGGGCAGGTTTGCTTAGAGGATCATATGGAAGAATCTGCAGGCCTTAAAGGATCATATGGAAGAATCTGCAGGAGGGCAAGTTTGCTTAGAGGATCATATGGAAGAATCTGCAGGCCTTAAAGCCTTATATAGAAAGTCTCGCCCTCCTGCATGGATTTCTCCTTTGAAGATGAAGTCGTATTCCCATGAATCAATGCTATCTCAAAGCTATCTACATTATTGTGAAAAATCACTTCTTTTCATCTGTGACATATGTCTGTGTGGCTTGTGGAATCCAACTCAATTTTTGCTAACAATTCATCTAGAAGTAGTATAGGTAGAGGTGGTGGAATATCCTTAGTATTCTTCCAAGTATCCTTATCGATTGCATCATCTTCTTCCAGATATTCTTCATCATCTTGTAGCTTGTGTTGTAGATCCTCCACACCCTTATCCACTGTCCTATGAAACAAACTAGGAGAAAGGCAAAAGTGATGAGGAGGATAAGTGAGTTGGTGTAACTTGCTTTCTAATTTTGTCAAGTTCCACTCTTTTGGCCATTTATGTGGTTGTCAAAAACTTAGATAGGTTCCTTCAATACATGTGGCATTGTGAGTTCATGCATCTCCTCATCATTGGAGAATATATCCAATTTCATAAGAATTAGATCCCATGCTCATAAATTCAACACTAGTATCGGATGTAGGTCAAGAGTTGCCGCCAAATCTTGTCATTTTTCCAAGAATGTATATCATCATGGAATACACAATCACCAAGGTAGGGTGATCTTACTACCAAGTCAACACTTAGGTTAGTTGTGCAAGTTGGTGGAACATTACTGTATTCCAAAGATCAACCTTCTATTGGATGAGTGAGAGCTATAGAGCTTGGGGAATGGAGGCTAGAGATCAACTGGGGAATAGAAGTGGAATGATTCTTGATTACAGCTATGGATAAATCTCCCATCTCCTTATTTGGTATTTGTTCTTTTGTTTCTACTAGCCACCCTTGCTTGAGCTCTCTATTTTCATGTGCCAATGTGCCACATGTTGTTTTATATTAATCCCTCTCCTCTATCAAGTGGCATATGGAGTCTTGCATTTCCTATTGTGCTTTGAGTGATTTACCTTCCAACTCTTGATACTTGGCCTTTACTTTTTATAGTGTTGTTTCGGTCTCTTAATACTTGTCATTTACTTTTTGTAGTGTTGTTTTGGTCTCTTATGTCACCTTTTTTTATTTTATCTAAGTAGAGCTTCTCCTTGTCATCTAGAGTCTTCCCTAGTTCATCCCTCAAGTAATTCCTTGTCATCTAGAATCTTCCCTAGTTCATCCCTCAAGTAATTCCTTTCGATTTCCATGCGAGTGAGCGAACCATCTTGATCTGTGAGCTTCTTTTTAAGAGACTCTTCCTTTTTTTTGTGATCTTGTGTCATATTATCCAGCCTTTTCTTGAGATTGGTGGACACTTTATCCATTTCAGCTGCTTTTTCAGCTTCTGTAGAGTGGTTGCCTTGTTGGCCTCAAGGAGATTCTATATCAATCCCTCATTTTGCGTTTGTAAATAATCTATTTTTTCCATAGATCTTCAAATGTGATTTTGGACCTCAGAGAGGCTATACCCCATTAAGGCATATGACAATGCCACACTGCCCTCCATAGGTAGTTAATCATCTGGTTCAGGAGTTGAAGTGGATCATCACACCGAGATGATTTTTCCATAGTTGTGAAAGAGATAATTATGAGACATGGGAAAATCTAGCTTGTGGAACTTAAGTATTGGCATGCCTTAGCTGAAGTTCCTGCTCGATATAGCTGAATTTGGCCCACCTTATCTTTTGGATATAGGACTTCGTGATGGGATCTGTGGAAGAAGAGGAATCGGCTGAAGAGGTGACCTATGTGGAGAATGAGTGGTAGGAGATGTGGGTAAGGAAGACATAGTAGAAAGGTATGGTGGTGAAGTGGATAGTGGGGTGGAAAATGTGGGTGGGGATTTAGGTGAAGCGGGAGGTGTGAGGTTGATAATAGGGACTGGTAGGTCTATCAAGGATGAACTTTTCAACACCAAGTTTGGATCCACATTCTATCGATGGGTTGCATCAAGGAGGGAGATTGCTGTGATTAACAGGGTGTTGAGGATGTAGGGGTTGTGAGTCAATCTCCTTGCTAATGATGTGTGACCAATAATTAACTTTGCCATTTAAAATGATCCAATAGAGCTCTTAAGGGATCCTATTTTGCCTTTAGAACCCTCATACTTGGATGAGGAGGGAGATGGCTCTACAACTGATGCAAAGTTTGTCATTAGTAAAATGGCATCATATAGTATTCCATTATTATTGAGAGCAGCTACACCATCATCTGTGGGAAATAAGATGTCGAATCCATGAGCTTGAGGTTTTGGTAGTGGATCTACCATCGAGATGTAAAATGTGTAGGAGAAATACGTGGTGAGAAATTGTACAATGAGCTCGCCATGAAATTTAGTTTCCAAAATATGTGCCATGCTCCATCAACCTAGCTCCTTCAATTTGTCTTGCACAAAAGGTAACACCCAGAAGCACTATGGAGAGCTGTATCCCAAATTTTGCATAATGTTATCTTTTACTATTTTGTTGGAGAGGAGCCAATAGCCATTAGGTCCGTCAGTTGCCAAGATGGTCTTCTTGAAGATCCAAAGCTTCCCCTTGAGGAGCCTTCCCTTGAGGGGCATGCAGGGGGCATGTGGAACTCATTGCCATCTGCAAAAGTTTAGTAATTAGTGTGTGTTTTATTGAATGGAATTGAAAATATGTTTTTTATAGAAAGGATGTTGCAATGCGAGCATAATTTTAACATCTTGTAATGAAATCCTTACCAACAAGGGTCCTTTGATGTTATTTTTAGTTCTAGGTTATAGAGATGCCTTTGTCTAGATTTGGCAATACTTATCAATTTTGTCAATATTTTGACTGTGTTGATCTAGGTAGAAAAGATGGAGGTTGAAGCCAGCTTTATGTAGGGTTGTTGTGGTGGCTTCGATTCTATTTTCAAAGGCTGGGACATTTTAATCCAGACAAGGTGACTGCCCTTGTAGTATCCTTAGGCTCTTAGGAGGCTTTTTGGGACCCATATTTATTAGAATGTCCTCTTTGTGCCTGGATTGTACTTATGGGTGATGTACGCCTTTTTTGATGGTTTTTATTGTGATGATTTATGTATGGGTGGTGTTTTTTTCTAAGTTGGTTAAAGTTGTAGACAATGGTGGTGGCCAAGTGTTGTAGACTTGGATGCCCAGATGTTTACGATGATTAAGAAACATTTTTGGGCTTCCAAAAGTCGTTTAGGTAGACATCGTTGAGAGGATTGCGCTTGGGGTTGTTTGATTGTCTTCATTTTGGTGGGTTGTGTTTTTTAATTAATCTATATGGTGAGAGAAACAAGTACATGGGTTGACTTAGGTAATTAGGATTTATTTCTCCTTCTCATGGATTGTAAAGAGATGTGGATCAAGGTAATGCAAGGAGGGAGTTTTCATCAAGCAAGTGTTAGGGGAAATTTGGACTCAAATTAAGCCCTTTAAGGATTGCTACACATTCTCTCTCTATAAAAATCAGCTCATGGTGAAATTTTTACAAATCAACTCAAAATTGAGCGGAGTTTGGACATTTGGAATCTACTCTTTGAGACCTTTCCAATTAAATATAGCATGATGGAAAATTATTCATATTCAAGAAGTCTCCATGATGACATACATGTCACATCATCATCAAATTTGGGGACTTCTTGCACATGTAAAATTGCCTATCATGCTATATATCATTAGAAAGGTCTCAAAGAGGAGATTCCAAATGATCAAAATTTGCTCACTTTGAGTTGCTTTGTAAAAAATTTACCATGAGTCTATTTTTGTAGAGAGAGAATGTGTAGTAATCCTTAAAGGGCCCAATTTGAGTCTAAATTTCCACTAATGTTTACTATTTCATCTTGTGTGAGAAGGATGTGGATTTACTGATTAGCAATATATAAAGTTGCTTTCCTAGCAATCCAAGTCGATGGTACATCAGTGATGTCCCATCCGATTTTTCCCAAAATAGACTTCCTCAGATAGTGTTGGAGGTGTAACAAGTAAATTCCCTTCAATAGGTATGTTGACTATTGAAAATACCATTTTGCGTGCACCAAAAGTCCTCACCAACACTTGATTTGAAGAACACACAAAGAAAGTTATTATAGGTAGAGTATCTCAGTGAAAAACAAGAAACTTGATTGGTGAGGGGATAACATCCATCCAAGCTAAATCAATTGCATGATTACTATTAAAATCTCAACCATCTAGCAATGTTTGAGTAATCAATTGTTGTAGGGCAGGATCACCAAAAGTGTTGGCAGATAAACTAAAAAATAAATTACCAAACAAATCTTTATGTGAAACATTAATCAATTATTCAAGCTTACACAATTCATAGATTGTTGAACATTGTGATATTTACATTAAAGATTTTGAACATAGAAAACAAGAGTATACTCAAGAGCAAGTTGTATTATATTTATCATCATCACATGAACATACACATTCAATGCTTAGCACCATATATATAACTTCTCAAATCAAGGAATGAAGCGTCACCTCTGATTAGTTATAATTCCTAAGCTACCCCTAAGACAAGGTGTAAACAAATAATACACAATAAGATAAGGTATAACTAAACATTAAACTAAAGATTATTTTTTGAGTTAACATCTCATTCTAGTCCTTTTACCTTTCCAGAAGTCGCAGCCTTTGGGGCTTACACCTCCTCACGATCTTTGGCTGTTGGCATTGAGGTTGCAGAAGCTTTCTGCTTCTTAGTTTCCTTTGGCAACAACTGCCCTTGTTTTGGTCTAGAGCATTGTGATGGCATTAACGGGGACGATATAAATAAGTCCTCCTTGAATGCTTGACAAAATGGTTGATGCTCTTGCCATTGGAGTTATTGTCGCTTTGTTGGGATAATCCTTGAAAGCATGTTTGAATGCGCACTTGTAATATGTACCTCTCCATATGGAATAGCAATTACGGTTTGGCACTAGATTTGAGGATGGAGTTAGGGTGGTTGGTGTGATGTCTCTATGAGGACACTTAACATGTGGGCCCTTGCAATGCAAACATAGAAGAGATGGCATACATAACATGTTATGAAAGTCTCTTACTCTCTATTACGCTATGGCTTTCAACAAGGAGACATAGTCATGGGGATGGATGTTGCTCTAGATATCCATATGAATCGATTGCTTGAATGGCTCATCGATCTCCTCTTATGGACTCTCAGAGTCTACTAGCAGAGTAATCGAGTACTATTGTACTGGTATGATTCCAAGAGGAACCGTTTGTGGGGTGACCAATGGTGCACAGTTCAAAATAAATCAACAATGACAAATTTTCACCCATGGACTTCATAGTTATCTATGTATAGATATTATCTTTCACAACTTATAGTTGCACATCTCTTGGTCCTCCTCAATAGAGTGATCATCTTGCACTTATTTCTTTACTTTCCTCAATTCAGAGAATGAGAGCACAGAATCAAAGGCTTTCTTTAGTTTACTTTTAGGTGGATGTCCATCACACTTTTGCCATAGAGATGAATATACATAACATTTTTTTCTTCTTTTCTTGAGTCTATAATTTCAATATTAGAATCAAGGTCCACATATAGTGTTTCTACATTACCCTCACTAATATTTATTTTTATCGTAGAAGAATATATATTTCCTTTTGAGCTTCACATCAAATCCCTAAGAGTCCTCAACATTAATCTTTGGAATAACATAAGAAACCAAGCCACTCTCATTATTGTTGTAGATATCCTCTAGAGAAACACTTCCATCTCATAACTAAATCTCACACAAGAAGTTTTCATCTCGAAAAGAAAAATCATCACCCACAAGGACATAAGTCCTCACCTACATTGGATGTGACGAACACACTATGAGCCCTCACCTATAAGTCCTCACCTGCACTTGCCTCACCTATAAGTCCTCACCTACACTTGGAAGAACACATAGAGAAAGTTGTTGTAGGTAGAGTAGCTTAGTCTTTACCAGAAATTCTTATGCTTACATTAAAAAACCTCATGCTGTTAGCATATGATGTTAGTAATTGTTTCTCTGGAGCTTATTCATGAATGATACATATGAGTGGTTACCAAGCCATCTTTTCAAATAGTACTCTTCTCTTAATAGCAACCATCAATTATAAAATTATCTCCTAAAGAAAGACTGAGATGCCACCTTACCAAATAATATAAGTCATCAAAGCAAACAAAAGCATTTAAATTGTTTTCGCAAATCGTACAAAAAGGGACTGTCGAGATTTATGAAGATTCAAATTTATGAATTGATATTTAAATCTATAAATCTATGTAAATCTCTCTCTCTCTCTCTCTCTCTCTCTCTCTCTCTCTCTCTCTCTCTCTCTCTCTCTCTCTTAAATCTATATATAAAATTTAAACACACACACACACACACACACACACACACACACACAAGAATATAGGTAAATACATGTATTCCTGGATGTTTCTATCCATATTTTATGAAACTTATATCTATATGTTTCTATTCATATTTTATGAAATTTATAAATATAAATAAGGATCCTTATGTATATTTATAAATTTCATAAAATATGGATAGAAATATGTATATTTATGAGTTTAATAACATATAGAGATGCATCTATTTACCTATATACTTTGTGTGTGCGCGCGCATGCACGTGTGTGCATGCATGTGCACACACACACACATAGAGAGAGAGAGAGAGAGAGAGAGACAGAGGGAGAGAGAGAGAGAGAGAGAGAGAGAGAGAGAGAGAGAGAGAGATGTGCATTCATATATGTACAATCGAAGACATGAAAGAGATATATATCTAATTGTAGGTATATATACATACATACATACATATATATATAGTTAGGTACATACATATGCACAATTAGATATATACATTACATGTAAGTTTGAGGACATGAAAGAGATGTATACTTGTATCTACGTACATATACATATACAGTTAGATGTATACTTGTATCTACGTACATGTAAGTTTGAGGACATGAAAGAGATGTATACTTGTATCTACGTACATATACAGTTAGATATTAAAAAAATTATACATTTATATGCATCATCTCTATGTGGATGCATAAGGTGCTATTATATAAGCCCTTATCCATAGAGCTCTATATATTTGCAAATCTTAATCTACATTCAGCTTAATGAAACCCCTTTTTTGACAAGTGGAAAGAAACAAAAACACACGAGTGTGTAGCATGGGTTCGGAATAACGCTTCCGTTATTTCTACTGGACCGACGGGTGTCGTAAAATACAAGCCAGCCAACATCGGGTCTCGGTCGCAGGTGCGTTTCCACCGAACACGAGGCATGAGAGAAGGCCAGGGACGAGGACGTCGAAGGGCTGGCATGCCTGCACCTTGTCCTGAGTGGCGAAGACGACGTCGTAGGCAACGTAGTTGCGAAGGCGTGCTGGCCCAGGGGCCAGTACATAAAGGCCTAGGTGCAGGCGGACATGCCTCGCCCAGATCATCGGAGGAGAGGCCGGAGGGCAAGGGCCCGGTGTAGGAGTCCAGGTTCTGCCCCACGGCCTTGCGCGGAACGGGCTTGCGGACATGCCTCGCCCGCCTTCATGAGCAGTGAAAACGGCTCGTTTAATGCGGCCATTGAAGACGATGAGTGACTCGATACAGTAGCCAACAAGACGACTCCCAAACCATCAGCTCTCGCTCTCTCTCTAGTGCATGTGTGCACAGTGTCAGTGTGTGTGTGAGAGAGAGAAAGAGAGATAAGAGTGCATGTGTGCACAGTGTCAGTGTGTGTGTGAGAGAGAGAAAGGGAGATCAGAGTGCATGTGTGCACAGTGTGTGGGTGTGTGTGTGTGTGAGAGAGAGAGAGAGAGAGAAAAGGAGCTACAGGCAACAACAAGTCGACGAGTCATGCTAACATATATCACTTTCTTATGAAGAAACCTCAATGCTCATAATGCACTCATGCCGTGCAACTTTCAAAGCCCTCTCCAAGTTGGTAATTTTATATTCTCACTTTCTCTAAAAAGTTTATTTCTAAGAATTTCGTGCTCCAACAACAAATGCTCTCCAACACAAAGTATTAGTTTTTTTAAATATCAATTTAGGCTTCCATAGTCATCATGTAGGCTTTTTAAAGTCATAATTTATATTAAAAAAAGTGCTCTAAAAAAACTCTAAAATTTAAATTTACTTTTGAGCGCATTAAAGATGAAATAAAAAATGTCACGTTAGCATATGATATTCTATCAACTAAAGCCACATTTTCTTAAACACGTTTTCGGCTTGAAGATAAGGCTATTAGGTGGTCAATGAGATAAGGGAGAGAGGGGGTGGTCGGTGAGTTGGGGGGGAGAGAGAGAGAGGATGGTCGGTGAGGTGAGGGGGGGGGAGGGGAGAGAGAGAGAGAGAGAAAGTGAGACGTTCTTTGTTTTTTTTTTGTTTCTTGTTTTGTTTTTGTTGTTTTTTTCTTGGGAAAAAAAATATGACGAGGGGGCCCTTTTTTGTAATGGGAAAAATACTATACATGGATTTTTTTGGGGTTTTATATGCTTTTTTTTGTAAAATATCATAATTTTATTAGATTTATGCTTTTTTCCAAAAAAAACTTCACAATACCTAGATGCATGCTAGCCAAGCATTTCATGGTTTCATGGAATGTAAATTTATTTTACCTTTTCTTATATATATATATATATAATCTTTGAGCCACTTTTATAGCTCAAGTCTCTTTTGTGTGGGTGGCAAATTCATAATTCATTTCATGTGAGTTTGCTTAAACTTTTCATGGGATCACTTTTCACTCATCCCGTGTATAAAGATCCACCTTTTACTGAGGGTGAAGAATAAGTTTTGATTTCAGATACTATCATTGACCAATAAATTACATCAATTTGTTAATGAAAATCAATATATCAAATACTTGGTGACTTTTTAAAATCATCCTCGCGAAGATACAAGATGGGTACCTGAGAAATATTCCCATGCCTAGCTCCATGACATCCTCCGCTCTTTTCAACAAAATCTACAAATTGAGGATAATTGCAAGCTCAAGCAAGAGGGAATGTTATAAGAGCACATTTTAAGCTCACTTAAAAAATATTATTCTATCCTCTTAGATAATTCGGGGACACTTCCATTACCTTTGCATCATGACAAATTATATAAATTTTATGGGTCAATCCATTGTAAATATTGATACTTTTGGTGTACATTGACGTATATTTAGGACCTCCAATGGTTGTTACAGTTACTTTGTATGGCAGGATGATTCCTTGATTACTTACGCGTGGCAAATATGTGTGTGGTGATGGTTTGTATAGTTATGGAGTATTTGTTTACCAATTTAATGTTAGTTATTTTATAGGTGAAGCAAATTTAGAAGATAAAGGAGAATGCACACATTATTATTTAATGGCACACAATTTTGGAAACAAGCTTTGTATATATTAGTGCTAACGTGTGTACATTTTGATTTAATTTGGAAGCTTAGATTTATCAAGTAGCTTAGACTTGAACATTCAAACTTTAATACTTTTATAAAGTGTTATATGCTTTAACCCTAGCCTCAATTCATGGACACTCTATTTTGAGCATAAGAGAGTGACGTGCAAGGAAAAGCACCTTTTTATATTTTTGGAGACTATGACCTATTCTTGGAATGAAATTATGTAAATGCTCATATAGGGAGTGGCCACACAACTAAGAGGAGAGGATTGCGTGCACCCATTGTTGTGTGATGTGTCACTTTCATGAGCTAAGTATTTTGCATGTCATTTATTCAATTCTTGATTATGTTGAACTTGTGGTTTTTGATGAGATATTTGGATTTAATAATATGTTTCTTACAAGTCTTTATTTTCTCCATTTGAAGAGGATCCCTGTCACCCTCTCCATATGGAATGGCATTAGGGTTTGGCACTAGATTCAAGGATGGAGTTGGGATACTTCATGATGCAACAACTGTATGAGGACACTTAGCATCCATTGTTGTGTCGCTTTCATGAACTAAGTATTTTTCATGTCATTTATTCAATTCTTAAATATGTTGAACTTGTGGTTTTTATGTTTTATTTGGACTGAATAATATATTTCTTGCAAGTCTTTATTTTCTCTATTTTCCTAGAAGTGGGTCTGTGTCACCCTCTCCATATGGAATGGCATTGGGGTTTGGCACTTGACTCGAGGATGAAGTAGGGGTACTTGGTGCGATGGCTCTATGAGGACATTACTTAGCAAAATGGTGTGGACCCTTGTAATGGAAACATAGAAAAGGTGGCATGCACGACATGTTATGAAAGTATTTTACCCCCTTTTACATCATGGATGCATATGAATCATATTACTTGAATAACTCATAGATCTTGTCTTCTAGAATCTCGGAGTCTGCTCTGCTGGTAGAGTAATCGAGTAAAATGGTACTAGTGGTATTCCAAGAGGAACCATTTGGGGTGACCAATGGTGCTATCTTTGTAAAAATAAATCAATGATGATGCATTTTTCATCCATGGACTCCATAGTTAACATCGATTTAAAGATAACATCTTTCACAACTTGTAGTTGCACATCTCCTAGTCCTCCTCAATAGAGTTATCATCTTGCACCTGTTTCTTTACTTTTCTAAATTCAGAGAATAAGAGAACACAATCAAAGGCTTTTTTTAGTTTACTCTTGGGTGATCAGACTTTTGCTGTAGTACATAACATTTTTTTTTCGTATTTTCTAACTCTATAATTTCAATACGAGAATGAAGGTCCACATATTATTTCTTCATTACCCTCACTAATATCGCTTTTTACTATAGAACACTAAATATTTCCTTGTGAGCTTCACATCGAATCCCCAACTGACCTCAATATTAATATTTGGAATAGCATAAGAAACCAATCCACTCTCATTATTGTCGTCGATATCCTCTAGAGAAACACTTCCCTCTCATAATTAAATCTCGCACAAGAACTTCTCATCTAGAAAAGACAATCTGTCACCCACAAGGATATACTTCCTCACCTACACTTGATGTGAAGAACACATATAAGTCCTCACCAACACTTGATCTGAAGAACACACAAAGACGGTTGTTATAGGTAGAGTACCTGAGTCTTACTCGAAATACTTATGCTTCCATCAAAAACCTCATGCTCTTAGCATATTTGTAATTGTTTGATCTTTAGAGCTTATTCATTAATGATACATATGAGTGGCTACCACGCCATCTTTTCAAATAATACTCGTCTTAATAAAATCAATTATAAAATCATCTCTTAAACAAAGAGTGACACACCACCTTACCAAATAATATAATCCATCAAAGTAAGCAAACCCAAGTCATACAAAAAGAGAGAGAAAAGGGGTTGTTGAGATTTGTGAAGATTCAAATTTCTAAATTGATATTTGAATCTATTAATCTCTCTATCTATGAAATCTATATATAAAAAATAAAAACACACACACACACACACACACACACACACAAAAGTATATAGGTAAACAGATGTGTATATCTATATGCTATTAGATTCATAAATATATATATTTCTATCCCTACTTTATGAAATTTATAAATATAAATAAGGATTACTATAAATATATAATACGAGATGTGTGTATATTCACATAGCTCCGTACATTACCCATGCACTCATCATGGTAGTTCTTCCTTTCAAATTAATGCACCAAAGTAGTGCTTCCCTTGATAGGATAATATTTTCACAAAGATAAGACAGTCATGGTGTAACATAAAGCAAAATATTTTCACTAGGGTAAAATATTGATATTCTCCTCTTTGTAACATGATGGCATTAATATTTTCCCCATTAAGCTTATCGAAGCATAACACGTCCGTTTTTTTATTAGGAAGAACCGCTTGATTTTACACCTTATTTCTACGGGACTCGTAAAATACAAGCGAGGCCAGCCACCACCAGATCTACTTAGGTGCGGCGGCTCTTGAAGATCAGGCAGTCGCTGGTGCCCTCATAATTGCCACCGAACACGAGGCAATCCCGAAGGCCGGGGGCCAGGAAGTTGAAGCAGCCCTCCTCGAGGACGAGGACGTCGAAGGGATGCCATGCCTTCACCTTGTCTCGAGTGGGGAAGACGACGTCGTAGGCAACGTAGTTGCGAAGGCGTGCAACGTAGGGGGCCGTCTGGGGCACCACCACGCAGTTGTACTGCGGCAAGGCAGCCAGAATGAAGCAGAGCAGGCCTTCTGCGGCCTGGCGTAGATCATCGGAGGAGAGGCCGGAGGGCACACGCCCGATGTAGGAGTCCAGGTTCTGCCCCACGGCCTTGCCCAGCGCTGCGCGGTCGTGCGGGTCCATGAAGACGGGCTTGGGTGCTGGCCCAGCACATAAAGGCCTGGATGCAGGCGGACATGCCTCGCCCGGCTTCAGGAGCAGCGAAAACGGCTCGTTTAATGCGGCCATGACTATCAACGAGGAGAGAGGCGATTGAAGATGATGAGGACTAGTGAGAGCGCAGCGATCAACCTGTGCTTAAATTGAGAGGACGTAGCCAACAAGACGACTCCTCCCAATCCGTCACAGTGTTTCAGCTCTCTCTAGTGTGTCACGTATGAACCCTCTCTACTGTGTGTCACCCTCTCTACTGTGTACACAGGCAACAACAAATTGGAGCACGTGGACGAGTCATGCTAATATCACTTTTCTTATGCTAACATCTCGATCAATCACCAAACATATTCACGTGCCTGCCGGACTCTTTTATCCTAACAGATCGAATCAATCGCTGGTGCCCAATGCCCTAAAAGCTTTTGCGCCACCGGGCAAGCATCAACAAGCTCATAATCCTCTGCGTGATCCACTCATGCAGTGCTTCCAATATCCCATAACTTTCGATGATGAGCAAAGCCCTCTCCTCCAAGTTGCTAATTTTATATTCACTAGTCTTGTGTAAGGACAGTGCCACTTTTATTTAGAAACTATTTTTATCTTTCTTTGAGGATATATTACTTCAAAGAATTTCATCTAATGCTTTCCAACCAACACAAGATATTAGATTTTTTTAAATATTAATTCCTAATAAAAGTTTGGAAACATAGGCTTCCATGGTCATGATGTAGGCTTTTTAAAGTCGTAATTTACAAAAAAATTTCTCTGAAAAAGCACCGAATAAATAATTTACTTTTACGCTGTCGCGCCATGGCACGTTTATGATGTGAAACCGTGCATGTGAGGCCGTCAAAAACACATCCAGATGCATGGGCTAAGTGCCATGACGAGTCATTATATGATGCCATGTACATATGTTCATATTGTACATGAGGTTCAATAAGACAAGCTGAGGCTGAGTCAGATTTAGGAGTTTTTTTTGCTGTTACTCAGAGCTCATGGGCAAGTTAAAAGCATCCAGATATATATGATGGCATGAGGGCATACCAATGCACAAAGGAATGCATTTATGAAGGCATGGAGAAATACTTGAATGAGTAAATGGGGATTCTATAAATCATATAGGCCGACATGATAATTTATAAACTATGAAGGTGTCAAGAGAAATGGAGACTTAATGAGTATCACAGTGCCGAGGAGTTCATTGAATGTCTTCATAGGTGTGAGAATGCTTTGGGAATCTTGAGTTGTGCCAAAGCAGGAAATTCAAAGTATTATTGGCTAAAATGCCTTATGGGCTTGTGTCATGCTCTCCAAAGCAAGTGTGCCTACAGTGGTGCAATGGTTTTGTTTAGGGATGATGTTGTGTGTATATCAAGAGTCACATGCATTGTGGTTTTTCTTTATGGATGATGGAAGCGAATATAAGGTTATGTCTTACTATTAGACTTCTAACCTTAATGCTAAGGTTAGAAGAAACATATAATGGATGGCATAACCTTAGTGCTAAGGTTAACAAAATATTGGAGATTTTCTAGAAATCGGGCAGTTTTCTTTCTATGGCATGTATAGCTGGCCGCCGAGATCGCCGCGGGGAAAGGGAGAAAACGACCGGAAAGAAACGTCGATTGCAGAGTTAGGAGGGAAGATATGCAGCGTGGACGAACAGCGTCGTTTTGAACCAGTGTTTTTAATCTTCTGAAAATATAAACTATGTGTGCTTTGTAGGTGCTAGAATTAGAGAGTAATTCTAGAGCTACATAATGATGTAATTATTGGGGAATCCATTTTCAAAACCGTCTGCAGCGATGCTTCTCCAATTGATTTTCCCTCGCATAATCGGCGAGCTGCATATGTTTGGAAAAACAAATTAAAAGATCCACGTGTGTAAATCGTAAGTTGAGTTTTCTTTTGTTATTTATTCTCTTAAACTCGCTCTATGTGAATGGAGAAAATCGAGTATTTGATACATCAAAAAGAAAACGGAAATGAATAGAGAGACCATGGGAAAAAGGCTAAGGAATTTGGAGCTTGGTGATTGGTGAAAAATGCATTGAAGCTGAGGGAAATTTGCCTTACTTTCTTCTCATATGGATTTTGAAAATTATGAGTATGTCAAAGCTATGCCAAATGCTATATTTTGCTTGTGAGATGTTAGGACATTAAGGCAGGTTTTCAGGTGATAAAGTACATCTCGAAATAACAGTTTTGAGGGCACTGGATGTAATGGATGTAGCTGGCCACATGTATATTGGAATAATTGGAAATCTTTGTTATGCCCACATGTGAATGGTTCAAAGGATTTCATGCAAATCTGTGCATTCACTTGGAGGAACTCAAGAATGTATTGAGGGAAGAGGACACATGTATTTGTCAATGGAAATAATGGTGTTCAATACTCCTTGGGAAATCTTGTACGTGAAATTCCTTGTTGGATTTGACATTCACTCTCACAGCTAGAAGTTTTGTACTTTCCTGGCTGTACTGCACACTTCACAACATTCTTTTGGTGAACCCGACGTGAAACTGCTGGGGTGAGAGTGTGGTGAAATATACAGGGAAGCTATGGCTGAGAATTCTGAGGGCCAGGGGGTTCATTTTGACCCCGGAGTTATGCAGATGTTCCAAATGTTTTCCATGTACATGCAACAGCAACAAGCTGCTGAGAGGGGACAGATTTCCATGACCAAAGCCTTACAATCAATTGTGAAAAAGGTAGATCAATTTGATGGGAAGGACATTACAAAGTATCTGCGCAATTATATAAAGGAGATGGAGCTAAACAGGGTAACTGAGGAGGATATGGTTCGGAGTTTCGAGTTGGTATGCGTTCCTGAAATAAGAGAGCGCATAAAAGGATTGCAGACAGCACAGGGTGGCAGAAATTGGGAAGAATTCAAACTTGCTTTAAAGGATGAATACTTCATGGAGGATTCTGAGCGAGTGACCAAACGAACTTTTTTGGAATGGGTCACAAAACCTAAAATGGGAATTTCTGCTACAGAATTGCTAAGGGAGTTTGAGAAGCGTTATGCCCAGTTGTCAAGAATAGAGCGTGCAACTTTGGACAGAGAAAAGACAGAGCTCTTCTTGCAGGCAGCTGGGAAAGATCTCCAGGAGACATTGGAAATCCTCCTTGAGGATAAAAATACAGAGCAAGGATTAAAGAGTGATTGGAATGATGTTGAGGATGCAGTCACTATGTTAGCAAAGCGGCAGCGGAGGAGGGATAAAATGGTGATGGGCTCTGCAACCCCCATAGCTGCTGTTACCCCTGAAAGTTTATCCAAGCCAGCTGCCACAACTCCTAAGATAGATGGGCCGATGGATGAGCTTATCAAGGGTATGCGTGATTTAAAATTGAAGATGTCCAGGATTGAAGAAAAAGGTCTACCATTGGGGCAGGCTTCTATGCAAAGGCCTCAAATCAAAGAAGGGTTTACATATAGATGCATATGGTGTGATGACCCAGAGCATGCAAAGAAGGATTGTACCAGCTATAAAGAAGCTCTTAAAAATCAACTTGTGTTCTTCAAAGATGGGAAAATCCATCTTACAGAGACTGGTCTTCCGCTGAGTACAAACTTTGGGAAAGGAGGGATGAAAAAGCTGGTAGAGGATATGGCTGCTAGTCATGCCATTTCTATGGTTGAGGCAGCAACCTATGGATTAAAGGTTGGTCAACAAAAGCAGGGATTTGAGAATGATGAAGATTATGAGAATGAGAATTTTTGGCCGTCAACAATGGATTTAATTGCATCAAAGAAAGTGTCAAAGCAAGCTTTGCATGAGGTAGGTGATTGTATACGCCTTGAGACTGGCTGGGAGGAGCCTGTGGATTCTTTATCCATTCATGCCTATATTGCCAAATGCCAAAATAATGAGGCACAGGTAGAGGAGAAACGTAAAAGGGAAAATGAGGAAGGAGGGCCATTAAAAAGAGTTACACGTGGAAGTGAAAAGAAGGATCCTGGGCCATCACATATGCCTCCACAGCAAAGCAGACTTCCACATGATGTTTCAATGGAAGAAGTGCCAGCAAAAATGAAGGAGAAGGGTAAAGGGAAAGGTCCACTCTACAAGCTTCAATCTGATATTGAAGTTGCAACAGATCTCAAAAAGGTGCTTGAAGAGAGAATTCTAAACAGCAGGGTGGAATTCACACTAGGGGAAGTCTTGGGGATTGCAAAGAAAGAATTTCATGATGAGATAATTGATATTATACGAAGAAAAAGGCAGTCCATAATTGAATCTATTCCATCACAAGGGGAAGCTAGCACTTCCAAGACTCATGGTGTACAGGTACAGAAAAAGGAAGAGAGAGAAAATGTGGTGGAATGTAATCACTCTGCTGATGGGGCACAACAAGTGCGTTTTGTGGAAGAGGATGATGAAAAAGAAGTTCTTACAAAGAGTCATTACTCCAGGAGCCATTGGGCAAGAGCCACCACTGAAACCCTTGTCAAGATAGGTGATTTGGAAGAGCCATATGTCGCTCTAATTGATCATGGGTCTAAAATAAATCTTATGGCTAAAAATCTCTACAACAAATGTAAGTGGCCAATGGATGTGGATCATGGGTGGATGATTAAAGCAGCTAATAATTCATCTGGAGAGCTTTATGCAGCATGTCCAAATGTAAGGGTAACTATAGGGGATGTGAAGGATGATCAGAATTTCTTTGTTCAGGAGATGTCATCGTATCCCCTCATTCTTGGGCAACCCTACATTACAGCTGTAAGGATGGAAACAAAGGTTTTGGATGATGGTTCAGCTTATGCAAGAATAAGGAGTAAAGATGGCAAAAAAGCTGTTCACTTTTTGACAGTTTGCATTAATCATGAAAGGAATCGTGAATCTCTTCGGGCACAGTCACTCCCAAAGATAAACAGAGAGTTTATGAATTACAGGGAGATGAGGGATTTTGGCCAGGTGCCATTGTAAAGCGGGATTCCAATGGTACAAGGGGAAATGAGTTCTCGCAGGACTCAATCAATGTAAATAGTTTTTCAGCAAATTTTCAGGGATTCTCCAGCTATGGGTCACTGGTTTTTGTAAAAAGCAAGGATTTAAAGCGTGGCATGCAAAAACATATACAAAATGAACAAAAAAGTTTTGAGCAGTGTGGTCTTTTGGAGAAGAATGAGTTTATTTCAGGGGTGCTTGATGAGGTGTCATTTATAGATACTATGGATGTACTTTTTGATATGAGAAGAGCATGCTTACAGGGTGGAAATGAAATGATTAAGGTGTCATCTGTGAAGATGTATGATATAATCCAGGGATTTGAGGGGGTGGAATGTAAAAACATGAATTGTAAGATGGATGCTCATGTTGATACAAAGTACAAAACGGTTGCAAAGAAGGTGAAGCCAGTTGCCTTGCCTTTGCCACCAGGAAGCAAGGAGAAGATAGATGAAGCTTCTATGCAGCCAAATCTTAGAGATCCGAAGAAAATTGGGCATAAATTTACTCAAGAAACTCTGAAAGAGTTGAAGATTGGTGAGAGGGATTTTCTGTTGCCAGTTGAAAGGGAATGCTTTGAGGAGATGCTTGTAAAACATGGGAAAGCTTTTGCCTTTCAGCCGCATGAGATAGGTTGTGTTGATCCAAGTGTAACAGCACCAATGGTGATCTTTACTGTTCCACATGTGCCCTGGAACCTGCGGCCAATTCCAGTACCAAAGGCTCTCTTGCCAAAGTTGATGGAATTACTAAAGGAAAAGATCAGGATGGGAATCTTGGAGCCTTCATGTGCCCCATATTCCAACAGATGGTTTACTGTACCAAAGAAAAATGGGACATTGCGCTTTATTCAAGACATGCAACCTGTAAACAAAGTCACAATTAGGAATGTGGGAGCAGGTCCAATTGTGGATGAGTTTGCAGAAGCATTTGCAGGGAAAGCTATATACTCTATGGGTGATTTGTATTCGGGATATGATCAGTTCCAGCTGGATATACAAAGCAGGGACTTGACCACAATGAGAACGCCTTTGGGATTAGTAAGGATGTGTACCTTACCACAGGGAGCCACTAACTCAGTGGCACATATGATGAATGGAATGAATAAAGTCTTACGGGACTTCATACCACAAAAAACTATGCCATTTTTGGACGATGTGCCAATAAAGGGCTGTGATGAGAAAGACAAAGATGGGAATTTGAATTCAAAAGGGTGCCGCAAGTTTGTGGCAGATCATATAAAGGATTGTGACATGATTCTATCCAGGCTTGAAGAAGTGAATCTTACTTTATCTGGGCAGAAATCAGTGTTTGGGGTTGGTGAAGTGCTAATAGTGGGACATCTTTGTAGTACTAGTGGACGCCGTCCTTGTCGAGCCAAGATAGATGCAATACAAAGAATGAAGGAAATATGCATTAATGTTACAGAGCTGAGGAGATTTCTTGGAGCATGCGTCTTTTATGTTATTTGGATCCCACATTATGCACATGTAGCAGATCCTCTTTATCAACTTTTGAGGAAAAATCAAAAATTTTTGTGGAGTGCAGTACATATTAAAGCTATGCGGAAGCTGAAATATTTGCTCCAATCATCACCCATTTTGAGAAAGGCAGATTATGAGTGTGGCAGGCCTGTGATTGTTACAGTTGATACTAGTCCTACTGGGATTGGATGGGCAGTAGGGCAAGATGATGAGGATGATCATAGGTATGTAATTAGATTTGGAGCAAAGGTATTAAGCTTTCGGCAGCGAAAGTATCCACAGATCAAGAGAGAATTATGGGGGATAGTCACTGCTCTAAAATGTGAAAAAGAATATCTTATTGGGGCATCTGTACTTGTGGAGACTGATTGCTTGCCACTTCTTGGGATGATAGCAAGTTGTACCACTCCAGATATTGCTATGCTTAGGTGGATTGCTTATATCAAGTCACTAAATCCTGAGTTTGAGCATATTGCGGGAAAAGATAATCCAGTTGCAGATATGCTATCAAGAGCCAGGTATGAAGATGAGAAAGAGATGATTAGTGACATTGATGATGTGGGTACAAAGTTCTATACCACAGCATATGCAAAGGGGGATCATATTTGCTTATCAAATGCACTTGAGTCTTTTATTGAGGAAATATATGAAGGAGATTGGTTGCTCATTGGTCAATATTTGAGCACTCTAACAAGGCAAGAAAATTGGTCTGACTCAGAATTTAAGAGGATCCGCAGAAAAGCATATGGTTACTTTCTAAAGGATGGGTATCTCTGGAAACATCCTAAACAGAGGAATGCTATGCCACAGAGAGTCATATGTGATAAAGAGACTCAAGGGAAGCTTGTGAAAGAATTCCATGAGAGTCTCTGGGCTGGACATAGAAGTGTGTGGGCCACTTTTACCAAAATAAAGGAAAAATATTGGTGGAGAGGAATGTACAAAGATATTTCCCAATATGTGGAAACATGCATGGTATGCCAAATGTACTCAAATGTGAGGCATCGTGATGGCTTACAACCAACTTACCCACCTGCCATGCACTACAAATGGGTAGTGGATCTAGTTACAATGCCTTTGGGAATTTGGCAGATGCGGTATATAGCACTTGCAAGAGAAGATTTGACAAATCAGGTAGAAGGGCGTGCTCTTAGAACAAAGAGTACGGAAACAGTATGCAAATTTCTCTTGGAAGATGTGATCTGCCGATATGGTTGTGTTGGGAAAATAACAGCTGATAGGGGAGAGCTAGATGTTGAAGAAGCAAGGGAATTCTTCTCTAGAATTGGTATCAAACTGTCTCTAACATGTGCTTACAATCCTGAGGGCAATGGGAAAAGTGAACGAGGACATCCTCCAATCATTAAAGCTTTGGCTAAGGCATGCAGAGAAAGGATGAGAGTGTGGCCAAAGCTGCTACCATATGCCTTGTGGGCTGACCGTACAACTCATAGCTCAGTGACAGGATACATGCCTGCTGAATTAATGTATGGTCAGAAGCCAGTGATGCCAGTTGAAGAAGTAATTCTAACTTGGAATGTATTGCCCTGGGTGGAAGGATTGAGCAGAGATGACCTCCTTGCATTGAGAATAAGACAGCTGGAGAGGAGGCCTGAAGATGTAGAGCTTGCTAAAGCTCGCCTGAAAGATGCAAGGTTGAGAAATAAAGAAAGATTTGATAGTAGACACAGACTCCGGCCAAAACCTATTGAAGAAGGTGATTGGGTTCTAATGTATGATAGTAGCCTTGACAACCAATTCACTGTTCAAAGAAAATTTGCAAAAAGATGGTTTGGCCCTTACATTGTTAAGCATGTGCATGGGAATGCTACGTATACTCTGTGTGAACTTGATGGAACGGAAGTAAAGAATCTTGTGGCTGGTAAAAGAGTCAAGATATTTAAAAGAAGGCATGATGGTGATCCTTTTGATTCACAAGAGATTCAGGATGAGAGGCTTGACAGTGGAAGTATGGATATGATTGAAGAGGAAGAGGATGATCTTCCTGGAACTGCAGAAGATGAAGACGACATCCAGTTATATGTGGACCTTGATGATGATTTGGCACATACCAGAGGATGTGCAGGTTTAGAGGGGGTGGATGTCGTGCCATGGCACATTTATGATGTGAAACCGTGCATGTGAGGCCGTCAAAAACACATCCAGATGCATGGGCTAAGTGCCATGACGAGTCATTATATGATGCCATGTACATATGTTCATATTGTACATGAGGTTCAATAAGACAAGCTGAGGCTGAGTCAGATTTAGGAGTTTTTTTTGCTGTTACTCAGAGCTCATGGGCAAGTTAAAAGCATCCAGATATATATGATGGCATGAGGGCATACCAATGCACAAAGGAATGCATTTATGAAGGCATGGAGAAATACTTGAATGAGTAAATGGGGATTCTATAAATCATATAGGCCGACATGATAATTTATAAACTATGAAGGTGTCAAGAGAAATGGAGACTTAATGAGTATCACAGTGCCGAGGAGTTCATTGAATGTCTTCATAGGTGTGAGAATGCTTTGGGAATCTTGAGTTGTGCCAAAGCAGGAAATTCAAAGTATTATTGGCTAAAATGCCTTATGGGCTTGTGTCATGCTCTCCAAAGCAAGTGTGCCTACAGTGGTGCAATGGTTTTGTTTAGGGATGATGTTGTGTGTATATCAAGAGTCACATGCATTGTGGTTTTTCTTTATGGATGATGGAAGCGAATATAAGGTTATGTCTTACTATTAGACTTCTAACCTTAATGCTAAGGTTAGAAGAAACATATAATGGATGGCATAACCTTAGTGCTAAGGTTAACAAAATATTGGAGATTTTCTAGAAATCGGGCAGTTTTCTTTCTATGGCATGTATAGCTGGCCGCCGAGATCGCCGCGGGGAAAGGGAGAAAACGACCGGAAAGAAACGTCGATTGCAGAGTTAGGAGGGAAGATATGCAGCGTGGACGAACAGCGTCGTTTTGAACCAGTGTTTTTAATCTTCTGAAAATATAAACTATGTGTGCTTTGTAGGTGCTAGAATTAGAGAGTAATTCTAGAGCTACATAATGATGTAATTATTGGGGAATCCATTTTCAAAACCGTCTGCAGCGATGCTTCTCCAATTGATTTTCCCTCGCATAATCGGCGAGCTGCATATGTTTGGAAAAACAAATTAAAAGATCCACGTGTGTAAATCGTAAGTTGAGTTTTCTTTTGTTATTTATTCTCTTAAACTCGCTCTATGTGAATGGAGAAAATCGAGTATTTGATACATCAAAAAGAAAACGGAAATGAATAGAGAGACCATGGGAAAAAGGCTAAGGAATTTGGAGCTTGGTGATTGGTGAAAAATGCATTGAAGCTGAGGGAAATTTGCCTTACTTTCTTCTCATATGGATTTTGAAAATTATGAGTATGTCAAAGCTATGCCAAATGCTATATTTTGCTTGTGAGATGTTAGGACATTAAGGCAGGTTTTCAGGTGATAAAGTACATCTCGAAATAACAGTTTTGAGGGCACTGGATGTAATGGATGTAGCTGGCCACATGTATATTGGAATAATTGGAAATCTTTGTTATGCCCACATGTGAATGGTTCAAAGGATTTCATGCAAATCTGTGCATTCACTTGGAGGAACTCAAGAATGTATTGAGGGAAGAGGACACATGTATTTGTCAATGGAAATAATGGTGTTCAATACTCCTTGGGAAATCTTGTACGTGAAATTCCTTGTTGGATTTGACATTCACTCTCACAGCTAGAAGTTTTGTACTTTCCTGGCTGTACCGCACACTTCACGACAACGCGCGCTAAAGATGAAATAAAAATGTCACATTAGCATGACCTTCTATCAACTAAAGCCACATTTTTTTAAAACATGTTTCCTTGAAGATAAGGCTTTTACAACATTTTAAAGCTTTTTTTTGGTAAACTATCATAATTATATTAGGTTTATGGTTTTTTCCAAAAATATCTTTGACCATAGCTAGTTGCATGTTAACCAAGCATTCCATTTTTTTTAATGGAATGTAAATTTAATTTACCTTTTCTCATATATATATATATATATATATATATATATATATATATATATAATCCTTGAGCCACTTTTATAGCTAAAGCCTCTTTTGTGGTAGATTCATAATTTGTTTCATGTGAGTTTGCTTGAACCTTTCAGGGGATCACTTTCCACTCATCTTGTGTATGAAGATCCACCTCTTATTGAGGGTGAAGAAGAAGTTTTGATTCCAGATACTATCATGGACTTCAACAAATTACATCAACTCATACTCAAAAATGCCACGTGGGGGTCCCCATGCATGGGCTAAAAAAAATGCATGGGGATCCCCATGCATGGGCTTTAAAAAATGCCACGTGGAACAAAGAAAAGCAAGCCCTCGTGAACTCAAGCAAGAGGGAATGTTGAGTGAATATCAAAGAGGAGAGAGGGATTGAAGATGATGAGTGAGAACACAGCGATCAACCTTTGCTTAAAAATAGGGGACTCGACACATTGGCCAACAAGACGACTCCCAATCCGTCACAGTGTTTGAGCTCTCTCTAGTGTCACATCTGAACCCTCTCTAGAGTGTGCACAGTGTCGGTGTGTCAGTGTCTGCGAGAGAGAGAAGGAGGTACACAGGCAACAATAACATTGAGCACGTCGAATGAGTCATGCTAATATCACTTTCTTATGCTAACATCTCGATCAATCACCAAACATGACTACCCCTTTTATAGCTAAAGCCTCTTTTGTGCTCGATTCATAATTCGTTTCATGTGAGTTTGCTTAAACCTTTTAGAGGATCACTTTCCACTCATCTTGTGTATGAAGATCCACCTCTTATTGATAGTGAAGAAGACGTTTTGATTCTAGATACTATCATTGACTCCAACAAATTACATCGACTTATACTAAAAATCTATATATCAATTACTTGGTGACCTTTCAAATCATCCTCGTGAAGATGCAAAATGGGTGCCTGAAAAATATTTTCATGTCTTCCATGAGATCCTCCGTTCTTTTCAACAAGCCCGTAATTGAGGACAATTGCAAACTCAAGCAAGAGGGAATGTTATGAGAATGTTATTAATCTATCCTCGTAGATAATTTGAGGACACTTGGATTATCTTTAGATCATGCCAAATTATGTTAATAGCATGGGTGAAGCCATTGTAAATATTAATACACGTTGATGTTTGTTTGGAGGCTCCATTCTTTGTTACAGTTAGTTTGTGTGGCAGGGTGATTCCTTGGTTACTTACGCCTCACAAATATATGTGTGGTGATGGTTTATATACTTATGGAATATTTATTTACCATTTTTTTTATAGGTGAAGAGGATTCAAAAGATTAAATGGCACACATTTTTGGAAACAATCTTTATATATATTTATGCTAGCTTGTGCACATTTTGATTTAATTTAGAAGCTTAGATTTATCAAGCTCAGACTTGAACATTCAAACTTTAATACTTTTGTAAAGTGTTATATGCTTTAATCCTAGTCTCAATTTATGGACACTCTATTTTAAGCATAAGAGAGTGCCATGCAAAGAAAAGCATCTTTTTGAGGCTATGACCTACTCTTGGAATGATTACTTAAATACTCATGTGTCAAAACAAGCCACACAAACAAGGGAGGAAGATTGCATCCATTATTGTGTCACTTTCATGAGCTAAGTATTTTGCATGTCATTTATTCAATTCTTGGATATGTTAAACTTGTGGTTTTTGATGAGTTATTTGGGTTGAATAATATAGTTCTTACAAGTCTCTATTTTTCTAAAAGCGAATCTGTCTCAACCTCTTTCCATATGGAATGGCATTGTGGTTTGGCACTAGATTCGAGGATGGAGTTGGGATACTTGGTGCGACAACTCTATGACACTTAGCAACATGATGTGGATCCTCTATTACACCATGGCTTTTAACAAGGAGACACAGTCAATGACTAGATGCTACTCTAGATATGCATATGAATCATATTACTTTAATTACTCCCAGACATTAGGAATTTTTTGGACCCAAAGAGGGCCTCTTGAATTAACTTTTTATTAGGAATGGAGCAATAGGAAGAATGGCTGGGTGCACTTTTTGACTTCTTCGACCCTAGGGGACCTAGGCTTTGGTTTGCTAATGGGGCCTAATTACTGCTCTTGTCCCCCTACCTCTTGGGCCCAAGCTTAGAGGTCCCCCCACCTAGAATCATGCAGATTAAAAACCCTAAAAATTAAAAAAATTATTTTTTTCCCAAAAGTGTGTTTTTCCTCTCAAACTCCCCCCAACATACTCTAGGTTTAGAAAGCTCATTTTGAACCTCTTCTAAGCTCTCCATTGCTGCAGAAACTCCATACCTCTTTCTTCCTCTTCTAAGCTCTCCATTGCTGCAAAAACTCCATACCTCTCAAGCTCTCCCTCCTTGTCAAGCTCCCTCAGTCTCAAGCTCCCTCTCTCTCTTTCTTCCTTTTCTAAGCTCTCTTGTAGAAACTCCATCCCTCTCAAGCTCTCCCTCCTTCTCTCAAGCTTCCTCCCTCTCAATCTCCCTCTCTCTCTCTCTCTCTCTCAAGCTCCCTCCCTCTCGATTGCTGCAGAAACTCTCCATTGAGTACAATCAATGCCTACAAGAAAACTTACACAAAATTTCATGATTATTAACACATATGTGTAACTTAACAACAAATTTAACACATATTATTATTATTAATCAATAGTAATGCATATATTATTATTATTAACCAATAGTAAAACATATCTTACTATTAACTTTATTATTTACAAATAGTAATGCACATAACCAACAAGAAAACATAACTTATAGAACTCAATAACCAACATCAAAACATTGCTAACCTCCATTTTTGTTCTCTGTTGCTGTCTCTTTGTTGGCTCTGTGCTGTCTCTTTGTTGTTGCTTCTTTCCTTGATAATAGCAAGATTAATGATAAAGAGGGAAATGGTTTTTTGGCTCCAAGAAAATGGCACCAAAAAATCAAATCACTCTTCATTCTCTAGCTTTGTAGTGAACAAGTGCAATAGAACAGGAGGAAAATACAAATTATTTGGAGATGGAGGGAAGTACAAATTGTTTGGAGATGGAGGAAAATACAAACTATTTGGAGATGCAAATTTGAAAGTAGAGGAAGAAATGAGCTATGGAACGAAGAAATTACCTAAAGAGAAGAAGATTCTCTATCACAAAAAAATTTGTAATGCACAATTCTCTAAAATAATAAATCTAAACACATTCTTAAAATCTTAAAAAATGTCTATTCTCTTCAAATCTCTATAAAAAAACATAAAAATGCACCAGAATGTAGATAAAGCATGGCTCTATGTACTTGAAAAAAAAGCACCAGAATGTAGATAAAGCACGGCTCTATGTACTTGAAAAAAAAAGAAATTACGAAACACAAAGTATAAATCAAGATATTCCATTTTTAAGATAAAATCCTTCTAGAATTACGAAATGATTGTTTCTTCAGTCACATAAATAAATCTGGGCATTTAAGAATGTCATATCTTTTGAGATATTCGAAACCAGCTCAAATAAAAAAATAGTTTTTGAGATATTCGAGTTCTGAGCAGGTATGGTATAGTTCTTGGTGGACAGTCAATAAAATAATAAGTGACTCTATTATAAAACTAATATTTTGAGATGTACAAGATTCAAAAAGAGAAGAGAGAGGAGAAATATTATAAGATTATTTTTGCACAGTATTTTTACAAGGATAGCACCATTGGTCACCCAAATGGTTTCTCTTGGAATCACACCAGTACAACAAACTTTAAACTATTGTTTCTCACAATTATAGTACTCAACTTCATTATAAATGCATCAGAAATGATCCTGAGTGGCTAGGAGAGCAATGCCAGAACAGTGCAAATTTTGAGCCTCCATCGCCGCTCTACAGAGCTTAAATTCGCATTGTTCTAGCATAGCTTCCCTAGTCCTCCAGGAGCAATTCTGATGCATGCGATGATAAATACTATATTTTTACACATGATTAAAGGTGTTTTTATCTTATAAACTACTGTTTCTCACAATTAGTGTGCTCAACTTCATTATAAATGCTCAACTTCATTATAAATGCATCATAAATCATCTTGAGTGGCTAGGGAAAAAGTGTCAAAACAGTGCAAATTTTGAGCCTACATCGCCGTTTTGCAGAGGCCAAATTTGCACTATTCTGGCACAGCTTCGTCAGTCCTCCAGGAGCATTTCTAATGCCTTGGGTGACAAACTAGTACATTATAGACACTCCATGTTAAACAAACATGATGACACCGAGACATTATAAGAGAAACTTAAAATTTTAATTATCAGAAGGTTACAAATGAAAGCCAGATAGGCTTGTTCAAAGGAGGGTTTGAAACAAAAGAGTTGCTTCAAAAAAATAGTTAACATCTAAGATCTCTAGATCCTCTCTCGCTCGCCTCGAATGCGCCGAGCTAGTTGCATGTCCTTGGCAGATATGGTAATCCTCTTTGCATGTATTGCAAGGAGGTTGGTGTCCTCAAAAAGCCCAACAAGGTAAGCCTCGGAGGCTTCTTGCAATGCTTCAAGGTCAATCCCCTACACACCGAACTCTGTTCTATATCGTTGGAGAATCTCCTTCACTGTGGGAGCGAAAGGGGATCTTCTTATCATCAACTTAGTGTTCCTCTGATAAAACTTGATTTCTTGTAGAGCCCTATGCCCTTGGTGCATCCTTCTCCTTGCAGCTCTCTGTGTTGTGTTAGTGCGTTGGCGAGGTTGGGACTTCCTTGGCTTGAAGAGCTTGATCTTTCTACACTTGCGCGCACTTGCAGGAACCTCCTCTTGGTCTCTCTCATAGTCTGAATCCTCCTCCTCCTGTTGCTGTGGTACCTGTGTATCAAGCACCTCTCAATCCCGAGTAGGTAGGGGACCCTGTCGTCCTGGTAGTAGGGTCTTGCCACCTATGGTGCTATGCAATGTAGGAATGTTTTCACCAACCCAGTCGAGCTGCTCACATCATCGGCCTCTCTGTCTTGATCTCTAGGGTGGCTACATTGTGGGGTCTTCTTCACACAGGCTTGCTCCCATTAGAAGGGCCTACATGTGTGTGCGTTGGTGTTGCTGTGGGAGGAGGGTTGGACTCTGATGATCCCATTGGGCATGTCCTAGAATCCAAGGGGTCACTCTCTTCCGTGGTGTCGCCACTATGTGGTCGTTGGGTGCCTTGCACTGTGTTTTGTTAAGGCATGGTAACACGTGCGGTGTTCTTGGTGCGTGCCATATCCATGTATGACTATGCTAACGTGGTGATGTGCTGGTGTCCTTACGTGGGTGTCTACGTAGATCTTGAGCTCAAGCTCTCTAAAAAAGTGAAAAGAAAATGAAGTGAGAGAAGGAACTATTAATAGTTTTTTTTAAGGGCAAAAAAAACCTAACTAAACTTATTTTCTTAGCCTTATTACATCTAGATTTATGCTGGTGCGTGCACAACCCAACACTAAGCACCATGCCTATGGGGAGCATTGGTCTACAACCATTCAAGCCGAACATGACTTTTTGTAGCCTTGCATGCCTCTTGCGCAAGCTTAGATTGTTGGGCCCGCTCCCTAACCAATACCCTTCCAAAGGTTGTGCGATAAAACCAATTGAACATCTCTTGTAGATAGTTTGTACGTGTTCCTTCCCTGTACAAGCTCCACCTCCATGTCTTGTATTTTTGAAATAAACCCCTCTTGCTTTATAATGTGATTTCTCCATCCCTTGGGTACTCCACATGTCGAGCGATCCATGTTCATGAAATACGCACCATGCACATAAACTATGTGCTGTACACATGACAATACAATTTAATTAGAAAAATTCAAGGTTAAAACACCAATTTATTTTTTTACTATACAACTTACCATATAGTGTGTTACTTTACTCTCTTCCCAAGCATCTAGCACACTTTTGGTGAATTCTATGATATGTTGTTGGAATGATGCTTATTCTTGGGCAATTGTGCTACTTCGATTCATAATGCGAACCATGTTATTGAAGTTTATCCAAAGCTGTTTGCACATATTTACAAGAGCTGGCATTGGACTATCTACATTTGTGGTGATTGCACATAGGTCTCTCCAGAGTCCCCAAGTCTCTATGTTTGCTGGCTTCTCCAAAAAACTCCTTGCCTTTGATCCAAGTCATGGTGGAGACCTTTTGAGCAACCTTGTATGACATACCAGAGGCCTGCTTATTCATTGATGATGTTTTAAGTCCTTCTTGACATTGTAAAAGGCTGAATTGTGATGCTTACAATTGAGATTGGAGAATATGGGTTTGCCAAGCTCCACTTGTAGGCAATCTTCTGCAATATCCTAACAAGCCAAGCCCTCCTTTACCACCAAATTGCATAAAAGATGATAAATTGCTGAAAGGAGGGTTTGCTCTTAATGGAGGGTCAACTGGATGCCCATCAACCCAAAGATCTACATTTTTCTCGTTAGCTATCCTACGAGCTTGGACAGATTGTGCATCAGTAGGATGGGTTTTTTTAGAGCTGCCATACTCTTCAGGAATACGAATGTGTAAATCAACCTTCCGTTTTCTAGCTTCACAAGGGGCTACACACACAGCTTGCAAAGGCTCCATAGCTAAGCAGAGGAAGAAGCTAAAGCAGAGAGATCCTCAGAGGGAGAGAGAGACAAAGACAGAGAGAGGGAGTGAGTGAACCTCTCTGCTCTTTACCACTCCTCAGGTATTGTAACACTCTCGTCTCACTAGAGCCTGCACCACTTGGGATGTGTCACATGCACACCCTGTTGGTGTACATGTGGCATGGCATTCTTGGCATTCATGAGAGCATTAAGTAAGCATGTTATCAGCATATAGAGTATTAAGCAAGCATGTTATCATCATATAGAGCATCTTGGTCATGGGAAAATTAGCATCCATAGCACCAAAGCATTTCAAGAAGCACAGGCATCCCAATCGGCTAGCCCCTTTTGTGGATTAGGTAATTAGTTGACCAATAACTAGTTGACCTGCAACCGTCGACCAATAGTCATGGGCATAATACAGTAGTCGACAATATCATTAAAGCATCCAACTAAGCATAACACAGTCGACCGATCATGGGCATAATATAGCTGATATAGGATCAGTAAATTAGCCAACTAAGCATAATACATTAGCCGACTAGCAGTCGTGGGCATAATACAGTATCCAACAAGATCATTAAAGGAGTTAACAAAGTATTTACATCAGCTGATAGCACTTTGCACAGCCTGACCAATAATAAACTCACATATAAAATCATGGCACATCGTTTAGTCCATGCATCTTTATCGTTTTGGTGGTCTTTAGCCCAAGACCCCAGGAAGGGTGGATTTCAACAGTTCAACATTCAGAAACCATCCAGTCAAAGTAATCATCATCATCACCATAGATCTTTATAGATCTTAGTAACTGTCTCATTTAATACAGCTGCATTACATTTTCATTGAAACCATTCTCTATTTCTTAGGTGCATCCACTGATGAGAGACTTTGACACCAACCACCTCACAGAGTGCCTTTGCATCACATCAACATGAGCCTTTGGCATCAACTATGCTTCAGTTCTGACATCAGCTTTGTTTCTACGTCAGTCTTCTACTTAGAGTCTCCTCACATGAGAGGGCATCTTCTTATACATCAGAATAGTTGACTGTGTGTGACCAGAGAAAAGAGCCACCAGCTATAGTTGCTGACGGCAGCTGTACGGCTAGCCCATAGTTATGGTTTCTCATAATCATTGCTACACCATCACTAGTTAATGTGCCTTTCCCTAAGAAGGTAGATGAGGCATCCTCTTCTTCACTATCCATAAGTCATTCTTTCGGTTCATCCGTATCTTCCTCGATGTACGCATGGGTGTCCTAGCAACCGCGAGCCCGTGCATCACCTGGTCACAACCCTCTAGGATCCTACTTAGGTGTCCTAGCACTTCACTCAGGGATGGCTTTGTCGATCCTCGCCCATCGTATCGAAAGCGCACCATTTTAACCATATCGAGGTTGGTCAAGACCTCAGCAAGCTTTGCCGACGAGCGACGTCCCTCGACGACTCCCCGCTAGTTGTTGCAAACGAGTCTCTCCTTAGTTAATCACATACCAAATGCTTCCTCCAGCAGCATTCTGGCGTAAAACAGTCCTTTAAAAGAAAACAGAGGTTCTATGCAAGTAAAATTCCCGATTTGAGATTGGTTCCACAAAACCCTTTTCCCTTAATCCATATTTTCTTAATGAGAATCATTGATCTCTCATTAGGGCATCATTTGACTGAATTTCCAACTAGATTCTTGGTGATTTCGGTTAAGGGAAAACTATGCTAATTCAACGGTAGTCTATTCTTTATGTCAAGAAATTAGAATTAGTCGCGAGGTTTTTGCTTGATTCAGATTCGAAAGATGGGCAAGTAGTTTACTGGCCACCCCTCTCACAGTCGGTCTAACCAAAATTATTTAGTTTACTTGTAACTTTGATTCCTAAGGATTTTCTTCAGATAAAAATCTACTGAACTTCTAACCCTAAGGAAAATTCCAACTTTATGAATTTCATTCCTTCCTAGCCATAATAGATTAAGAAATGATTCTATATGAGAACATCAGGTTTTTATAAAAATACTCTTCTTCCATTAATCTAATTTTGGGTAAATATCAATTTGGTGATTCATCCACATAAAATATCTAAGAAAATTCTTTCTACCAATTTAATTATCAACCCTAATTTTTTAGGTGGAATTATGGTGAAAATTCAAACCTTTCTCTACTTAAAACACCATTAAAAAATCTTCTTTTAATTAAATACAAATATCCATTTTTTTGAATATGCTTAAATTTCTTCTTTTTGCATTTAAATGATTGAATTCCAAATGTCATGGAAATTTCTCTTTTATCATAAAATAAATTTATCTAAAATTTCTCTCTTTTTTTAAATTAAATAAAAATATCCATTATTTCAAATATGCCAAAAATTCCTCTTTTGTATTGAAATGATTGAATTCCAAATGTCATGGGAATTACTCTTTTATCATTTCAAAATTTCTTAATGCATAAATTAAATTTACCAAAAATTCTTCTTTTCTTTTAATTAAATATTAATGCATAAATACTAAAATTTATTTCACATGAATCTGATAAAAATCATTATTTTTGCATAGGATATCCAATCCTAGAATATGGTAGGAATTCCTCTTTTAGCATTATGCATAAAAATAAGATATGTATTATTTTTTAAAAAATTTTACCATAGCTTGGCTGTTATTACTGATAATTTTTATTTTTTTCTTAAAAGAATAAAACATTGTAATGCAAATATGATAGAAGATCTATTCTTAAACTTATATCTAAACTATGAATTGAATCATAATTTTAACTATAATCATAAACTTAATTATGATTATTCTACTAGATTAAGCTATTTCCATTTTTTCTCTTTTCCCAAATTGATAGGATTATCTCTTTCCTATTTAGAATCTATTAAAGTAGTTTTTAATTACTTTTACATAATTTAAGAGAGTTAACCATTATTTTGTTAACATAAAAGCATAAAAATACCATTTTCTTATTCTCTTGCTTAACAAGCTTAGAGTTTGATTTTGAATTAAGAATTTATCAATGAGAAGCATTCTTTTGCTAAAGAATTAGCCATAGGAATGACTATTCTTTTTGAGAGAGAGATATTCATAAGAAAGCATTCTAATTAAGCATAAAGATTAATATTTTCTTGATTACACATTAAAATTCTTATTAGGGAAAGCTTGATTTAAATTTAAAACAACCAATTACAAAACTTTCCAAGCTTGAGAGGGGTTGAGAAGAGAAGTCATTTGAGAATATTAACAAAAAACCATAAAATTCATTCTTACCTCAAGGATTAGCTTGCTTCTTTTTCTAGAAGTGAAGCCCCCAACCAATCAATCGGTTTAGCAAGTGGAGAAGAGAGCTCCAAGATTTGTTGAAGAGAGAGAGAAGCTCCAAGCTTGAGAGGGGTTAAGAAGAGAAGTCATTTGAGAATATTAACAAAAAACCATAAAATTCATTCTTACCTCAAGGATTAGCTTGCTTATTTTTCTAGAAGTGAGCCCCCAACCAATCAATTGGTTTAGCAAGTGGAGAAGAGAGCTCCAAGAGTTGTTGAAGAGAGAGAGACCAAAAGTAGAGGATTTTTAAGGGATAACAGAAAATATGATTATTTTAATGTAATACTGGCATGCTATAGCTCTCGCAGATGAGAATACAAAAGAATGAGGGTCTATTTATAGGTAAGGGATGCCACTAACTGAGTCCAACTAGGTTCTAGAATTTTCCAGCTTCAGTTTGACTGAATTTGGACAAGATTTGGACTTGACTCCCCTTTTGATCCAGTTTGATCCAGGAGAGAGGAGAGATAAAAATATCACAATGTTTTTGAATTAAAAAACCCTTCCAGTTTGATCTAGGAGAGAGGAGAGATAAAAATATGACAATGTTTTTGAATTAAAAAACCCTTCCACACATGTGAAGGAGGTGCCCACCTCAAAGGTCCCCCTCTCCTTACCAAGATGTCAAAAATTCATCATTTCTCCAAAATATCTCTTTTTTTAGTAATATCTCATAATTTTTAACTAATAAACCTTGTACTCAGTCAACTCTTCATCTTATGTGAGCATTTACTCATTTTTGGGTATTTTCTTTTATTCATTGGATTTATCTCATCCCAACACTTGGATTAATCCTATTGGCCCATAGAAACCTGAATCGGACCGTAATCCAAATTTTTTTGAAAATATAGATCCTTAGGCGGCTAAGGTCCCTTATATCATTTTTAATTGATTCCTAATGCAAATTGGAGAATTTATTTTGAACTTGTGTTTTAAAGAAATATATTTTAGATATCAGGAGAATTTTTATATCTAAAAATATCTCAATATTGAATTATCTCTCTCTAGAATTTTTATATCTAAAAATATCTCAATATTGAATTACCTCTCTCTTTCTTCTCTCTAGGAAAAAGCAAGCAAAAACAATATTTTCTTGCATTCTGACATAGGGAATGATTACAGGGGATTGAGGTAAAAGCTTATTCATCATTTTTAGGGTGACGACGACGACGAGGAATCTTACATAGATTACCTCATTAATAAAGTGCGTTCCACTGTCACTCACAAGCTCAAGGGGGAAATCGAAGCATCTGATTACTGACTCATATAGAAATTTTACGGTAGAGCGCGCATCAGCTTTGCGGGTAGCTCGACCCATTTTGTGCAATAGTCTGCCGCCGCCGGTGGTAGTGATTATGTATAGGGCTTGAGTGTACCTAGCTGTAGGATTAATGGGCACAATGAAATCAATGCCCCACTTTTCGAATAGTTGCAAGCACACAACAGGGTTTAGGGGCATGTTGTCCTTAAGGCGGGGGATTTCTGCTCGGCATTCATCACACCGCTTGACATATTTTGTTGCATCAACCATTAAGGTGGGCCACCATAACCCCACTATGAGGACTTTGCGTATAGTGATATATGCTCTACAAAGTTCCCCTAGCGCACAGGCAGAGTGAACCTGTTCTAGAAGGAAGACATATTCGTCTTCATGGACACAATGTTTGATAATCTTGTCTTTCCCTTGCCTATAGAGCTGGCTTGCAATGAGGTAGGGAGCCGCCTGTTTAATGAGGCATCGGGCACAGTCTTTGTTTAGGAGGGTGTCAACTGGTCAGCCATTTGTCTAGAAAGTGTGATACCTCCTTGCCCCACTCAGGAATTAAACATAATTGGAATAGGGTGGCATCTAGTAAATCATCATCAACTCCCACGGGAGGCTCGCCGTTGGGGATTCTTGACATGTGGTCTGCAAAGACATATTGTGAGCCTTTTCGCACTGTGATAGATAATGAAGTTGAACTTAAGCAAGATCAGTAGCCACCTGTTTTGGTGATTCTTTATGTTGTATAGGGCTTGTTTAGGAGGTATAGAAGAGCTTGATGGGGTCTACAAAGAAGATAAATTTCATTGCCAGGAGATAATGGCAAAACTTATGAATGTGTAAACCATGGCCAACCCTTCCCTTTCAGTTGTGGTGTAATTTCTTTTGGCGTCGTTTAGTTGGCAGATAGAAAAGTCGATGGGAAAAGGGCCAGCACACATCCAACAGCAAAGGCAGAGGCGTCGATGTGGACAAGAAAGATAATGTCCCAGTTGGGGGACCTTAGAATAAGAGCACTAGCCAAGGATTTCTTGAGGGTGGTATAAGTCTGTTGGCATTGCTCCATCCACTAAAAAAGGATCAATACTTCATAAAGTGGTCAAGATATATCAGCATCCATAGATATTCCTTGTAGGCTGTGCACATTAGTCATTGGAAGGTACCGGGGGCGTTGGTCAGCCCAAAAGGCATGATGTGGTATGCATAAGTTACCCATTCTGTTTTGTGTAGGCTATTTTGTGTTGATCCTCCTTGGGGTCGATCAACACCTGGTTATAGCTTGAGAATTCATCAAGGAAGCTATAGTCTTCCTTTCTTGTGACTCATTTGAGCACAGGCTCAGTTTAGGGTAAGGGATAGTGATCCCGTATGGTTGCAACATTGACCTTAAGGTCCACGCACACTCTTACCTTCCCATTCTTTTTGGGCAGCACTAGCACTATGGGTGATACCCATTCTGTGTGCTCTATTTTGTAGATGAATCTACCATCAATGAGTCTATCAATTTCTTCCCAGACCATCTTGGAATACTTCGGATTCATAGGATAAGACATTTGTTTGACTAGTCTCACTCCATCGACCATCAACCATCGAAATGGTGTGATTGACTACTTTCGGAGGTACACCCTTCATATCTGTGTATTTCTAGGCGAAGCAATCCTAGAATTATGTGATTAGAGCGATGATCTTAGTCTCTTCCTCGATAGAAAGGTCATCTTGGCCTCGGGTCTTCACCCGGGCTTGCCAAGTTAATTTCCTTCACCTTGGCTACTGGACCATCATATGAGGTCCCTGGTTGTCCATTGTGGGACCTTCGGGCCAATTCATAGTGCACAAATCTATCGGCTATCTAGAAGGTTTTGAAGTGTTTGGAAACTTTTTTGGTCTCTTCTGCCCTAGTGCTTTCTTCTTCTATCAAATTTTTGGTTTCTTTTTTCGCCAATGCTAACTTCTTATTGCATGCCTTGTCATAGAGTGGCAAAGCTTTTCACGTTTGGGTTTGGGATCAATGGATTCCATTAGTTGTGGGGGGTGGTCGTGTGGACTAGAAGGGAGTAAGTTAGGTATTCCTTTTGCCATATTTGGTTGAAGTGGTCATGTGCTTCAACCGTCCCCACATATTTTAGCCAGTGGGGTGGGTGCTTGAATCGGTAGGGAAGACATAGCGTTCCAGCCCAAGGAATCCATCAAGCTTGTGAGTGTTGTACAAGTGTGTTCCTCGTGATGGTTCAAGTTTATCGGATTGTTCAAGTTCTTGAGTGGCAACATTAGGCAGGTATGCAATGCTAAGCAATCCACAATCGGGATACCGACCATATCTACATTTGAAGGAAAGATTAGAAAGTTAAGATCAACTTATGCACGTGTAAGGTGCATCCCCGATAAATGGAAGACCCTTCACAAAGCACTTAGGAACAACTACCAGATCCACTACAGTTCACCTGTGTGTCAAACGTGCCATAAAACAATAGGTGATGATGAAAAGGATAGCAAGGAATGTGCTTTAGAAGGGAGAGATGGTACATGCATGGCACAAAAGGCATGGACATATGCTTGTCCTATCCGGGGCAAAAGGGATGGAATGGGCATGGCAAGGTTGCCGCAGGGGCATGCTTCTCAGAAAGGAATGTCCATGCACTTTGATTGATATGAACATAAACTCTAAATGATATGGGCCTTCACTTCCAGTTTTCAGAGATTTCAATGCTATAGGACTGATTGCCACTTGCAAATATTTGCTGACAGTGCAGCTGTTCCCCTTGTTTTAATGTAATTTATGCTTACTTTATGCAATTATTCCCTTTTTAATGTGTACACTACCAAATTAAGGGTGGGATATCTCACAATATTTACTCAGAAGCGATGGAACGAGTGTGGCAAACTTGCCACGGTCATTCAATGTGAATGGAACGGGCGTTCACTTCTCAGAAGCGATGGAACGAGTGTGGCAAACTTGCCACGGTCATTCAATGTGAATGGAACGGGCGTTCACTTCTCAGAGGTTCATCTAGAATGGGATTTTTTCCCTACTTTCCTCCTTTGACCTTTGCAGATTCAAGTGTCTCCCAAATTTTTTTTGGGATTTTTATTTTTATAGGGAGCTAGAGCTAGTCTTTAGCTACCTAGAATGCATAAATAAACCTAATAAATTAGGATTAATTTGATGATTAAACTATGGGAATAACTTAACAAAAGATGAACAAAAAATAAAAAAATTGTATAAATGTCAAGAGCAAAAATTGAACACCTACTTGTTGTGTCTCCCGCCTTTGGTGAAGACTTCAATGCTCCAATGATCCAGTTGACCTCCATAGATCCATTGAACATAAACAATAAAAAAAACAACAAACTCAAACAACATGCAACCAACCGGTGGATTTGCACTCCAACCGGGCAAAATGAAGACTCTAGCACATGAAATGTGTAGAGGACCCTAAGCTGAGTGCTATCCCCGTCGAAAGTGGTGCCAAAGATGTTAAGCTAAACATATAACCTTGCACATAGAAGAGGGAAAGAAGAAGAGAATTAAGCATGCAAGGGTCAAGTCGGATATTTGCACTAAGACAACCCTAATGAGGGTTAACTCTCCTTTTTGAGGCCACTATAGGCTTACTCCACCACCACTTGTTTCACCCAAGTGGAGATTCACAAGCTAGGTGAAGCGAAAAGAAGGAGGGAGCTATGGAAAGCTCAACCTTCACTACATGCTAACATGTATGCAAGAGGGATCTTGGTAGAGATATAAGAGAGGGGAGAGGAGAGGAGAAGCTAGATCATCCCCATCCTTAACATGCACACACCACAACAATCAAGCATGAAAGCATTTACAACACAAGTAAGCATCCAAAAGCCCAAGAGAGTGAGAGAGAAAGAGAGCGAAAAAAACTCAATTGAGACTAATGGGATTTTCCCTTTTCATATTTCATAAAATGTCTTATATACAAGAGCTCTCATTTTACAATGATCGACCACCCATTTTACAATTTGGAGGCCCAAAACTAACTTCCTAGATCTATGTACATCTCATTCCTATGACCGGCATTACACAAGCCATAAGCTCGGTCATCTATATCTCTTTCATCAATTGCGCTTTCCGTGGTTACAAAAAGATAAGTTACAAGAAGCATGACCATGCTTGAAAAATAATGTTAACCGGAGTGGTTAACACATGGTATCCAAAATAACACTGCATCCAAGTCAAATAATTTTGACCTATTGGATAGATTGATAAATATGGATCCAATGGTGTTGACCTACCCCACTTTTCAAATCTGCACTTTACTCTTTCTAGCTGCATATTTCCCAAGCTTAAGGCAAGTTTGAAAGTAGCCCTACAAACCAAATCACTGCCGAAACTATACTCAAACTTTCCCTTATAACAAAGAACTAATAAACCATGAAGGAAGACATCTTGATCTGTATTTCTCGTATCAAAGTATCACATACGTCTTGCCTTAAGAATTTGTAATCCAATCTTTTCTAAACACTTTTTTTCAACACTCCTCTTTGATTGCTACTCTCAACTGCTTATCTCTATGTTTCTTTCCATGGTAAGTCATGCCATGATATAATGGTGATGATGTTAGCTGATCCATCAAATTCACATCGGCACCCTTGGTACTATCATTGTGCCATTCTAATGAGGTGGAGTGAGGATTATTTGAAGTTCCAACTTCAAATGATGAGAAAGATAGACATGGTGAGTGTTGTCTGCTTATGCCTACATTTGTAGACAAACTTTTTCCATTTCTCTTTGCTCTGTCTGATAGAGAATAAGAGGAAAATGATAGGCCATGTGAATGGGATGGTGAAGAATCTGTAGAACCACCGAATTGGCTAGCAAATGGGGGCAACCAACATAAATTGTCTACTCATGGTACTCCTCATGAACACATGGACTTACACTTGAGAAATGAGAGATGGGCACTTCTAGTAAACATGAAGTAGGGCAATATTATGTAATAAAATTCTAGAAATTTTTAAGAAAAATATTATTTGGGGATAATGTTACTTGCTAAGACCATATTAGGGAGTTTTGGAAAATCCCGTTACTTTGGGAATTTTCTTTTCAATCTACTTTTTGGTATATCTTGAGCATATTAATTCCAAATTTATCAAAAAATGTGGATTTAGAACCTACTCTTCAAGAGCTTTATAATGATATGTCACATAAGTGGGTTTTGATAAAATTTTAAAAAGATTCACCATGCCCCCATTTTTTGATCTTGCAAAATGGGAATTGGGATAGAGGCTCATTTTCTCATTTCCATTCTACAAGAAGGAGAGAATAGGAGACTAGCAACACAACCAAAACTTGCAATTTAAGCCACGATCGATTTTTACGAAGATGGCTAGGTAGCTCAAAACACTCTCCCAAAAAGATTCCATTTGAAAACTTTTATGTATACAATAAATTTTTTGAGAACTTTTTTTCACACAAACAAAATGCTTAAAGTAAATATTCATAATTATTAAAAATGTATCTTGATTCATTCATAATTAGAACTTGGAAAAAAGGCTTGGACCTTTTGTTGGATCTTCGACAACCAAACATTACTACGCCAGTTTGAATGTTGAACATCCAAATTGGGGTAAATATGGATGTCCAACATCCAAATTGAACAAATTTGGATGTCCAACATCCATTATGTCTTAACTTGGATGTCCAACATCCATTATGTTTCAATTTTGATGTCCAACATCCATTTTGTTTCCATTTGGATGTCCAACATCCATTATGTTTCCATTTGGATGTCCAACATCCATTATGTTTCAATTTGGTTCATTTTATTTCCATTTGGCCATTACTACATCATTTTGAGGTCCAACATCCATTTTGTGATATCCAACATCCATTATGTTTCAATTTGGACAAATTTGGATGTCTAACATCCATTGTGTTTCAATTTGGATGTTCAACATCCATTTTGTTTTAATTTGGCTGTCCAACATTCATTTTGTTTCCATTTGGATGTCCAACATCCATTATGTTTCAATTTGGATGTCCAACATCCATTTTGTTTCCATTTGGATGTCCAACTAACTACATCCATTTAGGAGAAATTTGGACTCAAATTAGGCCCTTTAAGGATTTACACACATTCTCTCTCGACAAAAATGGGCTCATGGTAAACTTTTTGCAAATCAACTCAGAAGAAGTGAGAGGATTTTAAACATTATAACATGATGGGCAATTTTTCATATTCAAGAAGTCCCCAAATTTAGTGATGATGTGGTATATAAAATGCCACATCATCACCAAATTTGGGGATTTATTAAATATGCAAAATTACTATGTATCATTATAAAGGTGTCAACAAAGAGTAGATTCCAAATGTCTAAACTCCGTTCACTTTTGAGTTTATTTATAAAACTTTTACCATGAGCCCATTTTTGTAGAGAGAGAATGTGTACGAATCCTTAAAGGGTCTAATTTGAGTCCAAATTTTTCCTAATGATTTTGGATGTCCAACAACCATTATGTTTCAATTTGAATGTCCAACATCCATTTTGTTTCCATTTGGATGACTTGGAGCAAAAATGTAAACTATCACACCAACTTGTTTGTAGGCATTTGGATGTGAGACATCCAATTTGTAGTAACCCTAACCTCTTATTCTTTAATGTCACCTATAGTGGTTGCTGACTTTTTAGATTACTCTAGGATGAGTTTTGTGGCAATTTGGATGTTGAACATCCAAATTTCTACAGATGTTTTTAAGTTTTGTGACAATTTGGATGTTGAACATCTAGATTGCTACAAAAGTTCACCTCTCTCCAAACTTAGCACATGGAAAAGTTTCAATGCAAGAAGGCACCTTCTTAAAAATTCTAGAACATATGCCTTTGATGGTAAGTGTGGCTTCACATATAGTAACTAACATGTTGCACATGGCTAGGAATCCTCACCTTTCTAATCAAGAAATTACGAGGATGTTTAATGCACCACTGCATGTCCATACATGCATAGTGTAAACCTTCATATTTGGATGAACAATAATAATGAAGCATGCACCAAAAAAGTAGTTAAGTGGGTTGCTTACTAGGTTGTCCTATTATATGCTACCTTAAGTTAAAAGTCCATGAAGCACATAGTCTCCTATTAGGCCTTGAGTACTACCTTATAGGCCCAGAGATCCCTTTTTCCAATGAATGATTTTTTGGGAGGGGGACACTAGCAAATTTTAGTTGTGTGTGTGGGAGGGCAAATGTGTGTGCGCAGGAGGGGTGGGTGTGTGTGTGTGGTGTCTCACTTTTGGTACATGTGTGTGTATGTGTGTGTTTTTTGTAGCAATTTGGATGTTGAACATTGAATTTGCTAAAAAAAGTTCACCTCTTCCCATAAATAGAGTGTGCTTTTTGTAGTGCTTTGTGCCTCCATCCCCTCTTTTGTTCGATTGCACTACACAAGGTTCTCTTGTCCACACTGTCGATTGTTGCCTACGCAAGGGACATAGCCACTTCTCCACGCTACTGGATGTTGACTGCCTCCCCCCTTTGCAGACCTTTGTAGAGGCCTTTGCCAAAGGTTTACTCTTCTTCATAAGGTTTACTCCATTGCTCTCATCTTGCACGGCCACATCCATGTAAGCTCTCATAAGTCCTTTATTGCTTCTGTAGCGTTTTTTTCGATCCTTACAGAAAACGCGACTCGAACATGTAAAGGTTTTCTTTCCTATCTATGCTTGTCGACGAGTGCCATTGCTCATCTATGCTCATCGACTACCATTACTCATCTACATAAGGGTGTCTTGCTTGTCTATGCTATCAAAGGTGTCTTGCTCATCTACACCATCAAGGGTGTCTTCCCTTACCCCCTACACAAGGGTGCAAGGATGTCTTCCTTACTGCCTACATAAGGGTGCAAGGGTGCCTAAAAAGCAGCCTGTCTTCTCTTGCCACCTACACAAGGGTGCTTATAAAGTAATCTGTCTTCCCTTACTGCCTACACAAGGGTGCAAGGGTGCCTACAAAGCAAGCCTTCCTACAAGCCAGTCTATACAAAGCCTACACGAGAGTTGCCCAACTGCTGCTACATCCTGCTGCAATATGATGTCAAAAAACTATCAAGCATCCACAAAGTGATTTTTCCCAACTTTTTAAGTTATAAGGGATAGCTTTATGGTGATGACCCTTTTGGCATCCTAGTAGACAACAAAGATCAAATTAAATAATTATTATGATAACAGGAATCAAATACTCTTGGTCTTAGCATAATAAATTTTTCTCTTATATGTATTGGATGGTATTTTAGATTTATTGTATTGTCATTTATCCACACCGTTATGCATATTCTTTCCTTTGTCGAGTTATAATTGGCTTCTACCTGGGGGCTCATGATATATAAACCCTCTATATCAAGCCCTACTTAAAAAACCCCTTATCTATGAATTTTTCATGAATAAAACACACCCTTTTTCTATTCAATCTATGAATACCCCCTTAACTAGTATCTTTTTGTAAGCAAAAAATGTGTTAAAAAAGGATTTTAAAAATCCCTTCTGTTGAATCCACATGCTACACTTACATATTTATGAGTGACCCCCCCTCCCCCCCCGAGCTTCTACATACATGAAGTATGGTTAGTCCACTATCCTCCCATCCTTTTCGTGTTACCCTTCTGCCCACCTTTGGCCTCACACCTCATCCCCCTCAATGCATCTTACCCACTTTCCATGTTAACCATTTGGTAGACCCTTAAAACTCTGAGCTGTATTTTTTCAGTTAAATTGTATTTTTTCTAAAAAATTTAAGTCTATTTGTGTACCTAAGATTTGTATTTTTGATATGTTTTTTACTAATTTATGCCTTTGTAACCTAACTCTTAATGTATGGTTCCTTAGAATGAAATTATTCTTTTTATTTAGGGGAGAAAAAAAGCAACGCGACTGACAACAAAAAGAGTGACTAAAGAGATGAAAAGGTTTGATTCTCTACTGCAAACAGAGACTGTCAAGAAGGCCAAAAAAGTAGGCTCTGAACCAACAAGAAATATTACTTTGGCTTCAACCTTACCAAAGAACAGGTCCCTATTTTCTTCATCAACAAAAACATCTCTACCTTGGGATAAGAAACGCTCAAGTGTTTGAGATTCTCAAGAGCCACAGAAGGCTCTAGGTTCAACTACCACCTTTGGAACTATATACAACTTTTCATAGGTTTCTTCCCATGACAAGGCAAGTAAAGAACCAGTTCCAGCTTCTCCGATGTTTCCTAGTGGTGGACAAGAATTATGTCCTTCTCAAGAGAATTATGATTCTTATGATAAAGGGATGATAAGATAGAACCAAGGCTATCCCAAAAGAGTAATATCAAAACTCAGAGGGTGCACTACCAGAAAACCCTAGGTATCACGTGCATTCAAGAGGTATTTAAAAAACCCCTTAACTAAAAATTTTCCCCCAATAAAAAAACCCCTCTTTACTTATGAACTAATAGATTTTTTTTAAAGTTGAATTAAAAAACCCCTCCTATTATTTTCCCCCAATAAAAAAACCCCTCTTTACTTATGAACTAATAGATTTTTTTTAAAGTTGAATTAAAAAACCCCTCCTATTAATGTAATCCTGTTAAATTTTCTCAATGTATCTAATTAAAAAACCTCTCCTGTTGAACTCACGTGGTACACTAACATTTTTTGAGGTGAACCCCCCGAATATCAAAATAACAAGCTACTATGTGGATCCCTCATGGGGTTACCAGGGTTTTATTAAAGCTCCACCTAAAATACCCTCCCTTGCTGTTAGTTTCTGATAAGTCAAGGCAGTCATATCCAAATCATGAGTGGTATCTTACTTTTCAAGATAACCCATTTTTTCTTGTTATTGCAAAACTTAGTGGTGCATAGAAGCTTGAAGAAGGTCAAAAAATTTGTTAAAAAGTCTTGAATGTTGGAGAATGTGAAAGAGAACAGGTTCTTCTTACAGTTGCTGTGCAAAGGATCTTGTAATTGATTTTCTTATGCAGCAAGAAAACCTTGAGATCAGCCAATGTGGACCTTCAACTCTCTTTACTGCTTTGCAAAGCTCTGGTAATCTACTTGTTGCTCTGGAACCTTTTCTACAACACAAGCAATACAAAGGTCCAAGAAAAGCTCAAGCTTTCAACCCCAAACAATGAGAAATTGTTTCCACATTGGTTTATCAAAGTAAGCAAGATATTGGAGCTTCATCTAGGGGTAGAAATTGGTCTAAAAAAGATTTCAAAGCTTGATCACCAACTCCAGAATCTTCTAGCTCGGAGGATGAAGATGAAGACAATGTTCCTACCTGGAGTAAAGTTGAGTTAGCATCACAACAAAATGCTATGAGGGAAAAAATCAAGTGAGAAAAATTGGTGGAGAATGATAGGATTCTTAATCTCCAAATTCAAAAGATTGAGAAGTCAGCTATTGATACTCTTATAGGAATAAGAAGAAGGTCTATGGAGATTAGAGAGCCACACACTGTCCATGTGGATAATTTAAAGAAACGGATGAAGCTGAATCCAAATGCAAGTGTTGTTCCTTTTATTGTACTTGTCAATCCAGCACAATGTCTTGATATAGACAGTCTTTTGATATTTCAAAGATTGATGAGTATACTTACTATGTCATTGGGGTCTCCCACTCTACTAAAATGAGAAAAGAACTGTATATGGAAAACAAAGATAGCCCCTTCTTTGATTGAGTATATTATAAAGTGTATGTGGGATTTACTATGGATAAAGCAAAGCTATTGGCTTCGGATCACAACAACAACAATGACTATCGAGCCAAGATGTCTTTCATTGAGCAAATAAAGTTCTTTCACCACCACGAGTACATGGACTACATTGAGAAGAATGGCAAATCAAACTCTACCCTTAGAAGAAAGTGCCTTCAAGAAGTTGGAACTATTGTGGAGAAGGAGAAGCAATCATATGGGCTACAAAAGTATGATCAACTTTTCCAACTAGCGTTTCGTACTGGTGGAGAGATTTGGGATGCTCAAGAAACAATCTTTACCATGTGGGAAAGTAAACAATTGAAAGGCAAAAAATCATCAAAGAAAATTGATGATTGAAGTGTTGTTTCAAAAGTACGCAACAAAAAGGTAATCTTCACTATAGAAGAGCTTCCATAAGATATGAAGTTGATGCCTTGGCAATCCCTTCAAGGTATCAAGGATTAGAAAGTAATTCTTTTTGTCTTGATGCGGATGATTGGGAAGAAGCTTACACTTTAAGAGATGAGTGCCAAGCTCAATAAGTAAGTTATGTACTTTTATTGTACATTCTTTTAACATAAGTTTTTTTTGTTTCTATATTTATTTGATTTTTATTTTTCAACCACAAAGTTTTTATGAAAAGCCAAGGAGTGATGATAAATAAGTTGAATTGCCACTCATGGGAGGAAGTACGAGAACAATATCCACACTCAAGCTCACAAGCTTCCCTTCAAGAGTTCTACTCTGCTTTTAGAGATTGGGTTTGTTTTATATTTTTTAGATAATAGTAATTTTATCCCATGTTTCTAGAAATTTTCTAAGTCTTTTTTAAATTGCTTTTCTATGGCTAGTTATTTTTCATTTTTAACCACCAATATTTGATTACCTTTTAGTAGAAATGCAAATTTTGATGTGTTGGTGAGTGGAGATGCATTATTAATATTAATATATGCATTAAGGTGGATATTAGACATCCATTTTGGCACTATCTAGATGTTTAATATCCATTTTGTGTTAAAATGATGTTCAACATCCAAATTGGCACAAAATGGATGTTCGACATCCATTTCATTTCAAAATATATGTTGAACATCTAGTTTATTTCAAAATGGATGTATAACATTTATATTAATATTTATATATGCATAAAGGTGGATATTGAACACCCATTTTGGCACTATACAGATGTTTAATATCCATTTTGTGTTGAAATGGATGTTTCACATTCATATTGGCACAAAAAGGATGTTCGACATCCATTTCATTTGAAAATATATGTTAAACATCTAGCTTATTTTAAAATGGATGTATAACATCCTTGTTATTTCAAAATAGATGTTTTACATCCATCCATTACAAAGGAATTAGTATGAGTAAAGTTTTTCTTTGTTAGTTTTCTTAATATATGTTTTGGTTTGTGCTAGGTTCTTGTGTATAATAATTTCTAAATGTTATCTGTATTAAAGTTGGCTATTATAGTTTGAAACATTTGTTTATTTTCTTTAATGAAAGAAACCCCCCTCAAGTAATACCAAACAAAAGAAGAGATTAAGCACTACTGGTGAGAATAGTGTATTGGCAACAATAAGCCCAACTTTTAGTCCCTAACCTTTTTAATTATTTTGCATAGGATATCTTCTAGTCTAAGGTCAAAGATGTAATCCGCCACCAAATACCATAAGTAGTGATGCCATCCTAAAAATGTATCCAATCACATTGAGCGTACCGCTCATGGCTATATAAGCACTATGTACAAGATCATATCCTGTTTTTAATATGAATGCTAATGATTGGGTTTTAGATATCTTCTTTGGGACAAGTTTATATTGGATCTCTAAATTTTTTGCTTTGAGATCTCAAAGTACATATTTTTGTCTTAAAGATTTAAACTTTATTGTAGAGACGACTATTACTTGTGTATTACAACGCAAACAGAATTGTGTGGCTATGGAGCTTGATGAGGTTCAATGAAGGGCTTGCAGAGCTACATGATTAAGACCAAGAGGTTAGCACCTCTATTAAGAACAATGAAAAGTTCTAGTTTGCTTAAAGAACCATTATTTTCTCTATCTGATGAGCCAAGGGAATTAACAACCTTAGCTAAGATGGAGAGCGAAGGTGTTGTCTTAATGCTTTCAAACATAGAAGAAGCTATAGTGGAGGGAGATCAAAATAAAAATGATAGCCGAAAAAGTTCCCCAACCTCGAATCAAATACTTGATCCCTAGTTAAGTTTTTAGTACTAAAATAAAGTGCTTTTGCACAGCTAGTAGGATTGGTATGACTTTATATTTGAGAATTGATGCTTTGTAATTGAGCAAGGTGTATATGCACCAATAATAGGATGTTATATTATGATTTTGATAGCTTTTAGTCGTGCTAGGTTTCACCTTAGCAAAGTAGAAACTTTGTATGGTCAATTAGACTTTACTCAATATTATTTTTAGTAATCTTTTTAACATTACATTTTTTTAAATTTATTTGGTTCTAGTTTACTTGTGATTTGAAATTGTTGTTGTTGTTGATAAGTGTTAGAGCACTATTTATTATCTTCGAATTATGATGGGTTGTAATTGGTTTATTCAATTATAGATTTTTATATATCATTAATAAGAAATTTGAATGATTGTAACATTATTTGTCAAAATATAATTAAGCTTTACCATATAAAAGAATGTGACATTACACAAGCTTTACAATTTTATTAACTTAAAATTTGCTAGCTATATTGCTTGAACTTTTTTTCAAAGAAACTAATAAATTCTTTCTCTAGCTTGTATGTTTAAGTATTTTAAATCTTAAACATGCCACATCATCACACAAACTTTTATTTCTTTAGAAGCTTCTATTTGTGTAATAATTAAAAAATAAAGCATTGTATAAACATAGCTAGTTCAAGTATAAACAAATTGATATATTTTGAAGGTAGTGCTTTGATTTACTTATAGTTATTTAAAATTTAAGAAAATTTTAGTCTTTTGTGAGAAACAAATTGTAAATTTCTATCCAATGCTCAAAAAAGCTATATATTTTCAATATTTGGAAGGAAATCTTTGCAGGTATAGTCTAGGTCAATTACCTATTTTACTTGCAAACTTGTTTATAGCATGTAAATGTACATATTGATCTCATCCTATCATTGATTGTGCTCATCTCGTCCTTTGTCAGCACACCCATGGTGTATGATAAGTGGTCTTTCCTATTTTAGGACTTACTATAGGCCATAAAGATGGTGTATAGTTTTGTTCCTTTAAATCCTCCCTCACAGCCTCTGTATCTTTGATACCCACCACAAGATGTTTCCAAACCGAGTGCCTAACATTTTTGAAAATATGCATGGGATCAAGAATATGTGTGATTTTGAATTCTTTCCAATATTCTAAACTATACCATATTGAAATCTCAGCTGTCATCAAATTTTCCCCTCTATCTTTGTGACAATCCTCGTCTTCCTGGTCTCTTTTGAGATCTACATTTGGATCTATAATTGGCCGAATTGTCCATTTTTTGTACCACCCCATAGAAGTCATTTGTAGGGCACATTCCACTCTCAATCCTTCTAAAAGGTCTTGCTTGTTGTTTCGATCGCAATATGTGTCCTTTCGACAGAAATCTTCTATGTGAGAGATATATATTCTTGTTGAGATTCCTACTATATTTTGATCATAGCCAATCTCCACATGGTGGACATGCCGTGTAACCCTTTGTTGATAGACATATGAAAAATCAAAGTCTTAGTGTAATTGTTATTTCATGTCATGTCAAATCCAAACAAAGTAACTCTAATCATGTACCTATAGAATAATTGTAGGTAGGATAGTCATGAATAGTCCATGTTAGAATTCTGCGAACCTCAAAGTCTTGTTTGTCTCTGTAGGGTTGGACATGTCAAGAACTTTTATACTTTCTTGTAGATCTTTGATGAGTGGTGCTAGGTACACACTGATGTCTTTGACTTGTCGTTTTCCTGCATTGAAGTGTTGACCTCAAAGTCTTGTTTGTCTTTGTAGGGTTGGACATGTCAAGAACTTTTATACTTTCTTGTAGATCTTTGATGAGTGGTGCTAGGTACACACTGATGTCTTTGACTTGTCGTTTTCCTGCATTGAAGTGTTGTATTGAGCCAGAAATTTCAAGAAGTATAAACATATCGGGTGGATATAATTTCAAATCATGTTGCCTGTGCATGTACCTATAATTAGTAAACTCAATACTAGATGCTACTTCTTTATGGAAATAAATGGTGGTAGGTTTTAATTGATCAGCACCACCAGCCAAGTTGACCACTTGCTTGATCTATGCAAAAATGGATTGATTCAATTGAGACCAACACCACGTTTTAAGTGACAAGGTTCCTAATAAATTATGGCCATGTTCTATCAATGTGCTTGAAAGCTTCACAGTCAGGCAGAATACGTAGGATCCCATCCGTGCTCACATTCTTTGCCATCCAATCCATAAGCTTTGATAACTCTGGGCTCCAAAATAGGTACTCTATTCGTGGGGATGATGGATGTGAGGAATAAGTGTTGCTTCTTCCTTAAAATGTGAAGCAACACATTTGGGATAGAGAATAGAGTTTTGATGTTCTTCTTGATACAAAATGCAATCATTGATGCATGTATGGATCATTTCATAGTTAATTCCACGACTCGTATCATCTTTCGTGCCTTGTTCTTTGTTTTTGGGATGGTGTTATAGCGTGGTAGAATATTATTAGAAAGTAATCTAACAACAACAACAGTTTGTTAAGAAAATAAACATATCCTTTCTTCGGGGGGTTCACTATTTTTAAACCCTATGTATCACGTGTGTTTAAGGCCTAGTTTAAAAACCCCTAATCTATGAATTTTTCATGAATAAAACACACCCTTTTTCTATTCAATCTGTGAATACCCCCTTTTAATGGTACCCTTCTATATGTAAAAAATGTGTTAAAAAAGGATTCCCTTCAGTTGAACCCACGTGCTACGCTTACATATTTATGAGTGAACCCCCCCCCCCCCCCCGGCGAGATCCTATCACTTAGAATCCATGTATTGTTGTATATGATTCACTTATGTTAGTAATGTAGAAATTGATACATTGCTCTAGGAGTAATGAGCTTGGAGGTTCAAGAGATGAGGAAGCTAGTCATAGATAATCTTGTCATATAAGAATCCTTTTAGATCTTTGTGAGTGCTTCTTCTCGGAGATATTTTTCATGAGTAACACTGTCACATGTATTACTCTAAAACCAATCATCAAAAAATCCAGTCATGTCGCCAGCATCATGCTCTGGATCATCAAGTTTTTCTATTTGACATGCGTATTTCTCTCTCAACCTTTGAAAAGTACTAGGATCATGTGCTCTAAGAATCGTCATACACTCTACTAAAAATTGAGAGTGACCTTTATGATATAAGGGCACATTCTTTGCAATATCATAGTCTCGAACCTATGATCCAAAGCAAATTAGACAATTATAAAGACATAATAATTCATAATAAGACAAGTGACAACAAAATCATGAGTAAATACATTTGCAAAGTATCATCAAATTAAATTTTGGCATCATGTATACATGCTATTTCAAATATACTAAAATTATTAGGACCTTTGGCGCTACAAGATATAATAAGTGAAAAATATAAATATACTACTAGAATGTTATGAATCAAAGCCTGTTTTACAAAAGACATGTGCATTAAAAAAGTTATAAATACATCTATTCTCTATGTGTAGCTGGTGGTCGCCTATGCCAACCATAATTCACTAGAAAATGCTCACCACAGCACGCAACTATCTAATAGCATTGACTACAATGTATCTACCTATACATCTCTACTCATGTGCATTGGCTCATGACAAGTGTCACACTCCACACAAAAGTAAAATTAGTTGTAAGATTCCTCCCTCCGGCTTTTGAGGTGTGCAAGTGTAAGAACCTCCCCTTTTGATCTTATAATTATTCCCCTCTCTGAAATAAAATAACGATCTTGTTTTACCCTGTTTTGGCCTAGAGAGAGAAAATGTCTAGAGGGAGGTAATTCAAAATTGAGATATTTTTGGATATAAAAATCCTCCTAGTGTCTAAAATGGTTTTCCATAAAATAAAATTTTAAAAAGAACTTTCCAATGTGCAATTGGAATTAATTAAAAATAGGTATAAAAGACCTTAGCCTAAGGGTCCGGATTTTCAAAAAATTTTGAATTATGCTCCAATTAAGGTTCCTATGGACAAATAAGATTAATCCAAATGTAGGGAGGAGATAAATTTAAGAATAAAAGAAAATCCCCCAAAAATGAGTAAATTCTCAAATAAGATGAAGAGTTGACTAAGGACAAGGTTTATTAGTTATAAAAAAAGAAAAGATATTTAGAGGAAATGATGCATTTTTGACACCTCAGTGTGGGGATCTCCCCTCATGAAGGAGGCGCCTATTTCACATGTGTGGAGGAGTTTCAAACTCATAAATAATGAGATATTTTCATCTCTCCTCTCTCCTGTTTTTCAACTAGATCCAAAAAAGTAAGCTAAACTGACCCAAAAATGGTCAAAAATTGACCAAACTGATCTGGAAAATTCTAGAATCAGTTTGCTTGGTTAGAGGCTCATTTTTTCCTATAAATAGAAACCTCCTCCTTTGTAAAAGGTTAATAGTGTTTATGCACTGTTACTCTACTCCTACCACCCAGAGCCAATTACATTGAAGTCACTTGATAATTCAATTATTTTTTACTAAATCCTCTCCAAAGAAATTGGTGGCCACTCTTGATCCAAACAAGAGTAGAACCCTCAATCCCTTAAGCCAAAGGAAAGCTTACAAAACCCCATGTAAGCTAAAATTTCTACTTTTTAATTTCAAATCTCTGATTGTCTTGTTTTTTTAATAGTTGATTAAAGTGAATCCTGATGTTATGCCTTGATGAAAAGGCTACCCCCCTTCTCTTCCTTAAGAATTCAGCCTTTCTTTATCCAAAAATGAGTGAAATAAATTGATTAAACTTTTCTTATTGTTTACTCACTAGAAAGTGAAAATTGAGTAGATTAGAGTACTTTACTTTTAAATTGAAAATAGAATGTTAAAAATTGAGAAATGGTCAACCATACAAAGGAGGTTATGGTAAAATTTTCTTAAATTTTGTGGAAAATAAATTTTACTTTTATGTTATTCTAAAAGAGTAATTCCCACCATTTGTGCATTCTAAAAGAAATATTTTTATTTACTCCATGTACATATTCACCTATGAGTATGCATGGATATCATTGATATTAATTATTGAAATTAATTTCTATGCATAGAAATATGCATATTGGAAATCTGTTTATTATAAAAGTGTTGTTTTCATTGAATTTAAATTCTATGCATAGAAAGATGCATAATGGAAATTTTTATTATAAAAGTATTATTTTTATTAAAATTAATTTTATGCATAGAAAGATGCATAAAAGATTTATTTTTATTTCAAAAGTGTTATTCTCATTAAAATGGATTTTATGCATAGAAAGATGCATAAAGGATTTATTTTTCTTTCAAAAGTGTTATTCTCATTAAAAATTAATTTTATACATAGAAAGATGCATAAAGGATTTATTTTTCTTTCAAAAGTGTTATTTTTATTAAAATTGATTTTATGCATAGAAAGATGCATAAAAGATTTATTTTTATTTCAAAAGTGTTATTTTCATTAAAATTGATTTTATGCATAGAAAGATGCATAAAGGATTTATTTTTCTTTCAAAAGTGATATTTTCATTAAAATTGATTTTATGCATAGAAAGATGCATAAAGGATTTATTTTTCTTTCAAAAGTGTTATTTTCATTAAAATTGATTTTATGCATAGAAAGAGGCATAAAAGATTTATTTTTATTTCAAAAGTGTTATTTTCATTAAAATTGATTTTATGCCTAGAAAGATGTATAAAGGATTTAATTTTATTTCAAAAGTGTTATTTTCATTAAAATTGATTTTATGCCTAGAAAGATGCATAAAGGATTTAATTTTATTTCAAAAGTGTTATTTTCATTAAAATTGAATTTATGCATAAATACCTACATAAAAGGATTTTTATAAAAGTGTTATTCCCAACCAATGAAGTTGATTTTTATGCATAAATAGATGCGTAAAGAATCTTTATATCAAAAATTAAAATTCTCTTAAATTCTATGTTAAATTCTATGAATAGATGTAATGAGATGTGATGAGAATCAGATAAATGTGAATGAATGGATGGGTGGTTGTGATGTGAATAGAGGTGATGAGATGTGAGATGAATAGATGTGATGTGAATCAGATAGATGTGAATGGATGGATGTGAATCAGATAGATGTGAATGGATGGTTGTGATGTGAATAGAGGTGATGAGATGTGAGGTGAATAGATGTGATGAGATGTGATGTGAATAGATGTGATGTGAATCAGATAGATGTGATTGGATGGGTGGTTGTGATGTGAATAGAGGTGATGAGATGTGAGGTGAGTAGATGTGATAAGATGTGATGTGATGTGAATCAGATAGATGTGAATGGATGGGTGGTTGTGATGTGAATAGAGGTGATGAGATGTGAAGTGAGTAGATGTGATAAGATGTGATGTGAATCAGATAGATGTGAATGGATGGATGGATGTGATGTGAATAGAGGTGATGAGATGTGAGGTGAATACATGTGATGAGATGTGATGTGAATCAGATAGATGTGAGGTGAATACATGTGATGAGATGTGATGTGAATCAGCTAGATGTGAATGGATGGATGGATGTGATGTGAATAGAGGTGATGAGATGTGAAGTGAATAGATGTGCTGTAAATCAGATAGATGTAAATGGATGGATGGATGTGATGTGAATAGAGGTGATGAGATGTGCGGTGAATAGATGTGATGAGATGTGATGTGAATCAGATAGATGTGAATGGATGGATGGATGTGATGTGAATAGAGGTGATGAGATGTGAGAGGTGAATCAGATAGATGTGAATGGATGGATGGATGTGATGTGAATAGAGGTGATGAGATGTGAGGTGAATATATGTGATGAGATGTGATGTGAATCAGATAGATGTGAATGGATGGATGGATGTGATGTAAATAGAGGTGATGAGATGTGAGGTGAATAGATGTGATGAGATGTGATGTGAATCACATAGATATGAATGGATGGATGGATGTGATGTGAATAGGGGTGATGAGATGTGAGGTGAATAGATGTGATGTGAGTCAGATAGATGTGAATGGATGGATGGATGTGATGTGAATAGAGGTGATGAGATGTGAGGTGAATAGATGTAACGAGATGTGATGAGAATGAGATAAGTGTGAATGAATGGATGGGTGGTTGTGATGTGAATAGAGGTGATGAGATGTGAGGTGAGTAGATGTGATGTGAATCAGATAGATGTGAATGAATGGATGAGATGTGATGTCATGTGAATCAGGATGTAAATGAATGATATAGGATATGAGTGGATGATATGTGATGAAAATGGATGTAAATGTATAAGTGAAGAATGGATGTGAATGTATATGTGATAGAATTGATGTGAATGAGTATGTGAAAGAATGTATATAGATGTGTATGTGAAAGAATGTGATGTGATGGAAAGAGATGTGATGTGTCATAAATATATGTGAATGTGAATGTGTGGGATATGAATGATTACAAAGAGAACTGTCGCACTCTACTGTGAGTTTTTAATCGTTTAAAATATCCATTGAGGGTTGCTTATGCGATGCCCATCATCATTTAAGCGCTCTCTGAGACAAACGTCTTTCAAAAAGCGATGCTTAATCAATAGGCATCTCTTAAGCGATGCATTTGGTGTCGCTTAAGTGATGATTTTTTTATTCTTATACTACGTGTCGTTATTGGAGTCACATAAGCGACACACCATAATGATGCACATAGCGATGTGAACAAGCCTCACTACGTGCGGGTTGTGTTGTAGTGTCAGGGGATCACTTTCCACTCATCTTGTGTATGAAGATCCACCTCTTATTGAGGATATTGATAAGGATGCACACATTATTATTTGATGCCACATATTTTTGGAAACAAGATTTGTATATATTTGCAATACCTTGTGCACATTTTGATTTAATTTGGAAGCTTAGATTTATCAAGCATACACTTGAACATTAAAACTTTAATACTTTTATAAAGTGTTATATTCTTTAATCTTAGTCTCAATATATGGGCACTCTATTTTGAGTATAAGAGAGTCTCATGCAAAGAAAAACACCTTTTTATATTTTTGGAAGCTATGCCCTATTCTTGGAATAATGATATTACGTAAATACTCATGTGTGGGGAAGAGGCCACACAAATGAGGGGGAAAGATTGCACCCATTGCTGTGTTGCTTTTATAAGCTAAGTATTTCACGTCATTTATTCAATTCTTGAATATGTTAAACTTGTGGTTTTTGATGAGTTATTTGAGTTGAATAATATATTTCTTACAAGTCTCTATTTTCTCTATTTGTCTAGAAGTGGATCCGTGTCAGACTCTCTCCATATGGAATGGCATTGTGGTTTGGCACTCGATTCGAGCATGGAGTTGAGATACTTGGTATGATGGGCTTTATGAGGACACTTATTAACATAGTGTGGGCCGTTGTAATAGAAACATAGAAGAGGTGACATGTGTAACGCTCTATGAAAGTCTCTTACCCTCTATAACACCGTGGCTTTCAACAACAAGGAGACATAGTTAATGCCTAGAGGTTGCTTTGGATATGCATATGAATCCTATTACTTGAATAAAAAACAGCTTTAATCATATGTAAAATTACATTGTTTGTCATCCAATGCATCAGAATTGTCCTGGAGGACTAGGGAAGCTATGCCACAACGTGCAAATTTAGGCTCTGCAACGGCGGTGCAGGCTCAAAATTCGCACTGTTCTGGCACTGCTCCCCTAGCCACTCAGGATCATTTCTGATGCATTTATAATGAAGTTGAGTACACTAATTGTGAGAAACAATAGGTTATAAGATAAAAATAGCTTTAATCATGTGTAAAATTATATTATTTGTCATCCAATGCATCAGAATTGCTCCTGGAGGACTGGGGAAGCTATGCCAGAACAGTACGAATTTAGGCTCTGCAGCGGCGGTGCAGGCTCAAAATTTGCACTGTTCTGGCACTGCTCCCCCAGCCACTCAGGATCATTTCTAATGCATTTATAATGAAGTTGAGTACAATAATTATAAAAATAGTAATTTATAAAATAAAAATACCTTTAATCATGTATAAAAATACATTATTTGTCATCCAATGCATCAGAATTACTCCTAGAGAGATGGGGAAGCTATGCCAAAACAGTGCGAATTTGGACTCTACGGTAGTGGTGCAGGCTCAAAATTCGCACTGTTCTGACACTGCTCCCCCAGCCACTCAAAATCATTTCTAATCCATTTATAATCAAGCTGAGTACATTGATTATGAGAAACAATAATTTATAAAATAAAAATACCTTTAATCATGTATAAAAATACATTATTTATCATCCATTGCTCCTGAAGGGCTGGGGAAGCTATGCCAAAATAGTGCGAATTTGGGCTCTACAGCAGCGATGCAAGCTCAAAATTTGCACTGTTCTGGCACTGCTCCCCTAGGCTCCCAGGGTCATTTCTGATGCATTCACAAAAACATTGATGGTACAAACTAGAAAAAATAATGATATACTTGATGAGAATAAGTTTGCAAAAATTATATCGTATTCATATAAGAAGTGATACATCATCTTTACAAAAGCTTTCTTACAATATTGAGCTTCCTTCTCTTGTTATTGGGCAGAGTGTGCTCACAAGGAGTGATTGGGCTATTTCTTGAGGATCCTCTATGCCTATGCTTTTGGCTATACCTATACGAGCAAGAAGCTTACCGCTAAATCCAGAACCAAAAACATCGAAGACAAGGGATTTTTTAAATCAGAACTATACATTTGGTGCGATTAAGGCACTGGATGAAGGGGTGGGTATATTGTTGAATGTACTTAAGCAGCTCAACAAGCACCCATTGATCATTGGGGCAATGGGGAAAGGAGATGGAGTGGGAAGCCAAGTATTGCTCCATGTATGCAATCTGCGTCTCATAATGTTGGGACCCAAGGGCGAGCGACTTTTCAAAGTCTACTTCACGAGAGAACATGACAAAGAGCTCGCTCTTGGTGCCCGCCCACCCAAGGGCCAAGCGACTTTTCAAAGTCTACTTTACGAGAGAACATGACAAAGAGATCGCTCTTGGTGCCCGCCCACGGGGTGGTGGAGAGGAACTCACAGAAGTTGTCAAAGTGGATAGCCATGTGAATGCAAAGAGATAGTGTGAGCTCATGCTTGGTTTCTATCGCGTGAAAATGAGAAAGAAGGCACCTTTGGCTATTTATAGTTAAAATTTAAAGTTTGGCCTTTTCACACTAGACCGCGAGATAAAAAAATACAGTTTGTAAAAATATTAAGATTTCAATTAAATAAATATTGGTTAAAAAAGAGCCTACTACAAAATTACAAGCATGTCATCTAATCTAAAATTGTTATAATGTCTTCATTTTTTTCCCCTTTTGTGACATTTACTTCATGTTGATCTCCATCTCCTTGTTGACTTGAAAGCTTGTCATTGCCTTCACCTCAATCCTGAAACTCTTGCCCCTCACGTGCATTAAAATAGAGGCTATTTTCCCATATACTCAGTTCATCTTCAAGCTCTTCCACACATGCCTACTATGTGTTGGTAGGGCTATGCACCTTGCTGCTCTGCTGAAAATTCAAGGTCCCCCATTTGCCACGATTCTGAGACCATGGTTATCCCCTCCTTACGCTTCCCAATCTGTAAAAATATAGAAAGTGGCATGATAACCAAAAAGTGTAAGGGTTAATTCTAGACATGTAGTGGAATCAGATATACCTTTCTTCTCATCAACTTGAAACTTGACTCTTCCACATTGTCAAATCCCATGATGCTAAAGTGTTGACGCATGTCTGCTAAAGTGGCATAATAACCAAAAAGTGTAAGGGTTAATTCTAGACATGTAGTGGAATCAGATATACCTTTCTTCTCATCAACTTGAAACTTGACTCTTCCACATTGTCAAATCCCATGATGCTAAAGTGTTGACGCATGTTTGCTAGGCTCCAATGCTTGCTTGCTGCCACTTGCTCAATCCATCCATTTTGCATCATCACAGCTACCTCAATAGGCATAATTTCTTCTTCTGAGGCTTGAAGTGGGATCCATGTCCCGTGCTTTTGCATCCATCTTTGGTAGTGCAGACGCATGTATACAAAATAGAGCGTGCCTTCAAGAACCTGAAAGACACTGTAGAATGTACTACATTGCACTTGTACACATCACCTTGATGTGACCCCTCATTAACCTCCCAACCCTCTCCTAGTAAGCCTTGACCGTACCTCCTTACAAATATACATTGTTTTCCAAGTATCAGGTTTGGGCCATTCGGGATTGTTAAGAGGGGGGTTGGGGATCTCTTCTAGCTTGCCAAATAAACCTGGTTTTTTATCTACAAAATATGAGTGAGAAAAGAAAAAGATATTGTTCTGTACAAGATCACTTGGGCTTTGAGATACAAACATTGCCTCTCCAATGGATGCATGCATTAGGAAGTGAATGGGGTCTTCTTGGGCCCTTTAATCTGCCCCAGCCTAATCAAGGTGATTAAGGAATAGCTAAATGGGGGGTTGCCATGTGCACTGAAATGTTGGGTTTGTAAGAGAGGTGTAAGAGTGGTCAAAGGGTGCACTTACAATTTTCGGACCTCCATAACTTCTACATACAAGCTCCGATTTGAGCGGAGATTACAGATCCGTGATCTACGCATCAAGAGCTTTCCATAAATATGCTACATGATATGGTTTTATCTGCTAGATTTTAAATTCCATTTTTCCCCCAAAATTCAAATTCGAATAAAGTAGCCGTTTTGAAGCTTCTAATTAGAAAACGTTTCTTCTTAAGAGAAAAGATTTGACTCCCTTAAATTGCCAAATAAAAGGGCCCAAGAAGACTCCATTGAGGTCCTAATGCATAGCATAGAAAACTCCAGTGAGGCTTTGGAGTGGTTATTCCTCAACATAATTAGAGGGGAAAATATCTGCAAAGAGATAAGAAAATGGAAAATTATAAGAAAATTTGAAAGAAAAAATCCAATATTAGCATGTTGTTAAAGCTGTGTTTATGTTACACTGACAATTTGAAGGAAACCTTGGTCGTTGGCCTGGTCGTTGGGCCTTGAATGTGCAGGTCTCCAAGGGTATACACATGGCAACCAGTCCTTCCTTCTTAGTATGCTTGAAGCCTTGTAGTCGCCCCTTGCAATGATGTAGCATATTCCCCAATTGTTGACGCACTCGATGTGGTCCCTTAGAGCTTGTTGGCTGCATGTAGACCCAAGCCCCAACCCTGAATCTTGTTGGAGCCCAAACTCCATTCTCATCTCTTGTGTTATGCAGCACAAGCTCTTCCACCTTCTCCCTAGGTCTTCTCACATTACTAGAAGAGGCCATGGTGGTAAGAAAAGAGAAGAAGGGAAAAGAAAAGCTTGTTTTACAACAGAGGAGTGGAGAGGAGAGAAAGTTCAGGGTTTTGAGTGCAGCAATGGAAAGCTTAAAAGAGGGTTAGAGTTTGAGAATAGGCTTCCTGAACCTAGAGTAGACTAGAGAGGGATAGAGTTTCTGCAGCAATGGAGAGGGAGGGAGATTGAGAGAGAGAGAGAGAGAGGGAGATTGAGAGGGAGGGAGCTTGAGAAGGAGGGAGAGCTTGAGAGGGATGGAGTTTCTACAGCAGCAATGTCCAGAGCTTAGAAAAGCAAGAAAGAGGGAGAGGGAGCTTGAGACTGAGGGAGCTTGACAAGGAGGGAGAGCTTGAGAGGTATGGAGTTTCTACAGCAATGGAGAGCTTAGAAGAGGAAGAAAGAGGTTCAAAATGAGCTTTCCAAACCTAGAGTATGTTGGGGGGAAGTTTGAGAGGGAAAACACACTTTTGGAAAAAAATTAAAAATTTTTAATTTTTAGGGTTTTTAATCTGTGTGATTCTAGGTGGGGGGACCTCTAAGTTTGGGCCTAAGAGGTAGGGGGACAAGAGTAATAATTAGGCCCCATTAGCAAACCAAACGCTCCCTAGGGTCAAAGAGTAGTAATTAGGCCCCATAGCAAACCAAAGCCTAGGCCCCCTAGGGTCAAAGAAGTCAAAAATGTGCACCAAGCCCTCTTCTTATTGGTCCATTCCTAATCAAAAGTTAATCCAAGAGGCCCTCTTTGGGTCCAAAAAATTCCTAATGCCTCAATTCACATATAGTAGGATTATAACATCCATATCTCTTTTGCTCAAGGGAATACCTGTAGTAAGATTCCTCCCTCCAACTTTTCAGGTGGTGTTGTACAGGTATAATAACCTCCCCTTCTGATCTTATAAATTTTTCCCTCTCTGAAATAAAAGAAAGATCCTGTTTTGCCCTATTTTGGCCTAGAGAGAGAAAATATCTAGAGGGAGGTAATCCAAAACTGAGATATTTTTGGATATAAAAATCTTCCTAGTGTCTAAAATGGTTTCCCTTGAAACAGAAATTCAAAAAGAACTTTCCAATGTGCAATTGGAATGAATTGAAAATAGGTATAAAGGACCTTAGCCTAAGGGTCTAGATTTTCAAAAAAAATTGGATTATGGTCCAATTAAGATTCCTATGGGCCAATAGGATCAATCCAAGTGTGAGGAGGAGATAAATCCAATTTATAAAAGAAAAATACCCAAAAATGAGTAAATTCCACATAAGATGAAGAATTGACTGAGTACAAGGTTTATTAGTAAAAAACTATGAATATTACTAAAACAAATGAGATATTTTTGGTATAATGATACATTTTTGACACCTTGGTAAGGAGAAGGGGGCTCTTCAAGGAAACACCTATTTCACATGTGTGGAGGAGTTTTAAACTAAAAAATTATAAGATATTTTTATCTCTCCTCTCTCGTGGATCAAACCAAATCAAAAAGGGAGCCAAACTAGTCCAAATCTTGTCCAAATTCAGCCAAAACTGAACCTGGAAAATTCTAGAAACTAGTTGGACTTGGTTAGAGGCCTCCCTCACCTATAAATAGACTTGGTTAGAGGCCTCCCTCACCTATAAATAGACACTTAGCCCTTTTGTAAAAAAATATGTGAACTATACCATGCTAGTATTATACTGAAATAATAATAATTTCTATTATCCTCTAAAAATCCTCTACAATTTGGAGAGAATGGAGTTTCTCTCTCTCTCTCTTCAACCTTCTTTGGAGTCTTCATCAACATACTAAACCAATTGATTGGTTGGGGGCCTCTCCTTAGACTAAAGAATTAAGCAAAATAAGAGGTAAAGTGTGATTTATGGTCTTTTTTCTTAATCTTTAAGTGTTTCTCACTTCTCAACCCCTCTCAAGGTTGAGAGGTATTCAATTGAATGGATCTTTAATGCAATTAAAGCTCTCTAATGGATTGTGGTGATTAAAGACATAAAGTTTTCACTAAAGCTTAAATTAAAATGTTTTTTTAAAGCATATCTCTCTCCAACACCATATTGGGGAATATGGGAATTTCCCACAAGTTTGGGACACGTGGTCAAAAGTTTGGATTAACTATAACTTGAACACCACTAGTCCAAAATGAGCGCTTTATAGCTCTTTAGATTCCATTTTTCAAGCGCTTTCCAACGATAGGTTATATGATAGGGTTTTGAGAAACTTACAAACATGTTATCCATGTCCCCTTTTTTAAGTATTCAAAAATGGGAATTGGGAAATTCCCAAATTCACTAATATGGTGTTCTCCCCAAAGAATGGTCATTTCTATGATCTATTCTATATTCAATTAATGCTTCTCATGGAGAAAGCCTCTATTCACAAATCAAACTCTAGGCTTGTGAAGCTAGAGGTTTAAGAAAATGGTTTTTATACTTATATGCTTGAAAAATATGGTAATATTATGGGATAAATCCATAAATTGGATTTAATGCTAAAAGATAGTTTTACTATCATAATTATTTTACTATGTCCTATTCTTTTCATAAAAATTAAAAATTGCCAGTAATAGCAGCGGAGCTATGGTAAAATTTTTAAGAAATTAATGTATAATTCATTCTTATGCATAACGTGAAAAGAGGACTTCCTATCATATTCTAGGATTGAATATCCTAGGTTAAAAGAATGGTTTTTGTCACATTCAATGAAAAACTAATTTTTAAGTTTATGTGTAATTAAATAATTAAGAAATGAGAAAATTATGGTAATTATATTTAAATGGTAAAAGAGGAATTCCTATGACATTTGGGATTCAATCATTTAGATGGGAAAAGAGAAATTCCTAGCATATTGGAATTATTGGATATTTTATTTGAATTCAAATGTAAATTTTAGATAATTTTATTTTATCTATGAGAAATATTTAAATGGTAAAAGAAGAATTCCTATGACATTTGGGGTTCAATTATTTAGATGAAAAAAGAGAAATTTCTAGCATATTGGAATTATTGGATATTTTATTTAAATCAATAGATGAATTTAAGATAAATTTATTTTATCTATGAGAAATATTTAAATGGTAAAAGAGGAATTTCTATGACATTTGGGATTCAATCATTTAGATGGGAAAAAGAGAAATTCCTAACATATTGAAATTATTAGATATTTTATTTAAATTCAAAGATAAATTTTAGATAGATTTATTTTATCTATGAGAAATATTTAAATGGTAAAAGAGGATATCCTATGACATTTGGGATTCAATCATTTAGATGGGAAAAGAGAAATTCCTAGTATATATATGGAATTATTGGATATTTTATTTAAATTCAAAGATAAATTTTAGATAAATTTATTTTATATATGAGAAATATTTAAATGGTAAAAGAGGAATTCCTATGACATTTGGAATTCAATCATGTAGATGGAAAAAGAGAAATTACTAGCATACTGGAATGATTGTAAATATTTTATTTAAATTCAAAGATGAATTTTAGATAAATTTATTTTATCTACGAGAAATATTTAAATGGTAAAAGAGGAATTCCTATGACATTTGGAATTCAATCATTTAGATGGGAAAAGAGAAATTCCTACCATATTGAATTAATGGATATTTTATTTTTGATGAATTTATTTTACGAGAAATATTTGATGATAAAAGAGGAATTCCCATGATAATCAAATGTAAAAAGAGGAATTCCAATGATATTTGAGGTCCAAGAAATTAAATGAGAAAAAGAGAAATTTTTAGTATAATTCAATTTATGATTATTTATCAAAAGTGAAAATATGGGTAGAATTGATCCCATGAATTCTTCTATTCCAAAAGAGGAATATTGAATATAATTCGATTGAGGAATTGAGAAGGAATAGTCGTCGAGAAAAAGAACCTTTATCTAGGCCAACCAATTGGCAGAAATTTCTAAAAAGTCTCATTATCAGTATCAAAGTAGTAAAAACTACTAAATGGGAAGTGATAGGATGTGAATGGATGTGATAATATGTAAATGGGATGTGAATGGATGTGATAAGATGTAAATGGGATGTGAATGGATGTGATAAGATGTAAATGGGATGCGATAGGATGTGAATAGATGTGATAAGATGTAAATAGGATGTGATGTAATGAAAATGGATGTGGATGTGAATGATAAGATGAGAATAAGATGAGAGGATATGTGAAAGGGTGAGATGGGAAGTACATGGATGTGGATGTGGATGTGAAAGAATGGTTGTGGATGTGTATGTGAAAGAATGGATGTGGATGTGTATGTGAAAGAATGTGATGTGATGTGTATGTGAAAGAATGGATGTGGATGTGTATGTAAAAGAATGGATGTGGATATGTATGTGAAAGAATGGATGTGGATTTGTATGCGAAAGAAGGGATGTGGATGTGTATGCAAAAGAATGGATGTGGATGTGTATGTGAAAGAATGGATGTGGATGTGTATGTGAAAGAATGGATGTGGATGTGGATGTGAAAGGATGTGATGTGATATAAAGGGATGTGGATGTTTATGTGGATATGGATGTGTATGAGTAGATGTGGGTAGTCGTACATACATGTGAACGATTCGATGGATGTGGATAAATGAGATGAGATGTGTATGAATGAGATGAGATGTGGATAAATGAGATGAGATGTGTATGAATGAGACATGATGTGGATAGATGTGATGTGATGTAATGTGGATAGAATGTATGGAATGGGATGGTGATGAGACTGAATGTGATGGATATGAATGAATGTGATGTGATGGATGTAAATGAATGTGATGGACGTGAATAGATGTGATGTGATGTGAATCGGGATGTGAATGAATGAGATGTGATGTCATGTGAATCAAGATGTGAAGGAATGAGATGTGATGACAGGTGAATCAGGATGTGAATGATTAATATGGGATGTGAATGGATGAGATGTGACGTTATGTGAATCGGGATGTGAATGAATGAGATGTGATGTGAAATGGATGTGATTAGATGTGATGTTAATTGGGATAGATGTGAATGGATATGATGTGATGAGATGATATGTGATGTGAATGGATGATATGTGATGTGAATGAATATAATGTGATGAGATGTGGATATGGATAGATGCGAGTGGATGAGATGTGACGTTATGTGAATCGGGATGTGAATGAATGAGATGTGATGTGAAATGGATGTGATTAGATGTGATGTTAATTGGGATAGATGTGAATGGATATGATGTGATGAGATGATATGTGATGTGATGTGAATGGATGATATGTGATGTGAATGAATATGATGTGAATGGATGATATGTGATGTGAATGAATATGATGTGATGAGATGTGGATATGGGTAGATGCGAGTGGATGAGATCTAATGATGAGGATAAATAAAGAAAGATGTGATGAGATGGAAACTGATGTGATGAGAATGGGAATACATATGAAATGAATGTGGATTGATGTGGAACAATGGGAAAAGGCGAGAGTTCGTTATAGAAACTGTATTTATGACCTGTTTTTAAATGAGTGTTTTATGTCAAGAATGCTGGGGAAGTATTTTGACCGTCTTGTGAATGAGGTCATGGAGACCTAACTGATAAAGTTGCAACAACTGACAAAGAGTCAACGGAGGACGTCTCGCATAGCAAGGTTCGGCCGAGGTTTTGACCAGCCTCGGTTTGATTTAAATGGTGAGCTTCCAATACGGTGGATGCGAGAACAAGGAAGCAGCCTATGAGTGAAGCGTTAGGTGACCTACGAAGGATCCTAAAGGGTGCTGACCATACGGTGCTCGGGCTCTGGTCGTCGAAGATACCCACACATGCATTGAGGAAGATATTGGAACAAGGAGTAAGAGTTGTTTTCTGAAACCGGGCATGTGTGAGATCCCCCTGTTCCCACCGAGCAACGGATTCGGGTACTAGCAGCGGAAGCAGCACTTCTCGCGCGGGACAGGGGTCCCACATTCGGGCCTCGTCCACGGATATTCGGACAAGAGACTAATCCGTCGATTTTCCCAAAACCGGACGCGGAAAAACTTCCCTTACCCAGAAAGCACGGGCGATTCCACCAGGATAACTTTTTACTCTAACGTAGTCAAGACCATTATTGATCAAGCTGATCCGATTGCACCTATAAAGATACTCGATCAGATCAAGGAAGAAACTTGCACTTGGATCATTGGGATCAACACTTTTTTCCCCATCAAGGAGGCACAGCCGTTGATTCCTATCCATAGAACAATTACTATCCCCAAGATTTACTCTAATAATAGAAATCGAGTCTCAATTTACGGATCCATCAGTCCAGCCTAACCCCATCCAGTCCCATGGGTTAGCCAACCGCCCAACCACTGTAGTGATGGGATCCAATTTGGAATTTGGTTAGGTTTTGTCCCGGGTACCAAGGAAAAGAGTTCCAAGGCCCCCTAGCTGGAAGTTCATGCAAACATAAAATTAGCCACACCACTTACACACCCAATATGAAATTACCTTTTCACAGATTCAACCAGTTTTAAAACAATCCTTTAATGAAACCATAGTACCACTGATCACAATCTTCCAAATTATCCGATTGATTCTTAATTTCCCACCATTCCTTCATCAGAGTATCTATGGCATCATTGGCAACTAGAACGCTCACCGCCTGTCCACTCAGGGGCCTTTTCAATAGTTCCTAGCCCATAATACTCGGCAATATAATCACTTATAAAAATCAAGATGGACTCTCGTTGAAGATCAGCAAGACCAACCAACAAATCCATATAAAGAGCCATGGACTCATCCATTGAAGACCAGCAAGGTCAATCAACCAAATCCATGCCCGGTTTCACAAAACAACTCTTACTCCTTGTTCCAATATCTTCCTCGACGCACGCGTGGGTATCCTAGGCAACCCAGAGCCCGAGCTCAGCACCCTCTAGGATCCTTCGCAGGTGACCTAGCGCTTCACTCATAGGCCGCTTCCTTGGTCCCTCATCCACTGTACCGGAAGCTCACCATTTTAATCGAACCGAGGCTGGTCAAGACCTCGGTCGACCTTGCTACACGAGACGTCCTCCACCGTTAGCAGTTGCAACTTTATCAGTTAGGTCTCCACGTCTCAACTTTATTAGTTAGGTCTCCACGACCTTAATCACAAGACGGTTAAAATGCTTTCCCAGCATTCTTGACATAAAACAGTCATTTACAAATAGCATTTACAAACAGTTTACAAATACAGTTTCTATATTAACTCTCATTTTTCCACATTATCCCTCATCAATCCACATTACTTATTCCACATTCCATTTATATGTGTACTCATCCCATCACATCATTTTCCATCTCATCACTTCAGATTTTTTCACATCACATATCATATATTCATATCCATACATATATCCACATCCACATCCACATTCACATCCATACATCCACATCTACATCCATGCATCTATTTTCACATCCACATCTATATGCACATTCATGCATCCTCATCCATACATCCACATCTACATGCACATTCACATCCATACATCCACATCTATATGCCTACATTCACATCTACATGCATACATCCACATCCCATCCATGCATCTACATCCACATCCTCATTTACATCCATACATTCACATTCACACTCACATCTACATGCATACATCCATACATACACATCCACATTTACATCCATGCATCCACATCCATGCATCCACATCCACATCCCATCCATGCATCCACATCCACATCCTCATTCACATCCATACATCTAGATTCATGCATCCACATCTACATGCATACATCCATGCACACCCATCCACATTCACATCCATATTCTCACCTTATCACAACCCATATACATCTTATCCCATCACATACACTTCTTACCTCATCCCATACACATCCTATCTCTTCTTAACTCATCTTATCACATCCTAACTCATCTTATATGCATCTTATCACATCTTATATGCATCTTATCACATCTTAACTCATCTTATATGCATCTTATCACATCTTATCACTTCCCATATCTTTTATGCATACCTCTATGCATGAAATTCAATTATGCTAAAAGTAACACTTTTATAATAAAATAATTATCTTTTATGCATACCTCTATGCATGAAATTCAATTATGCAAAAAGTAACACTTTTATAATAAAATATTCATCTCTTATATGCATATCTCTATGCATGAAATTCAATTATGCTAAAAGTAACACTTTTATAATAAAATATTCATCTCTTATGCATACCTCTATGCATGAAATTCAATTATGCTAAAAGTAACTCTTTTATAATAAAATATTCATCTCTTATGCATACCTCTATGCATGAAATTCAATTATGCTAAAAGTAACTCTTTTATAATAAAATATTCATCTCTTATGCATACCTCTATGCATGAAATTCAATTATGCTAAAAGTAACTCTTTTATAATAAAATAATCATCTCTTATGCATACCTCTATGCATGAAATTCAATTATGCTAAAAGTAACTCTTTTATAATAAAATAATCATCTTCTATGCATACCACTATGCATGAAAATCAATTATGCATAATATAAAAATTAATTTCTCTAGGATTACAAATGAATATCTTTCAATTAATCTAGGATGATAATTCCTAGAATATGGTAGGAAATCCTCTTTTCATGCTTTGAATGAAATTATTTTATGCGTAATTTTTATAAAAATTTTGCCATAGCTCCGCTGCTATGGTGACTGATAAATCTCGATTTTTCTAAGGGATAAAGCTTATCATTAAGAAAATAATTAGAATGATCCCCAATTGGATTATTAATCCATAATGGATTGAATCATCAATATTCATGAAATACATAAACTAAAAGCATAGGGAAAGCCATTAATTTGGTCTTAAGCATAGATTAATCTTGGATTAAGGAAAAACTTTATGAAAAGCTTCATTTGGATTGAGAAATGGTTATGAGTATGACCATTTCTTGAGTGTGAGAGAGATATTACATAAAAACCATTAGAATTAAGCATAAATGGAAATTTATGTAATTCTTTACTATCATTCATTAATTACTTCAATAGCATTAAAAAAAAACCATTTCAATTAAGCTTCTCAAGCTTGAGAGGGGTTGAGAAGAGAGAAACATTGAGAAAATATAGAAAAGATCAAAATTCACCACACTTACCTTACAAATTGCTTGATTCTTTGTTCACGGTAGAGGCCCCCAACCAATCAATTGGTTTAGTATGTTGATGGAGCCACCAATGGAGATTGAAGAAAGAGGGAAGCTCCAATTTCTTACAAATTAGAGAGAATTTTAGAGAATAGTAAATATTAGCATTATTTCAGTATAGTTCTAGAATAGTAAAATTCTCCTCCTTTTTGTTGGAATTAGGGTTGCAGGAAAGCACACAAAGCTTGGAGAAGAAGAAGCAAGAATGCACACAACACAAAGTATAGGGACCTGCAAGCGCTCGTGAAAACTCACCTCGATCGGAGAACGTGAGTCGGACGGTGCTGGCGGTGTAGCCCTGGGAGCCGATGCCTGCTCTGATACCAATTGTTGGAATTAGGGTTGCAGGAAAGCACACAAAGCTTGGAGAAGAAGAAGCAAGAATGCACACAACACAAAGTGTATTAGATTGTGTCAATGTACAAAAGATAAGTTAGCCCTAGAAGGATGGGCGTATATACAAGCCGGGGGAAAAAACCTCCTAAGGAGGGAAAAAGTGCCCCGGCAGTCCTAAGTGTGTTCACACATCACTGCCTATGTATATGGCAACACTTTTTTTCAAAGGATTCATGTTCTATTTTAGGAGAGGGAGGCTCTAACCAAAGCTGACTGATTTCTAGAATTTTCCAATTTTAGTTTGGTTGAATTTGGACTAGATTTGGACCTAGTTTGGTTCCTTTTTTATTCGGTTTGGCTTCATTTTGACTTGGTTTGGTTCAAGAGAGAGGAGAGATAAAAATATCACATTATTTTTTAGTTTAAAACTCATTCAAGCATGTGAAATATACACCTCCTTTAATGGTCTCCCCTTCCTTACATATGTGTCAAAATGGAATCATTATACCCAAAATATCTCATATTTTTAATACTGCTCATAGATTTTTACTAATAAACCTTGTACATTTTCAACTCTTCATCTTATGTGAGCATTTACTCATTTTTGGATACCCAAAATATCTCATATTTTTTATATTACTCATAGTTTCTTACTAATAAACCTTGTACATAGTCAACTCTTCATCTTATGTGAGCATTTACTCATTTTTGGGTATCTTCTTTTACAAAATTGGATTTATCTCTTCCCTACACATGGATTGATGCTATTGGCCCATAGGAACCTTAATTGGACCATAATCCAAAAATTTCTAAAAATCTAGATCCTTAGGCTAAGGTCCTTTATACCCATTTCCAATTAATTCCAATTGCACATTGGAAAGTTCTTTTTGAATTTCTGTTTCAGGGGAACTTATTTTAATAAGATGAGTTATTTTTTTACGTTCCTATTGGACAACATTTTTCAGGCCAAAATCGCGTTTTGGGCGCGTTGGGACCTCCATTTTTCGAAAAGCAGGCGATTTCAAGCACTACGGGTAAGTCATCGATTCTCTGCAGAACTTTGTTTTAAGAACTGCAGGAAGATAGATTGGTTGTGCAGACATTGTGTGTGCTGCAAGGAGGTCAACAGTTGCCATTGGGTGTATGCATGCACATTGAGGTCATTGGTTATGACATTTGAGTGTAGTACAGTACCGCTGCAGAGAATACAGCACTTTGTGCAAGACAACCAGAGTGCCGTTTCTGGTAAATTTGTGTGTCTGGCAAGATGTCAAATGATGGCATAAACTAGATTGTTGCTGAGAAGCTTGATAAGAACAACTTCCATGCTTGGAGGTTTAGGTTGACAAATTTCCTGATGGGAAAGGGTTATTAGGACTACATATAGAAGGTGAGCATGAGGAGGCACCAGAGATACCGGAGATCAATCCGACTGCTCTGCAGATGTGAAAGAGTTCAAGGATTGGAACCAAGGAGCCAGAAAAGTTATGTATTGGATCTCTATCAGTATACAGGGCACCATGATCGGGCACATACAGGATGCCAAGTCCCCCAAGGAGGCATGGGACACCTTGGTAAAACTCTATGAAACAAATACCAAGGCACGGAAGATACAGTTGAAGAATGAACTTCATACTATGGAGAAAAAGAGTATGTCTATGAATAACTATGCATTGAAGATCAAGGGCATTGTGGAATCCCTTGCATCTATTGGTGTTTCAATAGATGATGATGATAAGGTGGAAGTTTGTCTACGTGGTCTCGGGCCACAATATAAGGTGGAAGTTTGTCTACATGGTCTCGGGCCACAATATAAGGCATTCAAGACATCCATTCAGACTCGGGAAAACATTTCCAATTTCACAGATTTGGTGTTTATGTTGATTGTAGAAGAGAAGAGCTTGGGTGAAGACCAACAGCCTTCACAAAACAAAAACAGTTGAGAGCAACAGGCCTTCTACACAAGTTCAGGAAGAGGACGAGGTAGAGGAGGCCGTGGACACGGCCAAGGAGGTGGCCGAACAGGTAATCAGAATTATGGCCAGCAGTAGCAACAACAACAGTCCCAGAATTCACAACAACAACAACAACAACATGCAAGTGGAAGAGGCCAATTCAGGCAGGGGGAGTCAAAGAGATCATGGAAATTGGCAAAGGCAGTTATAATGATATACGTGGATGCTTTTATTGTGGTAAGCATGGACATGTGCATGCAGATTGTTATAAGAAGCAGGCAGGCTGACATGCAAAATGGAAAATTGCAGCAAAACAACTATGCATCCTTGAGCATGCATCCTTGAGCAGAAATAATGAGGATAATGAAAGGTTGTTTGTTATGCAGCATGTCGTTAATGCCATGTTTGAAAATGTTGAATCAACACATAAAGATGATGTATGGTACGTTGATTCGGGTGCTTCGAACTACATGACAAGTCATGGGAAGTGGTTCAAGGAGATGAAAAACCTTGAAAGACCAGGTTTTGTGGAAACAGGGGATGACACTGCTCATCCAATTGCCCATGTTGGAGATGATGTATGGTACATTGATTCAGGTGCTTTGAACCACATGACAAGTCATGGGGAGTGGTTCAAGGATATGAAAAACCTTGAAAGACCAGGTTTTGTGGAAACAAGGGATGACACTGGTCATCCAATTGCCCATGTTGGAGATGTGCCATTGTCTATGAAGGATGGCAAAGTGAAGTACCTTTTGCAGATGTACTTCATATTCCAAACATAACAAAGAATCTGGTTTCAGTTGGCCAGATGATTGAGCAAGTTTTGCAGGTTCAGTTTAACCCTGATGGTTGTTATGTTGAAGACTTTAAAGACAAGTGCAGGTTGGTTGCAAAAGGCAACACAGTGGGCATAATGTTTACATTGAATGTAAACATGCTTGAAGTGAGTGCTGCGATGTTTGCAAATGGTTCAGATAATGTTGCAGACACAGACATTTGGCATAAGAGAATTGGACATGTGAATGTGTAGAGAATGAAGTCTATGCAGACTAAAGGAATTGTGACAAGACTGCCAAAGTTTAAAGTTGAAGGTATGCACAAAATATGTGAAGTATGCCAACTTGGAAAGCAAACAAAGCATGTATTTTCACGTTACAGAATTGTGAGCAGAAATGCACTAGATGTGATATATTCATATGTATGGGGTCTTACGATGGGAGGCTGCAAGTATTATGTGACATTTATTGATGACCACACAAGGAAAGTGTGGGTATACTTCATGAAGGAGAAGGGTGAGGTGTTCACTCATTTTCAGAATTTCAAAGTTATGGTTGAAAAGCAAACAGGGAAATATGTAAAGTGCCTAAGGTCACATGGAGGGGGAGAGTACTACTCCAATGAGTTCTCTGAATTTGGTATTCGGGAGATAGACTTCGTAGCAAAATGGAGTTGCTGAACGGGAGGCTGTTTCTACAGCAGTTTACATCGTGAACAGGACTCCAACTGCAGCCATACATGATGTAACTCCAGAGGAGAAGTTTACTGGTAGAAAACCTGATTTGTCTCATCTGAAAGTCTTTGGATGCATTGCATATGTGCATGTGCCAGATGAGCTGAGAACTAAGCTAGATCCAAAAGCTGAAAATGTGTGTTTATTGGATATTCCCTTAAGAAAAAGGGATACAGGTGTTATAACCCTGCTACACGTGAGTTGAGGGTAAGCAGGGATGTTGTTTTTAATGAGATGAGCAGCTACTATGCTGCTAAAAAAGAAGCTGTTGGGGCTGATGTGAGTGGAAATGTGGTTGCATAGAATGCAAGTCAGCAATCACAATCTTTGAGTGGACCAGGAGAGTCCTCATCTAGTGGTTCAGTTGATAGACCATGGAGTGGCAGGCTGCATCATAATACCAGCCCTGCAAATGTGATTAGTACATCACATAAAGGCAAAGAGAAAGTGGTTGAGCCCCTTAGTATCCCTGACATTTCTGTAGGGCATTCTCATGTTTATGGTTGGAGAGTCTAGTGGCTCAGAGATGAGCCCAGCTATGAGAACACCTGGTGTAAAGAAGGCTATGGAAGCCATGAATGCAAAGCTACAAAGATCTAGGAGAGTGAAGAACCCTGTGTAGAGGTTTACCTATGATGGTTATGTGGCACATCACTATGCATACATGGCAAAAGTTGTGCAGGTGTTGTAGAGCCCACATGCATTGATGAGGCTATTGGAAATGTGTGTTAGGAGAAAGCTATGGATGAGGAGATGGATGCACTATATGGAAATGAGACTTGGGATTTAGTGCAATTGCCTGAAGGCAAGAAAGCCATTGGATGCAAGTGGGTGTACAAAGTGAAACATAACGGTGATGGAAGCATAAGCAGGTACAAGGGTAGATTGTTAGCCGAAGGATATGCACAGACATATGGCATTGATTATGAGGAAACTTTCAGCCCAGTGGCAACAGTGAGAGTTGTGATAGCAGTGGCTACTTCAAAGCAATGGTCTTTACATCAGATGGATGTAAAGAATGCATTCTTGCATGGAAATTTGCAGGAAGAGGTGTATATGTTGCAGCCACCTTGTTATGAGGATGTGAGTCACCCCGAGCATGTTTGCAGGTTGAAGAAAGCCTTGTACGGCTTAAAACAAGCACCAAGAGCATGGTCTGACAAGATTTCTGAATATCTTATCACTATTGGCTTTCATGTAGCCAATGCATCAAATAGTCACACTTGGTGACCTATGTGCATGGGGGGATTTGTATTTTGCGAGCTTTTTGGAGCAATGAACAAGGAGTCCGAGCTTTGCAAAGGACCATGAACTTACTATGAGCTTTGTAAAGGATCAAGAACTTACTTACATATAAATAACAAGCTTTGAAAGATCAACATACAAAATATACATATACATATACCTATCTGAATTCATGCACCTCATACATATACACATACAAAATATACATATACATACATACATGCAAGAGCTACCTTCATACTAACATATATACATACATACATACATACATACTTTCTTACTTACTTAAATATGTATAATTACATATATACATATACCTATCTAAATTCATGCACCTCATACATATACACATACAAAATATACATATACATATATGCATGCAAGAGCTACGATCCACATCATACTTATTGATATAATTATATATATACATATATCTACCTAAATTCATACACCTCGTACATATACATATACATACATACATACAAGAGCTACCTACGCAGCACTAACATATATACATACATTACATACATACTTTCTTACTTACTTAAATATATAACACAATCTTTTAAAGATCAAAAATGTATATATATCGATCTTTAAACTTCCAAACCATGACAATCTCGATTACAAAGTCTTTTGATCCACAAATTATAGCATTCTTCTATGTGTCATCCCAACCTAATGAGAAATCTCCCAGACATGCTTTGGTTACCTCCATGTCATTCTCTATCCCCATATAGTGCCTTTTTAACTCTTGGCATGCACGTCCCAAGCCTCCACATCCCGCAAAAACATCCAAGACACCATCTCCTTCACTTGAGAAGGTCTCCACTAGCCACCTACAATGAAATGCAATCATAAACGTGCATCTAAGTATTTTGAAAAAAGTAGCTATGAAAATGAACAGAATGAAAATTGTCTCACCTAAAGAACATAGGAGATCTTTCTATACCACCTCGAATGTAGCGCTCCAAGACCATCGTGCATTGGAATGGATGCTTCTTATTCTTCTCAAAAATGAAATTTCGTTGAGCGTTGAATAACTTCTTTCAAACATTTTACCCAGCCTTACGATCAATACTAGGGACACATGGCAATTTACTCGATAGAACATACTAAGCGCCAACGTATCCACCTACCATAACGAGAAAACATTATGTTTGGATATCCATACCACATAACATGTATACATAAAGGGAAATATTTGAGAGATTATGACTTACTCATTCTCCATTCTCATACAAATAACTTGATTCCACATGAACAGACATTGTTCGATGCATGACCACCAATCCAACTTTCTTTCCCATGGAATATATTTTAGGAATTTGATCCATTAGACTCAAACACACAAACCAACCCTCATCAGCCCACAAACAAACCAACAAAACTGAGTGTGGCACGTATCAATGATGAAGAAACTTGATTCCATGAGGGGCACCCATCTGTATCTACATCAACAACCTATAAACTTGTAGGAAAGTCCGCCCATACGAGGCGAGCCACTGTATCTGAGGGAGCACCTCTATGAGATAGAGCCTTGGGAATCTTCATCAAGAATTCTTCCACACTACAAAAAAGATTTATGATGTTTGGTTTTGGTAAGTATAACTTGGAAAACTAATTATATGGTGAAATTATTCTTTTTACCTATCTGAGCCCTCTAAAAGAGTGTGGATGTCTACCAGCAATATGTGTGAAGAACATCTCTCACCTGCAAGTAAACAAGACAAAAAATGAGATGCATTTCGAAAGCACACACTTCTCAAAATAAATTTGTGATGGAAATTACTCTTACTAGTCATGTCCATGATGTCATGTTTTCCTGACACCTCCCCCTCTTGAAGATGCTCTGGAGGGTCTCTCTCTTGATCTTCATTTGTGGGGTCTCCCTCTTGAACATCATGCATAATGTCAAGACGTCTCTTTGTTCGCCTCTCACGTTGCACTTGAGACGATGTAGATGTATGCTCTTGGTGTGATTGTGGCACTCATGTGACAATGGTGTGGATGGTTTTGGGGCCACGTGCAAGAATACAACTTCTGGAGACTGGGTCAAGTTTGTTGGCTGCGGGGAAGGTATTCTAGAGTCTTCTTGAGTTGGGGGCTCTCTTTCAAGCTCTGATTGGTAATTCTTAAATTCTTCAAGAAATAGATCAAGATAATTTAGTAAAAAGGTAGAAATCCCCAGACCTTTTTGTATATGTATATGTATGTAGATGTATATATATATGTACATGTATATGTATGTGTATATGCATATGTATATGTATATGTATGTAGGTATGTATCTATGTATATGTATATGTATGTAGGTATATGTATCTATGTATATGTATATGTATGTAGGTATATGTATCTATTTATATGTATATGTATGTAGGTATGTATATATCAAAACTTAACAACGTTTCTTTAAAATTTGATATGCCAAACCTTAAATGTAACATGAACTATGTATGTATGTATGTATGTACAAATTTGCAAAAAATTTGGACAGCATCTTCTTTGCATTTTCTAAAAAATTCCAAAATAAACTTCAAAACCTAACAATGTTTCTTTAAAATCTAACATGCCAAATCTTAAATGTAACATAAATTTTCTATGTATATAGGAATTTAGTATATAATTTAGTGTATGTATGTAGGTATGTAGGTATTTATTTATGTATGCATATGTATATGTACATATATGTTTACATATGTATTTGTATATGTATATAATTTAGTGTATGTAGGTATTTATTTATGTATGCATATGTATATGTACATATATGTTTACATATGTATTTGTATATGTATATATCTATATGTATATGTATCTAATATGTATATGCATATGGATAGTTTATTTATATTTATATGTACGTATAGGTATGTATTTGCATAGGTAGGAAGGTTTACATATACATTTACATGCATATAATTTGGTAGAAAGAAAAAAAGTACCTTTGTCTAGGAGCTCCTCACTTGGAGGCACATGATTTAGAGGATAGTCCAACCACCAAGGACATCTCTTATATTCCCAATCATAAACCCCTCTCTCAACCCATTCCTTTGGTGCTATTGTTTCCGAGGAATTCTATTAAGGGGGAAAACCAAAACCAATAGTGATTCTAGAATATCAATGCAAGGCATCTCATATCAATATGTCACGTCCACTTCATCACCATCGACATATGTCTAAGTACATCTATGGATGGGGAAACCATGGGGGTGAAAGCATGGTCCATGGTATGACCCACCATCACTTGGATTCCCTTGAATGGTGCATGCATAAGTGATTATTCTACCGTTTGTTTGGACTACCCATTCTTCTCAACGCCTGGCATTTATAGGCCCTCATTTTTGTTTTCTCAACCAAAGTGAAAAAATTTCAAAGAAAGCAAGGAGTTGGAGTCTCACCACCTTGCATTGTTTTATAGCTTCATTAGTGCTACTTAGCACTAAGCATTAGACCCTTCACATTAGACCCTTCACATTGGACACTTCACATTGGACCTTTATGTTAGGCTTAGGTTTTAGCATGGAGTCACACGAGGAGGGACGCTCATCTATTGCGGACCTCATCGCGGAGATAGATCGGGAGTTAGCGGTCCGTAGGAGTGCTAGAGACACACCGTCTACATTACATATCGTGGTGGCAGACTTAGAGGCGATGCTTTCGTCCCTTTGTAGCCTTCACGATATTGTTTATGTAGATGAGTGGATAGCCCACCATCGCACTGCACCTGTGTCGTCACATGGCCTGACATATCGTCAGGTCTGTGATCTTGCTCCGATTAGGGATGGAGCCTACTTAGATCTTTTCCTCGATAGTCGTGGGATGAGTCCTGGGGCGGGCAAGCCCCTTACTATTTCGCGGTGTTCACATCCTCGTATGGCGGCACATATCTATAGTCGATATGTTGCCGCATATGGGAGGATGCCGAACAACCGCCAAATTCCCATATACTTCGCAAAGCAATTATATACGGAGTTTGTCTTAGGGGAGGAGCTGGATTACACTAGCCATCGGCCGTGTGGTGCTGGCCGAGGCCGTCTCCAAGACCAGGGTAGGCGGCCTCCACCAGCCCTTCGTGTAGCACCTACTACAGATCCTTCATTTGTGCCATTGTCGATAGTAAAGGCTCTTGGCACCCAAGTCGGCATCGACGTATGGAGTACCACGGAGAGCATCCAGCACGTGGTGCACCTGTTCTCACGATCGATACCGACGACAGATGTCAAGGTATTTACATATTTATGACTTCTTATGTTTTTTTAGTCATTTATTTACATGTTTATATGTACTTTTCTATATTTTTACATGAGCAGCATGGTTGATTGTGTCACGTAGGGTCCCACACCTACCCACTGAGAGACTCACTCAGGAGTTGGTAGAGGCAAGAGTGGAGATTGACCGCCTCAGAGCTATATTACAGACGGCAGAGGCAGCTACTGCAGAGGCACAGCATCTGAGAGAGTCCACATCTAGCAGGTAGGTTTCTCTTGCACGTAAAAGAGTTATAATTAAGGTCCTAAGTTATAAATTTATTTAAGTAATACCTAATGAGAGACTAATTAATTATTTTAATGCTTTACTTTTTTGCGTAAGCTCGGACCGAGGTAGAGAGATCTAGAGCTGAGGCATAGCATCATCAGATTATGGAGCGGATTGCCCAGCATAGGGCAAAGCAGCTGATGCTGCATGTTCGAGAGTTTCGCAGATCCTCGGACGTGATAGTGTCTTACCTACCTTTATATCCACGGCCTGTTTACAGAGGTTTTTCGATGACCTCTCCCGCAGGATGCACCACCCTTCCTACGTGATGCGTGCTGCGCTTTCTGTATCGAGGACATTGATACTACTAGTGGATATGCCCTGGGATGTGGACATTTTTTCCATTTGTCTTGCATCACCCAAGAGCTAGTACGGTTCTCAGCATGCCCCTCTTGCCGTGCACGCGTCGACCTAGCGACATACAGAGTTTTGGGCATTGATGATCTTCACCCAGACCTCGTTCGAGTAGATGCTAGGACTGGCAGGCCTATTGACTTTACATCAGCTATTGAATTGTGACTCGACGCCTTCGACGATAGAGATCAGGAGCCTGAGGTGCCTCCAGAGATTGAGTGGAGCTCACATGAGTTTGATGGATACCAGAAAGTCCTACATGAGAGCCAGATCACAGCATATGAGCGCATGGGTGGTGCTGGTCCTAGTGGCACCTCAGGTGATGGTGCTAGCAGCAGTGCTGCTTCTCACATGAGCAGCGTGTCCTTATAACAGAGGAGCTTACACGCGCAGAGTGGCAGACACGTACCATTACAGATTATAGATTTTGGGTTTACAGACAGAGACATCTTGCATTAGCACGACGTAGAGAGAGAGAGAGGGCTATAGAAAAGCAGCTTTTGGGACTCGTGAGCTCCCGAGAAAACCGGCACCAGCTCACGATCCTGCCTTTAAGGCAGACCTCCCCGTAGACATTCGACGACCCCCGTAGCCGGCACAGCCTCCTCGACGTGCACAGCAGCCTCGATGCGCACATCGTCCGAGATGACGATTTTGATTGGGTTGCCGTTGATAGTGACTAAACTCAGACTAGCTAGGTTAGCTCACTTACATTGTACTTAGATTTTTGGGCAGTGACTAACCTCAGACTAGCTGGGGTAGCTCATTTTCATTCTGATGTACTTATTTGATGTTTATATCATTATGAGTTTTTTCATTATTGAGTATCATTACATTTTAGTTGATGTTCTTTATTTTATTATATTTTTTAACACTTTGGCTATCATATTGTTTGTGGAAAATCTCCATGCCATCGTACCCAAACATGCTCCGATGGGGACCAAACTTTGCAAGCATGGGGGGGGACCCACCCCCACATGCTTGGAAAGTTTGGTCACAATCAGAGCATGTTTGGATTGGTAATTAGCACCCAGTGCAGGTTTTTGAAGTCTCTTGGTGCTTAAGAGGCCATGGAAAATCCGGGCCTTCCCCATACCATCGTACCCAAACATGCTCCTATGGGGACCAAAATTTGCAAGCATGGGGGGGGACCCACCCTCACATGCTTGAAAAGTTTGGTCCCCATCGGAGCATGTTTGGATTGGTAATTAGCGCCCAGTGCGGGTTTTTGAAGTCTCTTGGTGCTTAAGAGGCCATGGAAAATCTGGGCCTTCCCCATACCATCGTACCCAAACATGCTCCGATGGGGACCGAACTTTGCAAGAATGTGGGGGTGGGTCCCCCCCACATGCTTGCAAAGTTTGGTCCCCATCGTCGCATGTTTTTATTAGCGCGCCCAGTGCGGGTTTTTGAAGTCTCTTGGTGCTTAAGAGGCCAAGGAAAATCCGGGCCTTCCCCATACCATCGTACCCAAACATGCTCCGATGGGGACCAAACTTTGCAAGCATGGGGGGGGACCCACCCCCACATGCTTGCAAAGTTTGGTCACAATCAGAGCATGTTTGGATTGATTAGCGCCCAGTGTGGGTTTTTGAAGTCTCTTGGTGCTTTTGAGGCCATGGAAAATCCAAGCCTTCCCTATACCATCGTACCCAAACATGCTCGGATGGGGACCAAACTTTGCAACCATGGGGAGGGACCCACCCCCACATTCTTGCAAAGTTTGGTCACAATCAGAGCATGTTTGGATTGGTAATTAGCGCCCAGTGCAAGTTTTTGAAGTCTCTTGGTGCTTAAGAGGCCATGGAAAATTTGGGCCTTCCCCATACCATCTACCCAAACATGCTCCGATGGGGACCAAACTTTGCAAGCATGTGGGGGGGACCCACCCCCACATGCTTGCAAAGTTTGGTCCCCATCGGATCATGTTTGGATTGGTAATTAGCGGCCAGTGCGGGTTTTTGAAGTCTCTTGGTGCTTAAGAGGCCATGGAAAATCTGGGCCTTCCCCATATCATCGTACCCAAACATGCTCCGATGGGGACCAAACTTGCAAGCATGTGGGGGGAACCCACCCCCACATGCTTGCAAAGTTTGGTCCCCGTCGGAGCGGGTCCCCCCCACATGCTTGCAAAGTTTGGTCCCCATCGGAGCATGTTTAGATTGGTAATTAGTGCCCAGTGCGGGTTTTTGAAGTCTCTTTTGGTGCTTAAGAGGCCATGGAAAATCCGGGCCTTCCCCATACCATCGTACCCAAACATGCTCCGATGGGGACCAAACTTTGCAAGCATGGGGGGGACCCACCCCCACATTCTTGCAAAGTTTGGTCAGAATCAGAGCATGTTTGGATTGGTAATTAGCACCCAGTGCGGGTTTTTGAAGTCTCTTGGTACTTAAGAGGCCATGGAAAATCCGGGCCTTCCCCATACCATCGTACCCAAACATGCTCCGATGGGGACCAAACTTTGCATGCATGTGGGGGGGACCCACATGCTTGAAAAGTTTAGTCCCATCGGAGCATGTTTGGATTGGTAATTAGCGCCCAATCCGGATTTTTCAAGTCTCTTGTTGCTTAAGAGGCCATGGAAAATCCGGGCCTTCCCCATACCATCGTACCCAAACATGCTCTGATGGGGACCAAACTTTGCAAGCATGTGGGGGGGACCCACCCCCACATGCTTGCAAAGTTTGGTCCCCATCGGAGCATGTTTGGATTGGTTATTAGCGCCCAGTCCGGATTTTTTAAGTCTCTTGGTGCTTAAGAGGCCATGGAAAATCCGGGCCTTCCCCATGCCATCGTACCCAAACATGCTCCGATGGGGACCAAACTTTGCACCCCCCACATGCTTGCAAAGTTTGGTCCCCATCGGAGCATGTTTGGGTACGATGGCATGGGGAAGGCCCGGATTTTCCATGGCCTCTTAAGCACCAAGAGACTTCAAAAACCCGCACTGGGTGCTAATTATCAATCCAAACATGCTCTGATTGTGACCAAACTTTGCAAGCATGTGGGGGTGGGTCCCCCCCATGCTTGCAAAGTTTGGTGCCCATTGGAGCATGTTTGGGTACGATGGCATGGAGATTTTCAACAAACAATATGATAGCCAAAGTGTTAAAAAATACAATAAAATCAAGAACATCAACTAAAATGTAATGATACTCAATAATGAAAAAACTCATAATGATATAAACATCAAATAAGTACATCAGAATGAAAATGAGCTACCCCAGCTAGTCTGAGGTTAGTCACTGCCCAAAAATCTAAGTACAATGTAAGTGAGCTAACCCAGCTAGTCTGAGTTTAGTCACTATCAAGATAGAGATCTAGTCAGCAGCACCCTCTCTAGCTCTCAACTGCTCTAGAATGCTCTCATGGTCATCCACTCGAAGCCGAAAACGAGGGTGAGAACTGTGTTTTCGGCTCTGTACTCGAACAAGAGTGAGCCTGGTAGCAACCACTAGATGAGAGAACTGAAATGCCTCGAACTCCCACTTCCACTGCTAGAACTCAAGACTCCCCCGATGAAGTCGAATCTGTTGGTAGAACCGGCCTGCCACAATCATGCTATGGGCGTCATAAGAAAACCCATGATCATCCACTGTATCCTGGTCAAAGATGTACTTTGGCCTAGTGCAACTCATCAGATAGTAGTCTACTCCCTCGCTATTTCCCTCACTGGCAATAATAGCAAATACATCACCCTCCTGTAGCAAATCTGTCAGGTCATCATAACTGACCATGAACACAGGACCTGTGTACTCATCAGACACCACACTGGATATGAAGGATGCTCGAGGGAGAGGAATGTCTGTATCCATGCATCTGCCCATCCTCTCGAGGCACAATGTGACCAATCGCCATCCATACATGCTCCACAGAAGCATGCAAACCGTCGTGTGTAAATCGTGGGGGCCGCTATACACGTGCTCCTTATGGAATGTAAGCCCAAGGTGCCAGGTACTGTGTCACAATCATGGGAGGCTCTACGGTCAATCATGGCACCATCCACATGCCAAAAAATCTCCTGACATTCCGAGCATCACGTTTGGGGTACGATGATGCTGCACTCCCACACAAATGTTGGGAGCACCACTCGACTACGTGGCCCGCATCTCTGAACCGCTGAGCATCCTGCCGTAGTAGCTGATGATGCCTCAAGGCACGTTTCACACACGCGCCCGCACCATCATGCTCTCCCTTCCCGTGACTAGTCTCAAAGAATGACCAAATCACTGGGATACTAGACTGCACATGCCACCTATAAATCCATAAAAGATAGTCTTAGTTATTGTTTTCTTTAAGATGTTCTAGTGAATTTATCACTAGGATACTAGACTGCACATGCCACCTATAAATCCATAAAAGATAGTCTTAGTTATTGTTTTCTTTAAGATGTTCTAGTTTAATTGTAAATGTAAGAAAACCATAAGTACTACCTGTAGAGCCAATAGAATTGTCGTGATGACTTGAACTGTGCACCACAACCATCCGACCAAACCCATCGCTGGACACGTCTGATCCCACAATCTCCTAAAAAATCGTCATGGAGATGAAAACAGTGTTGCACAAAATATGCATCATGTGAACGATCATCACTGATATAGAAATGATACTCTCGAATAATGACATGGGTCTCGAGGGTACTCGCTATCCCATCTACATGAGCCTCTGCATGTCGATAGCTAATGTGGACCATAATAGCAACCTGGTGAGGTAAGCAATACATACGTTTAGGACACAAAAAATCAAATAAGTAATGTAGCTCAAACATAAAACAAATATTACAAAATATAACCATTACCTGCTCTGAGAAGTAATACTCAAATTGTATCTCCTGAAAAGGTGTGAAGGTGTAGTTCTCTGCAAAATCAATCACAGAGATGACCACACCAATAGGAAACTCCGCTAGGCATGCTCGGAACTGACGATCTTGCCACTTGGCACAATGACTGTGCCGTATATAGGGGTAGATCTGCTCCCTAAATGTGGCTATGAAGTGACAACGTGGTGTATGTTTGTCCACGAACTGCAACTTCCTAGACTGTCCCCACCACTTTGGAGCTGGTGTGTCACATACTCATAACGTTGCCATGCCACTATCTCTTGGTCACTTGCATCAAGATCTACCATCTGTAGATGTGCAAGTGAACCACATGATGTGCAATTTCTCTACACACAAGGCATCCTATGGAACTGGGCATCCTCCGTGCGTGCACACAAAAGAGAGTGGATGAAATCACATGGACTACGAGGCAACTCTCTATGCCCACTAAGAGAACGGAACACATCATAAAAAAGTTTGAACTCAACATGGTTGCGACAACAACATGTGTCACGCTGACGTGAGTACCTCACAAACCAAGGCTTACACCTTTGCCCAATTTTAAGCTCTGGATACGAAGCCACAAACTGAGAATACAACTCAGTTTGGGTCATTTCAAGAAAGCAAGCACCGTGCTCAATGAACACTCCTCTTGTCACTCTCTTACGCAAAGCTTTCTTGAAAACTGGCGAGGCACAATAATTCTCCTCCCAAAAACTTTCTATCAAGGTTCTAGTGGTTTCATCTAGTAGGCGATCATGCCTAGCTACACGACCACCCACTACTCACCCACAAAGCCCCAACCTCATTGGCATCTAAAATTTGTCATCTAATAGACCCAACTCTAAGTGCGTGTGGTGCTATGGAAAGGATGCGAGATGTGGCACTAACCTACCCTTCATTTGGGAGCTACTTATGGTGGCTGACACAATAGCCCGTCGAGCAGCCAAAGCGTCCGCCGCAGAGTTCCTCTTCTTGTTAACTATATAGGAATGACGAACACTTTGTAGCACCGCCATGCCAGCTCTCCTCTCTCTTCGACCTCCAATGTCGGAAAGCACCCTGCACAGCAGTTGGCCATGTTGGGCAGATCAATCAAAGCATCAAGCACACATGCCTGTGATGAAGGCGTGAGGTCTTTGAAATAGGAATGGAAGATTGCATGGGCACGACGATGTGCCCTTGACTTTGATAGTTCTTGCCTATCCACATGAAGGGCGCCCAAAGGAGGAGGGGTGGGTTCTTGTAGAAGAGAGGACTCAGGAAGGGCGGGTTCATGTGGATTATCTAAACTAAGGGGTAGTGGGGGGGAAGAGGGCGAAGGGAGAGGAAGTGGAAGAGGAGGAGCAGGGCTTGGATCATCGCCAAAACGGAAGGTGTTGCTCGTTGACGTGCTCTCCACTCTCTCTTTCTCTCATGAGCTACCCTTCTCCTCTCCTCCTCTTAAACTTGGTGGACGGGGGGGAGTCTAGTCCTATCACGTTTCTGACTCCTACGACCTTGAGAACCCATTCTCAAGGAAGCTAAGAGAGAAAATATTATAAAGGCTCAATGATGAGATAGTACTAGAGATAAGTGTGGGATAGTACTAGAGATAAGTGTGGGATAGTACTAGAGATGTGTGATTATATAGGAAAAATAGGTTATCCACTTCAAATCTCATTAGATTTCCTATCTAAGATTGATTGGATAACTAAGATAAACATAAAGATAATTAAAGATAAACTATTATCCACTAAAAAATTAATATTATTAATAATATTTATTAACAAGTCTAAATATTTATCATTACTAGATATATAAATATATCTTTAAAGATATCTTTTATTTTATAATTATATAACTGCTTTTTTTTAATAAAGTATTTTTTTTTAAATTTTATTCAAAGGTTTATTCTACATAAATTTTTTTAAGAAATATTAAATTTAAAAAATTATTTTTTTAAAATTAATAATATGAACTTTAATAATAATATTATTGATCTAATCCCAAAAGATATTCCTTTAAAATTAGTGATTTTAAATTCTTTTATTTAATAAGTTATATATTTTTTATGATGTAAAATTCTATATTCTATTTCTCTAAATTACTTAATTAACTTTTTCAAAAATATGTTTTTGAAAAAAGAGGGGAGGTGAGAAGGAGGTGCCACATGTCACATGCGTGCATGACACATGGCATTCTCTTGACATGTGGCACTATTATGGTTGATGTGGAAATTCCATGATGTGGCATGCCATGTCACCAAGTACGAGGTGGCATGCAAAGGTGGCAAGATGATGTGGCATTAATGATGACTAGGATGATGAGGTGGGGAGTCAACTAGGTTGACCATGTTGACATGGAGGGTGGAGGTGGCAAGCTGAGGTGGCAAGCTGCTTATGTGGATCCTCTCGATGCTCATGTGGACATAAAGTGGCATGCATATATAAGATTTGTGCCTACCCAAGCCTCACACATGGAATGAAACCTAAGCTGTGAAGTTTACCAAGCCTAGATTTCCAAACCTAACTAGGATTGGTTTTAGACTTGAAAAGGGGAGAGTGGACACAATATGGGAATTTTCACTTGGGAGGATTGAAAATGAACCTTCCCATACTCAAATCAAGCCAAATTTTTTTTAATAAATTCATGGCAACAAGAGTATTGATCCCTTGAGTTTTTAGATTGAAAGATTCAATATTTAATTTTCTAGAATTAAATTACTATTGATTTAATGGGCCTCTAATAATCATAATAAATTTTCTAGAATTAAATTACTATTGATTTAATGGGCCTCTAACAATCATAATAAATTTTCCAAAGTAAATCTACAAAAATCCAACCGTTAGATTTGTAATTTTACCTTATACCCACATTATACTAATCTTTCCCAATCTAATCATCACTAGATCCATACAATTTGAGCATTTTAAATGGTAGATGTGGTGGGAGGATAAAATAGTTTTTTTTAACAATTCTAATACCTTTTAAATAATATAAAAAATAGTAGAACACATCAAAAATTACTCGATAAATCAAGTTAAGCTCTATGTTATTTGTATTTGTGATATGCAAAGTGGGAACATCATATGAGTAATAATGTAAAAGTTATAGGCAATTTACTCACATTCACTGTACTTGTCTAAACCTACGAGACAGGGCCTGTATACAAACTTGGTTCCCAAAGAAAAGGGGATTTGCAATTATTGGATATTCGATTAGATTATAGTTTAAGGTGCCCAACTTTGCATATGATGTTTCATTAGAAGACCTTGAAGTAAAACTCCTTGACTAACTATGAGAGATTGGCTATTCTTCTTGAAAAAATGCGTGTTTTCCAGCTAAAGCCAAAGGCGCGCACTACATGAAACTAGATAACCTCATCTTGCAACCACCCATATATATATCCTAATAGATTCTTAGCCTAAAATATATACAATATAATATATAAATATAGACATGTGTGTGTGTGTGTGTATTTACAAAGAGACTAGCCTTTTATAAAAATAATACTTACCAATAAATGTATATATTTGTATATTTTTTTATATATTTGTAGATACATATATATTTGTATATTTTTTATAATAATAAAAATTTATCTCGTGATGACTATTCTCAATCGTGATTGCTCCACCTTGTTTTATCATTTCAACCGCCTTCATTCTCAATCGTGATTGCTCCACCTTGTATTATCATTTCAGCTGCCTTCATTCTCAATTATGATTGCTCCACCTAGATACCTGATCTTCTATTTTTGTTTCATAAAGTCCCACCTGTTCCTTTGTTTTTATATTTTCATTTCACATTTTTGTCTCTCCTGTCCTTTCTGCATCTTTGTATTGCCTTCCCTATGGAGCACATTGTCACCTTTGAGTGGGAGCTTGATGGCTGCAGTAAAAAATCTCAAACCTTAATACTTCTCCACCAGACCATGCTTGTCAGTCATGGATATCTACAAGGCTTTTTGCCTTCATCACACGCCCTTTTTGGAGTGAAAGCTAATGGAAGCCTACAGGAAATCATCGCTCATTATGATATGGAGGGCAATAAAAACTACCTCGTAGTAGATATTACTCAAAGTAAAACATATATGCTACAATGTAGTCCTCTCTGTGCAGCTGATAGTCTTGATTCTAGTGCTAATTACATTGCCCAAGATGTCTGACATTTGGAGACTTCAGTGGTGGATAAAGAATTAGAGACACAAAACACCCATGTTCATATCTCGAGCTCCTCCTCTGAGAGTGACTTGAATGGCTCAGCAACTGTTTTGCAACCAGGTGAAGGCACGAGCAATCCAAAAGGTTCAAAGCACAATATCTCTGAAGCTGAATGTATTGCTTTAGAGAGTATACTTTCAGTTCTTCGTAAGAAGGAGGAACCTTCTCTTCTACGTTCATTGTTGGAAAAAGTTACTTGAGTCATCCAAGTCCAGGAGGTGCCAAGATATTATGATGGTGATTCCATCCTAGAGTTTCCACCAACATATGGCAAAATAGGAAATATGGATGGAATGGAGAAAAAATATGATGGTCACCTATGGACACATCCAATAACATCAAACATGTCTGTAAGTTGTACCATGCGTATTAGCTATTGTGTTGGTACTTTGGAGTGCCATAGGCTCAGCTGTCCTTTTTACTTGAACAATAAAAGGTATAACAACACCTTCTTTCATGGACATCTTACAAAAAAGATTGCAGTTGGACTTCTGGCAGAGGATGAGAAAACTAAAATAGTTTGTCACTTTTGCCGCAAAACTGCACACTATGTGCAAGTGTGTAGATGTGTTATGTATTACGTAATGCCTCGTGACGCAACTATTACAAGAATGATGCTCCACACCGGGCTGCATGAACATCGAGTTTAGCCAGGAACTTCAAGGTCAATGTTGGAGCGCGTGAAAATGTTTGTTTCTCAAGTGTTGAAAGCCCAAAGAAGTGCAGGTCCTCGAAAAATACAGATGGATATTGTGAAGGATATGCTGTTTTCCTCCATGATGAATCAAAATGATGAGCTACCTACAAGTATTGGGGATCATGAGCTCTGCAATTTTTTAGAGGAGTTGAGTCCTCTTGTGGAAAACCAGAGGTGAGTATTCATTCTGTAACCTAATTATATTTGGATGTATTTTTCTACATTCGGTCCTCTCTTTATTGTGAAATTATGTTTTTTAGGTTTAGACAAATTGTATCCCAGGAGAAAAAAAATTGATGCCGGCAGGAGAGGGCTTTGATAGCATCCTTCTTATACAGAGAAGATCTCGCTATTCATTTATACAAGGTAGCTGTTATGCGGCCAGTGGGATGACAAGCTATGTGACAGCCATTCTAGAGACTGGCATAGCTATAGCGCGAGCTCATTTAGTTGGGTTCACACTATAGAGAACCCTAGTATGTATTTGGTTGAGTACCTTTCATATTGTGTGTACTCTTATCTTTGTATATGAGTGTTGTGTGAAGAAGAAGAAGATTTTCAGCCTCTCACCTTGTGTGTTCTCTTTTAGGGTTTTGTGTGTGTGTGTGTGCTTGCAAGAGCTCAAGCTCTCTTCTCCCCTGCATCTTTTTAGAAAAGCTGATGATCAGGTTCATTCGGGGACTGAACGACCCTTTGAATATCCTAGTGAAGAATGCCAAGCCAGTTTTCATGGCCAAAGCAGTGCGGATGGTGAAGAATTTCGCGCAAGGCCTTTGATGTCAAGGTCCCGCCAAAGCCAGCACCATCATCTTTCAAAAGAATTCTAGCTTCGGAAGGTGATTCCAACTTCCCAGTGACTAAGAGACAACAAGGTCAATCTCAGGATATGGAAAGTTTCTAGAATGGAAGAAAGGTCCTTTTCTTGGAACTCAATCCCCTGAAATTCAACTTCAAAAGTTCCACCCTTGAACAAAGAAGTGAAATGCTATAAATTGTCAAAGGATTCGGACATCACAGTATGGATTTCCCAACTCCTTTTGGATCAAGGTTTTCGGGGCGGGAAAATCAGGGACCAAGATTCGAGACTTTAGCTCCTTCCTTCGAGAGTAATCAGGTTCTTTTTTGCCAAAATCAGGGAAATCCTAGAGGTAGACCCTCTAACCAACCCTCAGTTTCAATCCAAAGTAATGCAAGACCTCCGCCTCAGAATAGGGGAAGTCAAAGAGAGATGTTCCCAAATCGGCCGTCCACTTCCAAGGTAGTAATGCTAGAAGTGATTGAAGAAGAAGAAGATGAAAGAGATTATACTCCACCTGCGAGATGAGGACATCTCACGGCTTTTAAGTGGGGTAGGATATAAGATTCCTCCCTCCAACGTTTGAGGTGTAAAGGTGTAAGAACTTCCCCTTTTGTTCTTTTAAATATTCCCCTCTCTGAATTAGGAGAAAGATCTTCTTTTACCCTGTTTTGGCCTAGAGAGAGAAAATATCTAGAGAGGTAATCCCAAAAATTAAGATATCTTTGAATATACAAATCTTCCTAGTATCTCAAATGGATTCCCCTGAAACAAAAATTCAAAAAGAACTTTCCAATGTGCATTAGGAATCAATTAAAAATGATATAAGGGAACTTAGCTCGCCTAAGGGTCTATATTTTTAGAAATTTCTAAATTATGGTCCAATTAAGGTTCCTATGGGCCAATAGGATTAATCCAAGTGTTGGGATGAGATAAATCCAAAGAATAAAAGAAAATACCCAAAAATGAGTAAATGCTCACATAAGATAAAGAGTTGACTGAGTACAAAGTTTATTAGTTAAAAATTAAGAGATATTACTAAACAAATTAAGAGTTGACTGAGTACAAAGTTTAGTTAAAAATTAAGAGATATTACTAAACAAATGAGATATTTTGGAGAAATGATGAATTTTTGACACCTTGGTAAGGAGGGGGAGACCTTTGAGGTAGGCACCTCCTTCACATGTGTGGGAAGGTTTTTTAATTCAAAACAATTGTGATATTTTTATCTCTCCTCTCTCCTGAATCAAACTGGGAGCCAAACTGGATCAAAATGGGAGCTAAACTAGTAAAAATCTTGTGTCCAAATTCAGCCAAACTGAAGCTGGAAAATTCTAGAACTTAGTTGGACTCAGTTAGTGACCTCCCTCACCTATAACTAGACTCTCATTCTTTTGTATTCTCATCTATGAACTATACCATGCTAGTATTACATTAAAATAATGATATTTTCTATTATCCCTTAAAATCCTCTACTTTTGGAGAACTTGGAGTTTCTCTCTCTCTTCAACAACTCTTGGAGCTTTCTTCTCAACATACTAAACCAATCGATTGGTTGGGAGCTTCCTTCTAAGATAAAGAAGCAAGCCAAATCTAGAGATAAGAAGTAATTTCATGGTTTTCATTAATATTCTCAAAAGATTTCACTTCTCAACCCTTCTCAAGCTTGAGAAGTTTTAAATTAATTATTTTCAATGCAAATCAAGCTTTCTATAAGAATTCTAATGATTAATCACAAAAAAGTTAATCTTCATGCTTAATTAGGATGCTTTTTATGTATATCTCTCTCTCCCCCAAAAGAATAGTCATTCCTATGACTAATTCTTTAGCAAATGAATGCTTCTCATTGATAAATTCTTCATTCAAAATCAATCTCTCAGCTTGGTAAGCTAGAGGTTAAGAAAATGGTTTTTTATGCTTTTATGTATAATAAAATTATGGTAAATTTATGATTTAATTCCATAATTTAGATTTAAGATTAAGGATAGTTCTTCTATCCTAATTGTATTACGAAGTCTTATTCTTTCCAAAAATATTAAAAATTATCACTAATAGCAGTGAAGCTATGGCAACATTTTTAGAAATTAATACATAGCTCATTTTTATGCATAATGTGAAAAGATGACTTCCTACCATATTCTAGGATTGGACATCCTATGCTAAAAGAATGATTTTCATCAAATTCATGGAAAACTAATTTTTAGTGTTTATGCATAAATAATTAATGAAAGAAAAGAGAAATTTCGGGTAATTTTATTTTTATGCAAAAAGAGGAATTCCCATGATAATGGAGATCCATGTAATTAAATGGAAAAAGAGAAATTTTGGTATATTAAAATAATAAATATTTTTATTTAAAAAAGTAATTTTAGATAAATTTATTTTATGCATGAGAAATTTTTAAATGATAAAAGAAGAATTCCCATGACATTTGGAATTCAATCATTTAAATGGTAAAAGTGGAATTCTTGACATATTTGAAATAATGGATATTTTTTTTAAAGAAAAGAGGAATTTTAGATAAATTTATTTTATGATAAAAGAGGAATTTCCATGACATTTGGAATTCAATCAAATTAAATGCAAAAAAGATGAATTCCCATGATATTTGAGATCTAAGAAATTAAATGGAAAAAGAGGAATTTTTAGCATAATTCAAATTATGAGTATTTATCAAAAGTCAAATTTTGAGCATTATTGGAAAATATGGGGAGAATTGATTTTTGTAAATCCCATGAATCTTTTACTTAAAAGAAAAATATTTAATATATTTCACTTGAGAAATTTGAGAAAGAATATGAAAATATCCGTTGAGAAAAAGTACCTTTAACTAGGCCAAGCAATTGGCAGAAATTTAGAAAAAGTCCCATCATCATCGATATCGAAGTATAGAAAAAGTTACTAAATGTGATTACAATGTGAATTTGATGTGATAAGATGGGAATGGATGTGATAAGATATGAGTGGATGTGATAAGATGTGGATGGGATGTGATGTGGTGTAAATGGATGTGGATGTGAAGAGATGTGGATGGGATGTGATGTGATGTGATGTAAATGGATGTGGATGTGATGAGATGTGATGTGATGTAAATGGATGTGGATGTGGATGGAATGTGATGTGATGTAAATGGATGTGGGTGTGAATGTGATGAGATGAGATTGAGATGTGATGATATGTGAAAGGATGTTGTAAGATTCTCCCCCAGCCTTCGAGGTATACAGGAGTAAGAATCTCCCTTTTTGATCTTATAATTATTCCCTCTCTAAAATAAAAGAAAGATTCTGTTTAAAAAAGGAAGAACCTTTTTCCTGAATACTTCTCAAGAGTCCCACCTGTTTTAAGGATTCAGAACAACGAGTTCAGAAGTGAGAATCGATGTTTTGGATATCAAGGTTTTGGTCTCGAGTACGACCCAAAAGAAGTTCTTTATCTCTTGGGAAGTATAAGAAGTTATCTCCCAGATATTGTGGACCAAAGAAAGTAGGTGAATTAACTTACGAACTTCTTTTATCTCCTCATCTCAAAGTTCTTAATGCCTTCTATAGAAAATTGTGCCAAACCCAAATCATGGAAAGACGGTAAAACTTCAGTGGCAAGCTACCGTTGGCTTCTAAGTTACGCTAGCTCCTTCCTTTATATAAGTCGTAACTTTTACTTGTCGCTCACAGTAATCTTACTCCCATCGATCTCCTTTCTTCCTAATCTCCTTCATGGCTTGGCAACAAGAATTAGTTTTATCCATAATGATTCCTCACCTTCAAGACGCAAGTGAGTCTGTGAAGAAGGATTTTATAGAACAATATGAGCGCTCACTTTTCCCTCACTTGGGAACTTCTGTAGCGCAGACCAAATGGCGGACCTATCAAGACATAACTAGGGTAACACCCTGGGGTCAGCAGCACTTTCGCAACAATGTCCGCTTGGCCATGGTTATTGAAGCCTTGGGTTTGGGTCCCCGATACTACTGCGTCATGAGATCAAGGCATCCTGGGTTTTCTGAGCGGGTCTTCTTACTGGCGTGTTTTCTTCCTCATGAGAAGATATGCCTTTACCCCGTTTTTGGCTTGCCTCTCAAAGGTCCTTTTCTTAGAACACCTCATACCACTGAGATAGGCGCAGCAATAACCCACAGAATCATTCCCATAGATGAGTTACCTTATACTTGTGCAGCTTGTGAGGAGTGCTTTTGTGACCATATGATGGACGGGCTTATGGAAGTGTAAAGAGTTCCTCTATCTTTACTGTATAAGTTCCGAGAATGAATAAAGTTTAAATCTTGTTCGTATTTTGAATCTTGCTCTCTTTAAGACTTATCTTGGTGGTTAATCTTGATTAAAATTTTTCTCTAAGTCTCATATTCGTGCATCTTGCGAAATTATCCCAGTTGCGAGATGAGGACATCTCGCATTTTTTTAAGTGGGGTAGAATGTAAGATTCCTCCCCCACCCCCTTTTTGATGTCTAGTATCTTTCCCTGTAATCAATCCCTCTTCAGAAATATAAAGACCTTGTTTCTATCTGTTTTAGCCTAGAGAGAGAAAAATATTCTAGAGAGAGAATATTCAGATTTTGAATATTTTTGGATAGAAAAATATCTCTTCTAATTCAGATGAGTTCCCCTGAAACAGAAATTCAAAAAAGAATTTTCAATGTGCAATTGGAATTAATTGAAAATAGCTATAAAGAACCTTAGCCTAAGGGTCTAGATTTTCAGAAATCTTTAGACTATGGTCCAATTAAGGTTCCTATGGACCAATAGCATCAATCCATGTGTAGGGAGGAGATAAATCCAACTTGTAAAAAGAAAATACCCAAAAATGAGTAAATGCTCACATGAGGTGAAGAGTTGAAAATGTACAAGGTTTATTAGTAAAAAAACTATATGCAATATTAAAAATATGAGATATTTTGGGTATAATGATTTTATTATGACACATATGTAAGGAAGGGGAGTCCCTTAAATGCTCACATAAGATGAAGAGTTGAAAATGTACAAGGTTTATTAGTAAAAAACTATGAGCAATATTAAGAATATGACATATGTAAGGAAGGGGAATTCTTTAAAGGAGGTGCATATTTCACATAAGATGAAGAGTTGAAAATGTACAAGGATTATTAGTAAAAAAAAACTATGAGCAATATTAAAAATATGACATATGTAAGGAAGGGGAATTCTTTAAAGGAGGTGCATATTTCACATAAGATGAAGAGTTGAAAATGTACAAGGTTTATTAGTAAAAAAAAACTATGAGCAATATTAAAATGATTCCATTATGACACATATGTAAGGAAGGGGAGTTCTTTAAAGGAGGTGCATATTTCACATGCTTGAATGAGTTTTAAACTCATAAAAATTGAGATATTTCATCTCTCCTCTCTCCTCATTCAAGTCTAGTTCCAAAAAGTTAGCTTAACTGATCTAAAAATGGTCAAATATTGACCAAACTGATTTAGAAAATTCTAGAATCAGTTTGTTTGGTTAGGAGCTCAATTTTTCCTATAAATAGAAGCCTTCCCCTTGTTGAAAAATATATAGTGTTTATGCATCGTTACTCTACTCCACCTAAGCCAGAAACTGTGAATTCATTTAATAATTCACTAGTTTTTGGAGCTTCCCTCTTTCTTCAATCCCCATTAGTGGCTCCATCAACATACTTAACCAATTGATTGGTTGGGGGCCTCTACCGTGAACAAAGAATCAAGCAAGTTGTAAGGTAATTAGTGAATATTGATCTTTCTATAATTTCTCAATGTTTCTCTCTTCTCAACCCCTCTCAAGCTTGAGAAGTTTAATTGGTATGGTTTTTTTTAATGCTATTGAAGTTTGAATAGTAGTGAAGAGTTACATAATGCTATTGAAGTTAATTTTCATTTATGTTTAAATTCTAATGATTTTTATGTAAATTCTCTCTCTCACTCAAGAAATGGTCATACTCATGAACCGTTCTCAATCCAAATCGAGCTTTTCATAAAGCTTTTCCTTAACCCAAGATTAAGCTATGCTTGAGGCCAAACTAATGGCTTTTTTCTATGCTTTTAGTTTATGTATATTAATGATTCAATCCATTATGGATTGATAATCCAATTAGAGATTATTTTAATTATTTTCTTAATGATAAGCATTATCCCTTAGAAAAATTGAGATTTATCAGTCATAGCAGCGGAGCTATGGCAAAATTTTTAAAAAAATTATGCATAAAATAATTTCATTCAAAGCATAAAAAGAGGACTTCCTACCATATTCTAGGAATTATCATCCTAGATTAATTTCATTATAATCATGGAGAAATTAAATTTTAATATTATGCATAATGGATAAATTTTTATATCAAAAGTATTATTTTACCATTTTTATTTCATGCATAGAAGTATGCATAATGGATAAATTTTTATATCAAAAGTATTATTTTTACCATTTTTAATTTCATGCATAGAAGTATGCATAATGGTTAAATTTTTATATCAAAAGTGTTACTTTTACCATTTTTAATTTCATGCATAGAAGTATGCATAATGGATAAATTTTTATATCAAAAGTGTTATTTTTATCCATTTTATTTTCATGCATAGAAGTATGCATAAAGGATAAATTTTTTATATCAAAAGTGTTACTTTTATCATATTGGATTTCATGCATAGAGGTATGCATAAAAGTCGATTATTTTATTATAAAAGTGTGACTTTTATCATAATTGAATTTCATGCATAGAGGTATGCATAAAAGTTGATTATTTTATTGTAAGAGTGTTACTCTTATCATATTGGATTTCATGCATATAGGTATGCATAAAAGATATTCTTTTTATACTAAAAGTGTGATTTTCCTCATAAATGGATTTTATGCATAAATTACATGCATAAGAGAAATTCTTTTATTCTAAAAGTGTAATTCCTACCAAATTGAATTTATGCATAGGAAGATGCATAAAAGATTGATTTAAAAGTGTCATTCTCATCTAAATTGAATTTATGCATAGGAAGATGCATAAAAGATTGAATTTTAATTCAAAAGTATCATTTTCATTTAAAATGAATTTATGCATAGGAAGATGCCAAAAAAAGAGTAATTTTTACTTCGAAAGTATTAATCTCCTTAAATGGAATTTATGCATAAATAAATGTGTAAAGAAATCTTATATCAAATATAAGAGTTCTCTTGTATTCTATAAATAGATATGAGATGTGATAGGATGTGATAAGAGGTGTATAAGATGTGATAAGAGGTAATAAGATGAATTAAGATGTGATAAGATGTGTATGAGATGAGGTAAGAAGTGTATGTGATAGGATAAGATGTATATGGGTTGTGATGATAGGGCAAGAATGGATGTGATGTAAAAGATTAGATGTGAAGGCATATGGGGTTATATGAATGGGAATGTGGAAATGGATGTATGTATGTGGATGTGTGGATGTGGAGATGGGAGTGTGGATGTATGAATGTGGATGTGTGGATGTGGAGATGGGAGTGTGGATGTATGAATGTGAAAATGGATGTATGCATGAAGATGTATATGCATAGATGTGAATGTGGGTGTAGATGTGGTTGTATAGATGTGAATGTGGAATGTGGATGTGGATGTATGTATGTATGTGGATGTAGATGTGGATGTATAGATGTGAATGAAAATGTGGATGTGGATGTATGTGAATGTAGATGTAGATGTGGATGTATAGATGTGAATGAAAATGTGGATGTGGATGTATGTGAATGTGGATGTAGATGTGGATGTATAGATGTGAATGTGGAATGTGGATGTGGATGTATGTATGTATGTGGATATGGATGTGGATGTATGTATGTATGTGGATGTAGATGTGGATGTATAGATGTGAATGGAAATGTGGATGTGGATGTATGTGAATGTGGATGTAGATGTGGATGTGGATGTATGTGAATGTGGATGTAGATGTGGATGTATAGATGTGAATGTGGAATGTGGATGTGGATGTATGTATGTATGTGGATGTAGATGTGGATGTATAGATGTGAATGAGAATGTGGATGTGGATGTATGTATGTATGTGGATGTGGATGTGGATGTGGATGTATGAATGAGGACGTGATAGTGGATGTATGCATGTGGATGTGGATTTATGGATGTGGATATGGATGTGTATGTATGAATGTGGATATGGGATGTGGATGTATAAATGAGGATGTGAAAATGGAGGTAAGCATGTAGATGTGAATGTGGATGTGGATGTGGATGTGGATGTATGGATGTGGATATGGATGTGAATATATGATATGTGATGTGAAGGAATCTGAAGTGAAGAGATGAAAAATGATGTGATTGGATGAGTACACATATAAATGGAATGTGGAATAAGTAATGTGGATTAATGAGGGATAATGTGGAAAAATGAGAGTTAATATAGAAATTGTATTTGTAAACTGTTTGTAAATGCTGTTTGTAAATGGCTGTTTTATGTCAAGAATGCTGGGGAAGCATTTTGACCGTCTTATGTTTAAGGTCGTGGAGACCTAACTGATAAAGTTGCAACTGCTGACGGAGAGTCAATGGAGGACGTCTCGCGTAGCAAGGTCGACCGAGGTCTTGACCAGCCTCGGTTCGATTTAAATGGTGAGCTTCCGGTACGGTGGATGAGGGACCAAGGAAGCGGCCTATGAGTGAAGCGCTAGGTCACCTGCGAAGGATCCTAGAGGGTGCTGACCATACGGTGCTCGGGCTCTGGGTCGCCGAAGATACCCACACGTGCGTCGTGGAAGATATTGGAACAAGGAGTAAGAGTTGTTTTGTGAAACCGGGCATGGATCTGGTTGATTGACCTTGCTGGTCTTCAATGGATGAGTCCATGGCTCTTTATATGGATCTGTTGGTTGATCTTGCTGATCTTCAACGAGAGTCCATCTTGATTTTTATAAGTGATTATATTGCCAAGTATTATGGGCTAGGAACTATTGAAAAGGCCCCTGTGTGGACAGGTGGTGAGCGTTCTAGTTGCCAATGATGCCATAGATACTCTGATGAAGGAAATTATGAATCAACCAGATAAATTGGAAGATTGTGATCAGTGGTACTATGGTTTCATTAAAGGATTGTTTTGAAGCTAAGAAAAAGGCAATTTCATATTGGGTGTGTAAGTGGTGTGGCTAGTTTTATGTTTGCATGAACTTCCGGCTAGGGGACCTTGGAACTCTTTTCCTTGGTACCCGGGACAAAACCTAACCAAATTCCAAATTGGATCCCATCACTACAGTGGTTGGGCGGTTGGCTAACCCATGGGATCGGATGGGGTTAGGCTGGACTGATGGATCCATAAATCGAGACTCAACTTTTGTTTTTACGATAGATAAAGTAAATCCCGGATAGAAATTGTTCTATGGATAGGAATCAACGGCTGTGCCTCTTGATGGGAAAAAAAGCGTTGATCCCAATGATCCAAGTGCAAGTTTCTTCCTTGATTTGACCAAGTATCGTTAAAGGTGCAGTCAGATCAGTTGATCCGTAATGATCTTGACTACGTTAGAGTAAAGAGTTATCCTGGTGGAATCGCCCATGCTTTCCGAGTAAAGGAAGTTTTTCCAGTTTCGGTTTTGGACAAACCGACGGATTAGTCTCTTGTCCGGATATCCGTGGGCGAGGCCCCGAATGTGGGACCCCTGTCCCGCGCGAGAAGTGCTACTTCCGCTGCTAGTACCCGAATCCGTTGCTCGGTAGGAACAGGGGGACCTCACAGATGTGATGTAATGTAAATGGATGAGAATGAGATGTGGACATGATGTAATGTGGATGGGATGTATGTGATGTGATGTGATGTGAATCGGGATAGATGTGAATGGATGCGATGTGATGTGAATCAAGATAGATGTGATGTGGATCGAGATAGATGTGAATGGATGAGATGCAATGTGAATGGATGTGATGTGATATGGATATGGGTAGATGTGAATGGATGTGATGTGATATGGATATGGGTAGATGTGAATGGATGAGATGCAATGTGAATGGATGTGAATCGAGATAGATGTGAATGGATGAGATGCAATGTGAATGGATGTGATGTGATATGGATATGGGTAGATGTGAATGGATGAGATGTGATGAGATATAATATGATGTGATGTGATATGGATATGGGTAGATGTGAATGGATGAGATGTGATGAGATATAATATGATGTGACTAGATGTGAGAATGGATGAAGGACGATGGGAATACATATGATTGGATGTGGATTAAGCAATGTGAATTGATGTGACTAGATGTGAGAATGGATGAAGGACGATGGGAATACATATGATTGGATGTGGATTAAGCAATGTGAATTGATGTAGAAGAATGTGGAATAACAAGAAATGTTGTGGAACAATGTGGAAAGATGAGAGTTCCTTAGAAACTGTATGACCTGTTTTTAAATCACTGTTTCATGTCAAGAATGCTGGGGAAGCATTTTGACCATCTTGTGAATGAGGTTGTGGAGACCTAAGTGATAAAGTTGCAACAGTTGACGGAGAGTCAACAGAGGACATCTTGCGTAGCAAGGCCGGTCGAGATCTTGACCAGCCTCGGTTTGATTTAAATGGTGAACTTCCGATACTGTGGATGAGGGACCAAGGAAGCGGCCTATGAGTGAAGCGCTAGGTGACCTACGAAGGAGCCTAGAGGCTACCATACAGTGCTCGGGCTCTGGGCCACCGAAGATACCCACACGTGCGTCGAGGAAGAAAATGTAACAAGGAGTTAGAGTTGTTTTCTGAACTCGGGCATTGATTTGGTTGATTGTCCTTGCTAGTCCTGAATGGCGGATGAGTCCATGGCTCTTTTATATGGATCTGTTGGTTGATCTTGCTGATCTTCAAAACGGAGAGTCCATCTAGATTTTTATAAGTGAATATATTTCCGGGTACTATGAGCTAGGAACTATTGAAAAGGCCCCTAAGTGAACAGGTGGTTAGTGTTCTAGTTGCCAACGATGCCATGAAAGAATGATTGAAAATTAGAATCTAACCTAGATATTTTGGAGGATTATGATCAATGATACTATGGTTTCAATAAAGATTTTTTCAAAGACAGCTGAATCTGTGAAACAGGCAATTTCATATTGGGTGTGGAAGTGGTGTGACTATCTTGAAGTTTGCTTGAAGCACCGGCTAGGGGGCCTTAGAACTCTTTTCCCTCGTACCGGGGGCAAAACATAACCAATTCCTAAATGGATCCTATCACTATAATGGTTGGGCGGTTGGCTAACCCTTGGGATTAGATGGGGTTAGGCTAGACTAATGGATCCCTAAAATGAGACTCAATTCTGTTAAGTTATGATAGTTGAAGTAAATCTCGGATAACCCTTGTTCTATGGAAAAGAATCAATGGCTGTGCTTCTTGATGAGAAAAAAAGCGTTGGACTCTGTTCCAAGTGCGAGTCTTTTCCTTGATTTGACCATGTGACTTACGAGTTTGGTTTTGGGCACATAACCCACAGGTCCCGAGATCCAAACCTGGCTCTAATACTAGCTAAAAGATCCCTGCCCCCTCTGCGCAATGAGTTCGAGGGTGCTAGCAGTGGAAGTAGCTCTTCTTACACAGGGCAGAGCCTTTCACTCGGGGCCTCACCCAATCCTTCTTTGTTGCATCTCTAGCATATAATCACATGTGATTTTTTATCTCCATTATTGGTCTTCTTTGCAGCTTCAGTACTCTTTCCATTCACTAGTGGACCATCGTGCTTGTCTGTTTTATCTTTGTGTTGAAGCTTCTTATAATGTGTAGATCGAGAAGATGGAAGAATATAAGAATCTATCACTGTAGTAATGCTCAAAAATCCATTTTTCTTCTCGCAGTATGTTGTTAGAGAGATGGCATTGCAAAGAGAATGAGGATGAAACATGTTCACTTCTGCTCTAATGACCGGCTTAAGACCCGCTATGAACTTTCTCCTTTACTCTTTGTCACACACTTTCTCTATATCTTGAAGTTGCAATAAAGTTTGTGTAAGATTCCTCCCTAGCCTCTCAAGATGTCTAGTATCTTTCCCTGTAGTCAAATCCCTCTTCAGAAATATAAAAGATCTTGTTTCTACCAGTTTTGGCCTAGAGAGATAAAATCTTCTAGAGAGTGGTAATTCAGTTTTTAAATATTTTTGGATGGAAAAATATCTCTTCTTATTAAAATAAGTTCCCCCGAAACAGAAGTTCAAAAAGATTTTCAGAAGGTGCATTAGAAATCAAGTATAATCTGTTCAAGAGGCCTTATCCTAAGGGTCAAGATTTTTTCAAAATTTTAAATTAAGGTTCCTATGGGCCAATAAGATCAATCCATGTGTGGGGAGGAGATAAATCCAATTTGTAAAAGAAAAATTGAGTAAATGTTCACATAAGATGAAGAGGTGACTATGTACAAAAGAAAAATACCCAAAAATGAGTAAATGCTCACATAAGATGAAGAGTTGACTATGTACAAGGGTTATTAGTAAAAAACTATGAATATTACTAAAAAAATGAGATATTTTGGGCATAATGATTCCGTTTTGACACATGTGTAAGGAAGGGGAGTCCCTTCAAGGAGGCGCCTACTTCACATGCCTGAATGAATTTTAAACTAAAAAATAATGTGATATTTTTATCTCTCCTCTCTCTTGAATCAAACCAAATTAAAAAGGAACCAAACTAGGTCCAAATTTGGTCCAAATTCAACCAAACTAAATTTGGAAAATTCTAGAAATCAATTGGTCTTGGTTAGAGCCTCCCTCTCCTATAAATAGAACCTGAGCCCGTTGTAAAAAAATAGGAGAATTATGCTGAAATAATGATATTTTTTACTATTCTCTCCAAATTGAAGAAATTGGAGCTTCCCTCCTTCTTCAATCTCCATTGGTGGCTCCATCAACATACCAAACCAATTGATTGTTTGGGGGCCTCTACTGTGATCAAAGAATCAAGAAATTTGTAAGGTAAAGGGTGAATTTTGATCTTTTTCTATAATTTCTCAATGTTTCTCTCTTCTCAACCCCTCTCAAGCTTGAGAAGCTTAATTGGAATGGCTTTTTAATGCTATTGAAGTTAATTGATGAATGGTAGTAAGGAAATACATAAATTCTCATTTATGCTAATTTTAATGGTTTTTATGATTTTTGTCTTCTCTAAAATGATTATGATGTTATGCCTCATTGAAAAAAGGCATTCCCCTCTCTTCTTTAGTAAATCCAACCATTCTTTATTCTAGATGAATGATTAATGGATAAAATCAAGTTTTTCATAATGTTTCTCTTTGATAAGTAGAAAATGTTTACATTAGAATGATTTAAATACTCTTGGTGAACTTCTAATTAATTTTAGAGAATTAAAAATAAAAAAATGGTCAGCCATACAAAGGAGGTTATGGCCAAATTTTTTAAAATTGTGTAAAATAAGTTTTTTTTAATTAAAAAAGAGTAATTCCCATCATATATGTATTCTTAAAGTGTTAATTTTCATCCTAGGTATAAGAAAATGCATACTAAAAATATTTTATTTTAAAAAAAAAAGTGTTACAAAGAGTGATTTTAATCATAAATGATTTGTATGCATAAACATATGCATAAAAGATATTTTTTTATATTAAAAGTGTGATTTTCATCATAAATGATTTTTATGCATAAATGGATGCATAAAAGAAATTCTTTTATATTAAAAGAGTGATTTTCATCATAAATGATTTGTATGCATAAACATATGCATAAAAGATATTTTTTAATTAAAAGTGTGATTTTTATCATAAATGATTTTTATGCATAAATGAATGCATAAAAGAAATTCTTATTATATTAAAAGAATGATTTTCATCATAAATGATTTGTATGCATAAACATATGTATAAAAGATTTTTTTATATTAAAAGCGTGATTTTTATCATAAATGGATTTTATGCATAAAAGAAGTTCTTTTATATTAAAAGAGTGATTTTCATCATAAATGATTTGTATGCATAAACATATGCATAAAAGATTTTTTTAATATTAAAAGCGTGATTTTCATCATAAATGGATTTTATGCATAAACTAGATGCATAAAAGAAAAGAGTGATTTTCATCATAAATGATTTGTATGCATACACATATGTATAAAAGATTTTTTTATATTAAAAGCGTGATTTTTATCAATTTTAATTTTATGCATAAATAGATGCATAAATAATTTTATTTTTATTTCAAAAGAGTTATTCTTATCAATTTTGATTTTATGCATAGAAAGATGCATAAAGAGTTTTATTTTTAATTCAAAAGAGTTATTTTCATCAATTTTGATTTTATGCATAAATAGATGCATAAAGAATTTTATGCATAAATAGATGCATAAAGAATTTTATTTTTATTCCAAAAGAATTATTCTTATTAATTTTGATTTTATGCATAGTAAGATGCATAAAAGATTTATTTTTATTTTGAAAGTATTATTTTCATTGAAATTGAATTTATACATAGATAGATGCATAAAAGATTTATTTTTATTTTGAAAGTGTTATTCTCATTAAAATGAAATTTATGCATAGTAAAATGCATAAAAGGTTTATTTTTAATTCGAAAGTGTTATTTTTCGTAAAATTGAATTTATGCCTAAATAGATGCATAAATATTTGATAATTTTGGTATGTACGCACTTTGGTTGGTGTTGATATGCAACATTGAGCTTGTTTAGGTGTCAATGCAAGTTATCCACACTTGATTGAACCACTACATTGCAATTTGAACCCTTGGAAAGCGCACCAAAACAGGGTACTTTGGACTGCGTATGCCAGTTCAATTTGAATGCAATCAGAGTGATTTTCTACATCAACAGTGAGGTTTCTTGAGTACTTTGGAGTATCTGGAACAATTATTAGAGTGTGGTTGAGCTGAGGAAGGCTCGTTTATAGAATTGGACGTGTGCGGAAGGTGCATTTGCATTCAGCAAATATGTCAGACAACCCTGCAGATTATGGGTGAGAAGTTGGATAGAAAGAACTTCCAGGCATGGAAGTACAGGATTAAAAGCTTTCTGAAGGGAAAAGGATTTTGGAACCTTGTTACAGGTGCAAAACTACCCCTACAACCTACACAACAACAGGTTGTAGCTCATAAATGGTGGTCAGAGAGAGCATACAAAGTTTTACATTACTTGTCTATATGTATCTCGGATGCTATACTCATACATATACATGATGCTGAGAATCCCAAGGATGCATGGGATACATTGGTAAAGCTGTTTGATACAGATACTAGTGCTTTGTAAGTCTTAGTTGAGACAACAGATTCATAATGTGAAGCGGAAAGGAAGGAGTATTCATGATTATGTACAAGAGATAAAGAAGTATGTAGATGCATTGGCAACTATCAATGCCCCCGTGCCTAATGATGATTTGGTAGACATTGCCTTGCATGGTCTTGGCAAGGAGTACAAGTCTTTTGATACAACTATCTCTATTCGGAGTACAGGTTTACCAGATTTTGATGAGTTGGTTTCACTCTTGCTGAAAGATCCCTGCCCCCTCCTCCGTGCAACAGATTCGGGGGTGCTAGCAGCGGAAGTAGCACTTCTTGCACGGGGCAGGATGAAAAGATGCAGGGGAGAAGAGAGCTTGAGCAGCACACACACTCACAAGAACTCAAGCTCTCTTCTCCCCCCTGCATCTTTTCATCCTGCCCCACGCAAGAAGTGCTACTTCCACTGCTAGCACCCTCGAATCCGTTGCACGGAGGGGGCAGGGATCTTTCAGCAAGAGTGAAACCAACTCATCAAAATCTGGTAAACCTGTACTCCGAATAGAGATAGTTGTATCAAAAGACTTCTACTCCTTGCCAAGACCACGCAAGGCAATGTCTACCAGATCATCATCAGGCATGGGGGCATTGATAGTTGCCAATGCATCTCTTTATCTCTTGTACATAATCATGAATACTCCTTCCTTTCCGCTTCACATTATGAATCTGTTGTCTCAACTAAGACTTACGAGCACTAGTATCAGTATCCAAACAGTTTTACCAATGTATCCCATGCATCCTTGGGCTACAACCTGTTGTTGTGTAGGTTGTCGGGGTAGTTCCGCACCTATAACAAGTTTCCAAAATCCTTTTCCCTTTCAGAAAGCTTAATCCTATACTTCCATGCCTGGAAGTTATTTCTATCCAACTTCTCACCTACAATCTGCACTGGGTTGTCTGACATATTTGCTTAATGAAATGCACCTTTCGCACACGTCCAATTCTGTAAACGAGTCTTCCTTAGCTCAACCACACTCTAATAATTGTTCCAGATACTCCAAAGTACTCAACGAACCTCACTGTTGATGTAGAAAATCACTTTGATTGCATTCAAATTGAACTGGCATACGCAGTCCAAAGTACCCTGTTTTCGTGCGCTTTCCAAGGGTTCAAATTGCAATGTAGTGGTTCAATCAAGTGTGGATAACTTGCATTGACACCTAAACAAGCTCAATGTTACATATCAACACCAACCAAAGTGCGTACATACCAAAATTATCAAATCCCCTTCTCTGTTTTGAATTTTATCGATGAGAAATATTTGAATGCTAAAAGAGGAATTACTATGACATTTGGAATTGCATCATTTAGATGGAAAAAGAGAAATTCCTAGCATATTGGAATTAATGAGTATTGTATTTAAATTCAAAGATCAATTTTAGATAAATTTACTTTATCTATATGAAATATTTAAATGTTAAAAGGGAAATTCCTATGACATTTGGAATTCCATCATTTAGATGGAAAAAGAGAAATTCCTAGCATATTGAATTAATGGGTTTTTTATTTTAGATGAAATTATTTTATGAGAAATATTTGATGATAAAAGAGGAATACCCAATGACATTGGAATGCAATTAATTAAATGCAAAAAGAGGAATTCTCATGGTAATTGAGATCCAAGAAATTAAATGGAAAGAAGAGGAAATTTTAGTATAATTCAATTTATGATTATTTGTCAAAAGTGAAAATATGGGTAGAATTGATTTCTGTAAATCCCATGAATTCTTTTATTCAAAAGAGGAATATTGAAAATAAATCAATTGAGAAATTGAGAATGAATATGGAAATAGTCGTCGAGAAAAAGAACCTTTAATTAGGCCAAGGAATTGGCAAAAATTTAGAAAAAGTTCCATTATCGGGATCAACCTAGAAAAAGCTTTTAAATGGGAATAGCATGTGAATGGATGAGATAAGGTGAAATAGGATGCGATAAGATGTGTATGGGATGTGATAGGATGTGATAAGATGTAAACGGGATGCGATAGGATGAAAATGGATGTGATAAGATGTGTATGGGATGTGATAGAATGTGAATGGATGTGATAAGATGTGTATCGGATGTGATAGAATGTGAATGGATGTGATAAGATGTGTATGGGATGTGATAAGATGAAAATAAGATGTGATGTAATGAGAATGAATGTGGATGTGTATGCAAAAGAATGAATGTGGATGTGTATGTGGAAGAATGAATGCGGATGTGTATGTGGAAGAATGAATGTGGATGAGTATGTGGAAGAATGGATGTGGATGTGTATGTGTATGTGGAAGAATGGATGTGGATGTGTGTGTGAAAGGATGTGATGTCGATGTGAGTGAATGAAGGAGATGTGATGTGATGTGAATCAGGATGTGAATAAATGAGATGTGATGTCATGCGAATCGGATGTAAATGTATGTTATGGGATGTGAATGGATGTGATGTGATGGATGTGAACGGGTGTTAACCCATGGCGGACGCACTATGTTTTACGTCATTAATTTAAATATTCTGAGTCATGGGCCGGGCTTGTCGGCACCATATGTTAAGGATGAAGGGATTGGGTGATCGCCGATTGAGAGACGCACCTTGAATATTAGAAGGATAAGGGTTAGGATCGACCGACCATGTATGGGCGCCCAAGTGTGAACGGCCAAGTCACCTATAAGAGTCAAATGTAACCCTAAAATCCTCATTCTCATGTGTTGTGAATACAAGAGTGCTCTTGCCTTATCTCTTTGGTTTCCTTCTCCTGCATGTGAGAGAGAGAGAGAGAGAGTGAGAGAGCGATCGAGCACTGTGAAGCGGCACGGCCGGCGGAGAGGCGGTAGAGCGGCGGCGGCGGGGGCTCCTTCTTCACGGCTGCGACGCGAGAATCCTTCAAGGCAGCGGTTGAGCGGTGAGTGACACACCCTTTGGCATTCTGTTTGAGCTTCCTTCCCTGGTTGTATGCTTGCAGCCATTCGTGGCTCGCATACGGTGTCCGGCAAGTCCCCAGCTACGACCTGTGCGGCAAAAGCGCACATTTTTGGCGCCGTTGCCGGGGAGTTGCCCTGCACCAAGCTCCAGTTTGCAGCTCGGCTGCTGCGTGAAGTTTAATCTACACTGTAGGAAAGCGACTGTGTGTTTGCTGTTGAGGTGTTTCTGTGTTTAACAATCTGTTTCTGCAATTTGTCTTCTGCATTTCTGTTTCTTTGTTATATTTCCGCTCCGCGTGTGGGCGTTGTCGTGAAGTGTGCGGTACAGCCAGGAAAGTACGAAACTTCTAGCTGTGAGAGTGAATGTCAAATCCATCAAGGAATTTCACGTACAAGATTTCCCAAGGAGTATTGAACATCATTGTTTCCAATGACAAATACATGTGTCCACTTCCCTCAATACATCCTTGAATTCATTCAGATGATTGCACAGAATTGCATGAAATCCCTTTGAACCATTCACATGTGGGCATGATAAAGCTTTCTAATTTTTCCAATATACATGTGGCCAGCTACATCCATTTCATCCAGTGCCCTCAAAACCATTGAATCATGATGCTCTTTTTTACCTGAAAACCTGCCTTAATATTCTAACATTTCACAAGCAAAAGATAGAATACGGCATAGCTATTTCATGTACATAATTTCCAAAACTCAGTCAAGCAGTCACAAGACCATCTTCCATGATTTTACAAACTTCAATTTCTCCAAAATTTCTATCTTGTTCATCATCCTTGCCCATATATTCCAAAACCTTTAAAGGGTTTATTTACCATACACTTTTTCTAAGTAACAAGGTAAGTATTAAATTATGCTTATCTGAAATAAGCAACCAGTAAACACGTCGATTTTTTTCTTTGTTTTTAATAATCCAAAGCAGCCGCTTCAGCGCCGGTACACGGAGGAGGAAGAAAACGCGGAAGATCCCTCTGCTGCTGACTGTAAGCTCGTATTTTTCCAGAGGCATATCATTGAATAGCACTCCATTTTGCCATCATTTCTAGCACCTAAAAGCAGTACACAGAAATTATATTCAAAGAGTTATATTCTCTGGTTAATTCGACGCTGTTCCCCTCGACTCTGCAAAAATCCTTTCCTCTCTGGTTCGCCGCCGTGAAGCTCCGGTCTCTTCTCTCTTTCCCGCGGCGATTTCGGTGCCCCCCACTCGCCAGCTTCTGCCAGCTGTATATTTCATTAAACTGCGTATTTTCTAGAAATCTCCAACGTGTTGTTAACCTTAGCACTAAGGTTATAAAATATAACCTTAGCATTAAGGTAGCAACCTTATCCACAAGACTCCCAAGGCATTAGCACCATATTTTAAGTTTTAACCACAAGACTCCCAATGCATTAGCACCTCTATGAAAACATGCTTACTAGCTTCATGTTCCATATCTCCACTCTCCGCATTAGATAAACGTAAGATACATATGCTTCTGCATGATGATCCATGAAGTCCAAGTGCAGTTTTCTATCCGAACATTTCCCCAACATTCAATGAACTCTAGAATCTCCAATTGCCCATTCAGTATTTCTTCATGCCTTTATAAATGCATTCCTTTGTGCATTGGTATGCCCTCATGCCATCATATATATCTGGATGCTTCTAACTTGCCCATGAACTCTGAGTAACAGCAAAAACATTATCCTCCATACTCATATACAAAAAACTCCTAAATCTGACTCAGCCTCAGCTTGTCTTATTGAACCTCATGTACAATATGAACATATGTACATGGCATCATATAATGACTCGTCATGGCACATAACCTCATGTATCTGGATGTATATTTGATGAACTCACATGCACGGTTTCACATCATAGACGTGCCATGGCACGACATCCACCCCCTCTAAACCTGCACATCCTCTGGTATGTGCCAAATCATCATCAAGATCTACATATAGCTGGATGTCGTCTTCATCTTCTGCAGCTCCAGGAAGATCATCCTCTTCCTCTTCAATCATATCCATACTTCCACTGTCAAGCCTCTCATCCTGAATCTCTTGTGAATCAAAAGGATCACTATCATGCCTTCTTTTAAATATCTTGACTCTTTTACCAGCCACAAGATTCTTTACTTCTGTTCCATCAAGCTCACACAGAGTATATGTGGCATTTCCATGCACATGCCTGACAATGTAAGGGCCAAACCATCTTTTTGCAAATTTTCTTTGAACAGTGAATTGGTTGTCAAGGCTACTATCATACATTAGAACCCAATCACCTTCTTCAATAGGTTTTGGCCGGAGTCTGTGTCTACTATCAAATCTTTCTTTATTTTTCAGCCTTGCATCTTTCAAGCGAGCTTTAGCAAGCTCTATATCTTCAGGCCTCCTCTCCAACTGTCTTATTCTCAATGCAAGGAGGTCATCTCTGCTTAATCCTTCCGTCCAGGGCAATACATTCCAAGTTAGAATTACTTCTTCAACTGGCATCACTGGCTTCTGACCATACATTAATTCAGCAGGCATGTATCCTGTCACTGAGCTATGAGTTGTACGGTCAGCCCACAAGGCATATGGTAGCAGCTTTGGCCACACTCTCATCCTTTCTCTGCATGCCTTAGCCAAAGCTTTAATGATTGGAGGATGTCCTCGTTCACTTTTCCCATTGCCCTCAGGATTGTAAGCACATGTTAGAGACAGTTTGATACCAATTCTAGAGAAGAATTCCCTTGCTTCTTCAACATCTAGCTCTCCCCTATCAGCTGTTATTTTCCCAACACAACCATATCGGCAGATCACATCTTCCAAGAGAAATTTGCATATTGTTTCCGTACTCTTTGTTCTAAGGGCACGCCCTTCTACCTGATTTGTCAAATCTTCTCTTGCAAGTGCTATATACCGCATCTGCCAAATTCCCAAAGGCATTGTAACTAGATCCACTACCCATTTGTAGTGCATGGCGGGTGGGTAAGTTGGTTGTAAGCCATCACGATGTCTCACATTTGAGTACATTTGGCATACTATGCATGTTTCCACATATTGGGAAATATCCTTGTACATTCCTCTCCACCAATATTTTTCCTTTATTTTGGTAAAAGTGGCCCACACACTTCTATGCCCAGCCCAGAGACTCTCATGGAATTCTTTCACAAGCTTCCCTTGAGTCTCTTTATCACATATGACTCTCTGTGGCATAGCATTTCTCTGTTTAGGATGCTTCCAGAGATATCCATCCTTTAGAAAGTAACCATATGCTTTTCTGCGGATCCTCTTAAATTCTGAGTCAGACCAATTCTCTTGCCTTGTCAAAGTGCTCAAATATTGACCAATGAGCAACCAATCTCCTTCATATATTTCCTCAATAAAAGACTCAAGTGCATTTGATAAGCAAATATGATCCCCCTTAGCATATGCTGTGGTATAGAACTTTGTACCCACATCATCAATGTCACTAACCATCTCTTCTTCTTCTTCATATCTGGCTCTTGATAGCATATCTGCTACTGGATTATCTTTTCCCGCAATATGCTCAAACTCAGGATTTAGTGACTTGATATAAGCAATCCACCTAAGCATAGCAATATCTGGAGTGGTACAACTTGCTATCATCCCAAGAAGTGGCAAGCAATCAGTCTCCACAAGTACAGATGCCCCAATAAGATATTCTTTTTCACATTTTAGAGCAGTGACAATCCCCCATAATTCTCTCTTAATCTGTGGATACTTTCGCTGCCGAAAGCTTAATACCTTTGCTCCAAATCTAATTACATACCTATGATCATCCTCATCATCTTGCCCTACTGCCCATCCAATCCCAGTAGGACTAGTATCAACTGTAACAATCACAGGCCTGCCACACTCATAATCTGCCTTTCTCAAAATGGGTGATGATTGGAGCAAATATTTCAGCTTCCGCATAGCTTTAATATGTACTGCACTCCACAAAAATTTTTGATTTTTCCTCAAAAGCTGATAAAGAGGATCTGCTACATGTGCATAATGTGGGATCCAAATAACATAAAAGACGCATGCTCCAAGAAATCTCCTCAGCTCTGTAACATTAATGCATATTTCCTTCATTCTTTGTATTGCATCTATCTTGGCTGGACAAGGACGGCGTCCACTAGTACTACAAAGATGTCCCACTATTAGCACTTCACCAACCCCAAACACTGATTTCTGCCCAGATAAAGTAAGATTCACTTCTTCAAGCCTGGATAGAATCATGTCACAATCCTTTATATGATCTGCCACAAACTTGCGGCACCCTTTTGAATCCAAATTCCCATCTTTGTCTTTCTCCTCACAGCCCTTTATTGGCACATCATCCAAAAATGGCATAGTTTTTTGTGGTATGAAGTCCCGTAAGACTTTATTCATTCCATTCATCATATGTGCCACTGAGTTAGTGGCTCCCTGTGGTAAGGTACACATCCTTACTAATCCCAAAGGAGTTCTCATTGTGGTCAAGTCCCTGCTTTGCATATCCAGCTGGAACTGATCATATCCCGAATACAGATCACCCATAGAGTATATAGCTTTCCCTGCAAATGCTTCTGCAAACTCATCCACAATTGGACCTGCTCCCACATTCCTGATTGTGACTTTGTTTACAGGTTGCATGTCTTGAATAAAGCGCAATGTCCCATTTTTCTTTGGTACAGTAAACCATCTGTTGGAATATGGGGCACATGAAGGCTCCAAGATTCCCATCCTGATCTTTTCCTTTAGCAATTCCATCAACTTTGGCAAGAGAGCCTTTGGTACTGGAATTGGCCGCAGATTCCAAGGCACATGTGGAACAGTAAAGATCACCATTGGTGCTGTTACACTTGGATCAACACAACCAATCTCATGCGGCTGAAAGGCAAAAGCTTTCCCATGTTTTACAAGCATCTCCTCAAAGCATTCCCTTTCAACTGGCAACAGAAAATCCCTCTCACCAATCTTCAGCTCTTTCAGAGTTTCTTGAGTAAATTTATGCCCAATTTTCTTCGGATCTCTAAGATTTGGCTGCATAGAAGCTTCATCTATCTTCTCCTTGCTTCCTGGTGGCAAGGGCAAGGCAACTGGCTTCACCTTTTTTGCAACCGTTTTGTATTTTGTATCAACATGAGCATCCATCTCACAATTCATGTTTTTACATTCCACCCCCTCAAATTCCTGGATTATATCATACATCTCCACAGATGACACCTTAATCACTTCATTTCCACCCTGTAAGCATGCTCTTCTCATATCAAAAAGTACATCCATAGTATCTATAAATGACACCTCATCAAGCACCCCTGAAATAAACTCATTCTTCTCCAAAAGACCACACTGCTCAAAACTTTTTTGTTCATTTTGTATATGTTTTTGCATGCCACGCTTTAAATCCTTGCTTTTTACAAAAACCAGTGACCCATAGCTGGAGAATCCCTGAAAATTTGCTGAAAAACTATTTACATTAATTGAGTCCTGCGAGAACTCATTTCCCCTTGTACCATTGGAATCCCGCTTTACAATGGCACCTGGCCAAAATCCCTCATCTCCCTGTAATTCATAAACTCTCTGTTTATCTTTGGGAGTGACTGTGCCCTAAGAAATTCACGATTCCTTTCATGATTAATGCAAACTGTCAGAAACTGAACAGCTTTTTTGCCATCTTTACTCCTTATTCTTGCATAGGCTGAACCATCATCCAAAACCTTTGTTTCCATCCTTACAGCTGTAATGTAGGGTTGCCCAAGAATGAGGGGATACGATGACATCTCCTGAACAAAGAAATTCTGATCATCCTTCACATCCCCTATAGTTACCCTTACATTTGGACATGCTGCATAAAGCTCTCCAGATGAATTATTAGCTGCTTTAATCATCCACCCATGATCCACATCCATTGGCCACTTACATTTGTTGTAGAGATTTTTAGCCATAAGATTTATTTCAGACCCATGATCAATTAGAGCGACATATGGCTCTTCCAAATCACCTATCTTGACAAGGGTTTCAGTGGTGGCTCTTGCCCAATGGCTCCTGGAGTAATGACTCTTTGTAAGAACTTCTTTTTCATCATCCTCTTCCACAAAACGCACTTGTCGTGCCCCATCAGCAGAGTGATTACATTCCACCACATTTTCTCTCTCTTCCTTTTTCTGTACCTGTACACCATGAGTCTTGGAAGTGCTTGCTTCCCCTTGTGATGGAATAGATTCAATTATGGACTGCCTTTTTCTTCGTATAATATCAATTATCTCATCATGAAATTCTTTCTTTGCAATCCCCAAGACTTCCCCTAGTGTGAATTCCACCCTGCTGTTTAGAATTCTCTCTTCAAGCACCTTTTTGAGATCTGTTGCAACTTCAATATCAGATTGAAGCTTGTAGAGTGGACTTTTCCCTTTACCCTTCTCCTTCATTTTTGCTGGCACTTCTTCCATTGAAACATCATGTAGAGGTCTGCTTTGCTGTGGAGGCATATGTGATGGCCCAGAATCCTTCTTTTCACTTCCACGTGTAACTCTTTTTGATAGCCCTCCTTCCTCATTTTCCCTTTTACGTTTCTCCTCTACCTGTGCCTCATTATTTTGACATTTGGCAATATAGGCATGAATGGATAAAGAATCCACAGGCTCCTCCCAGCCAGTCTCAAGGCGTATACAATCACCTGCCTCATGCAAAGCTTGCTTTGACACTTTCTTTGATGCAATTAATTCCATTGTTGACGGCCAAAAATTCTCATTCTCATAATCCTCATCATTCTCAAATCCCTGCTTTTGTTGACCAACCTTTAATCCATAGGTTGCTGCCTCAACCATAGAAATGGCATGACTAGCAGCCATATCTTCTACCAGCTTTTTCATCCCTCCTTTCCCAAAGTTTGTACTCAATGGAAGTCCAGTTTCTGTAAGATGGATTTTCCCATCTTTGAAGAACACAAGTTGATTTTTAAGAGCTTCTTTATAGCTGGTACAATCCTTCTTTGCATGCTCTGGGTCGTCACACCATATGCATCTATATGTAAACCCTTCTCTGATTTGAGGCCTTTGCATAGAAGCTTGCCCCAATGGTAGACCTTTTTCTTCGATTCTGGACATCTTCAATTTTAAATCACGCATACCCTTGATAAGCTCATCCATCGGCCCATCTATCTTAGGAATTGTAGCTACTGGCTTGGATAAATTCTCAGGGATAACAGCAGCTATGGGGGTTGCAGAGCCCATCACCATTTTATCCCTCCTCCGCTGCCGCTTTGCTAACATAGTGACTGCATCCTCAACATCATTCCAGTCACTCTTTAATCCTTGCTCTGTATTTTTATCCTCAAGGAGGATTTCCAATGTCTCCTGGAGATCTTTCCCAGCTGCCTGCAAGAAAAGCTCTGTCTTTTCTCTGTCCAAAGTTGCACGCTCTATTCTTGACAACTGGGCATAACGCTTCTCAAACTCCCTTAACAATTCCGTGGCAGAAATTCCCATTTTAGGTTTTGTGACCCATTCCAAAAAAGTTCGTTTAGTCACTCGCTCAGAATCCTCCATGAAGTATTCATCTTTTAAGGCAAGCTTGAATTCTTCCCAATTTCTGCCACCCTGTGCTGTCTGCAATCCTTTTATGCGCTCTCTTATTTCAGGAACGCATACCAACTCGAAACTTCGAACCATATCCTCCTCGGTCACCCTATTTAGCTCCATCTCCTTTATATAATTGCGCAGATACTTTGTAATGTCCTTCCCATCAAATTGATCTACCTTTTTCACAATTGATTGTAAGGCTTTGGTCATGGAAATCTGTCCCCTCTCAGCAGCTTGTTGCTGTTGCATGTACATGGAAAACATTTGGAACATCTGCATAACTCCAGGGTCAAAATGAACCCCCTGGCCCTCAGAATTCTCAGCCATAGCTTCCCTGTATGTTTCACTACACTCTCACCCCAGCAGTTTCACGTCGGGTTCACCAAAGTTGTCGTGAAGTGTGCGGTACAGCCAGGAAAGTACGAAACTTCTAGCTGTGAGAGTGAATGTCAAATCCATCAAGGAATTTCACGTACAAGATTTCCCAAGGAGTATTGAACATCATTGTTTCCAATGACAAATACATGTGTCCACTTCCCTCAATACATCCTTGAATTCATTCAGATGATTGCACAGAATTGCATGAAATCCCTTTGAACCATTCACATGTGGGCATGATAAAGCTTTCTAATTTTTCCAATATACATGTGGCCAGCTACATCCATTTCATCCAGTGCCCTCAAAACCATTGAATCATGATGCTCTTTTTTACCTGAAAACCTGCCTTAATATTCTAACATTTCACAAGCAAAAGATAGAATACGGCATAGCTATTTCATGTACATAATTTCCAAAACTCAGTCAAGCAGTCACAAGACCATCTTCCATGATTTTACAAACTTCAATTTCTCCAAAATTTCTATCTTGTTCATCATCCTTGCCCATATATTCCAAAACCTTTAAAGGGTTTATTTACCATACACTTTTTCTAAGTAACAAGGTAAGTATTAAATTATGCTTATCTGAAATAAGCAACCAGTAAACACGTCGATTTTTTTCTTTGTTTTTAATAATCCAAAGCAGCCGCTTCAGCGCCGGTACACGGAGGAGGAAGAAAACGCGGAAGATCCCTCTGCTGCTGACTGTAAGCTCGTATTTTTCCAGAGGCATATCATTGAATAGCACTCCATTTTGCCATCATTTCTAGCACCTAAAAGCAGTACACAGAAATTATATTCAAAGAGTTATATTCTCTGGTTAATTCGACGCTGTTCCCCTCGACTCTGCAAAAATCCTTTCCTCTCTGGTTCGCCGCCGTGAAGCTCCGGTCTCTTCTCTCTTTCCCGCGGCGATTTCGGTGCCCCCCACTCGCCAGCTTCTGCCAGCTGTATATTTCATTAAACTGCGTATTTTCTAGAAATCTCCAACGTGTTGTTAACCTTAGCACTAAGGTTATAAAATATAACCTTAGCATTAAGGTAGCAACCTTATCCACAAGACTCCCAAGGCATTAGCACCATATTTTAAGTTTTAACCACAAGACTCCCAATGCATTAGCACCTCTATGAAAACATGCTTACTAGCTTCATGTTCCATATCTCCACTCTCCGCATTAGATAAACGTAAGATACATATGCTTCTGCATGATGATCCATGAAGTCCAAGTGCAGTTTTCTATCCGAACATTTCCCCAACATTCAATGAACTCTAGAATCTCCAATTACCCATTCAGTATTTCTTCATGCCTTTATAAATGCATTCCTTTGTGCATTGGTATGCCCTCATGCCATCATATATATCTGGATGCTTCTAACTTGCCCATGAACTCTGAGTAACAGCAAAAACATTATCCTCCATACTCATATACAAAAAACTCCTAAATCTGACTCAGCCTCAGCTTGTCTTATTGAACCTCATGTACAATATGAACATATGTACATGGCATCATATAATGACTCGTCATGGCACATAACCTCATGTATCTGGATGTATATTTGATGAACTCACATGCACGGTTTCACATCATAGACGTGCCATGGCACGACAGCGTGCGTTCTGCTATCTGGTTTTCTGCGTTTGAGGGGGATTTTTGAATCCTCGGATCTGTGCTGTGTGCGCGAACTGCGCTGCGGCCAAGGCTAGAAACCCTAGAGAACTTATCTCAGAAAAAAAAAACAGAAAGTAAAAATTTAAAAAAATAGAAAAAATTAAAAACAAGAAAAATTAAAATTTATTTTTAAAGAAAGAACCAAACGTGTGGAGAGGAAGAGAGGAAAGATTTTCTAATTGGAGAAAAAAATTTTAAAAAGAAAGAACCCCAATTGACCCTCGACCCTCGACCCACGGCCTCGGTCTCAGTCTTTTGATATATATATATAGGAGAGTGAGCCTCCATAGCTTTCTTTCAAGTGAGAGCTTATGGAAAGTCGTGCCCTATATGTAGCCCACTCCCCAAGGAGTAAAGTGAGCATGTGGGGTAAAGCCCTCACCCTTTCCTCCACAAGCAAATAGGCTTTTGCCCCTTCCCCCCAAAGGAAACGGACTGTTTTGAGGACTACAGGAGCTCTAGATAGGCGAACACGGTGCTGTAAAGCACACTAGGACCCTTTGAACGATACGCTCGTTTCGAGCTATCACATGCCCTAGTCCAAGTTCGACCGTAAGTAAGGGGGTCAAAAACGAGTTAAAAACAATCTAAAAACAAGTAAAAACGGGGTACGAAACACTTAAGAAACCACTTGTGTGAGTTTCAAGGGTAGTTACCAACGCACGTAGGGTACCCACGTCACATGCATCTACGTTCTGGTTGGGTGCTAGAGCCTGAACCACTAGAAAGTGGGGTCAAAAACGAGTTAAAAACAATCTAAAAACAAGTAAAAACGGGGTACGAAACACTTAAGAAACCACTTGTGTGAGTTTCAAGGGTAGTTACCAACGCACGTAGGGTACCCACGTCACATGCATCTACGTTCTAGTCGGGTGCTAGAGCCTGAACCACTAGAAAGTGTTTCAGTTTACGCAGGGTCACACCATCCCTCCACGTTGGCATCTTGGCCTTCGGCTGGAACCCAAGGGAGTGCAACCCAAGATCCACGAATAGTGGATAGTGACTCATCCTCTGACTCAGAAGCCATGGAAGGGCACCCTACCAAGAACCCTGAGGAGACAAGCCAAAACATGCCAGTGTGGGCCCCACAACCCGGATCTAGCATGTTTAGTCGTCTAATAGAGACCTTTAGTAGAGCTACACGCTCTGAACATGCGACAAGCGAAGTAAATGAGAAAGGAGGGGTAGTAGATTCGCCATTCACATCTTATGTAGACCCTACCCTCCCAAAGAGTGTCCATGTGGATATTCTACCCACTTCGTTTAATGAGGGCCCTACTGAGCTACCACATTCCGATGCTCTTCCTAAAGTAGAGGTCCCTAGAAGCCAATCCATAAGAAGTGACATTGTGTCCACTTCAAGAGAACCGTTTGGCACACCAAGTCTAGATGGGATATTTCTCAATGAAAATTGGGAATATGATCTACACACAGAGACTCTAACTGACCTATACACGGGTTACACATACCATGTAGGTTGGTTAGAAGTCCTACGATCTACATCTAGTGCCACTAATCTAGAGGAGCAACAACACATGATATGTGAGGTGATTCATAGAATTATCCAAATTGAGAGGCAAAATAGGGGAGTGGACCTAGTTTCCACTGGCCCTATGAGGTTTTTGGATACGGGCAAGGCCAAACAACCAACCCTATCACAATTGGAGACTCCCTCGGTGAGTCCCATAGACCCTTCGTATGTTGTTTCGCCTGGAGTCTCAATGCAGGTTGAGCCCACGAGCAGTAACTTTAGTTTTCCAACCTTGGCTCAACTTTCCATTAAGGAATCCGCAATGCCTACCCCAATGATGAGCATAGCTGTGAAAGTGCACCTGTTACCGCTGTAGTTAGTACGACACCGCTACCTAGTGGAACAGTACCTACAACAGTGCGTGCCAGTACCTATCGACCCTATGTACCTATCGCTACTCATGCTCAGGTAGCTCCTACGCCTCTTAGTATGCCAATGGCGTATGCTCCACGACCGCCTTATCATAACCATTATCCAAGGGGAGCTAGGCCTAGTCACATATCATATCCTACGTCATTTGCCAACTCACTCAGACCAACGCCAACTCCTATCAGCCAGGCTATCCCAGAAGTGCCTCCACCAACTATGCCTGCTCACTTAGGTGATCTCGCAGCATTTGCTCAGACGATCGGACGATCCATTGCAGAAAACATGCGGGGTATGCCTGAGAGAGAACCTAGAAGCAAGGCAGTACAAGTGGCTAAGCTCACTCAAAACTTCAGTGGCAACGAGGATGTTAGGAAGCACATTGAAGTCTTTGAACACGTGTGTGATTCCTTGGAAGAGCACAATGAGCTGCATAAGTGTAAAGCCTTAGGCTTAACCTTGAGTGGGAAGGCCGGAGATTGTTGGTATCGAACCTTAAGGGTTGAAGAGCGCACTCACTACCCCACTCTCAAGAGATTGTTCTTGAAAGAATACATACGCGAGGGTGTGCTTTGGGGGGTAGCATCTCAACTCCAAAAAGCTGAACGCGAGGAAGGGGAGTCAGTGAGAGACTTTATAAGTCGACTGAAGCATCTAAATTCTCGCTGCACTCCCGATGAACGCTTCAATAACAACCAACTCCTCGATAGATTCATCCGAGGATTGCGCCACGAGGACATTTACAATGGCCTAGTCATTAGAGGTCTTACAAAGTGGGAAGCAGTCACTGCCAATGCAATCCAGTTAGAAGACAACTTGATGATGATTGCAGGTAAAAAGGTGTCTTCAGAAACAAAATCCGTTAGTTCGCAAGTCTCTGGGCACGAGCCAATGACGATAAAACCAATTGCCAAGGAGCCCAAGATATCTGAAATGTCTGTGACCGACCTTACTAAGGCTCTCCAAGAATACTTCAGGGGTAATCGAGCTCCTTAGAATAGCCATATGTACCCAAGGAGAGAGCAACAATGGTGTTCGGTGCGCTTAGGACCACATAGCACGAGTGAATGTCCCACATTCAGAGTCAAATTCAATGGGAATTGCAATGCATGGGGTAAGTATGGCCATCAATCTAAAGATTGCCTAACACTTAAGCGAATGTTGGCAAACCAGGCACCACTAGCTTGGTCAAACACATCTCAAGTACCCGCGCTAATGCTTGCACAACCTATCGAGCAACCGTCTCACAGCACATAGTTCCAAGGAATCCGAATGTAGTCCAGTATGTGCCGTTACCACCGCCAGTGCTAGGACCACAACCTCCACAACCAATAAACCAGATGGGTTGTGAGTCACATAGTGCATGTGGGGATTATGAAGAGGAGATAGACCCCACTGCTCCATACGGAATTGATACGTTTGAAATGATTCCCCAGTACTACATGGAGGATCATTTCGGGCAAGTCAAGCCTGTATATCAAGCGGCTGCTCTTGCCACAAGAGGGCAAAACCTTAATACCTTGGCGAGGAGACCACCTCTTCAATGCTACGATTGTGGTGGACCGCATCGTGTAGCAGAGTGCCCTAATAGGCTACAGAAGATCGCTACTCATATGCAACCAACTCAAGGGAGCACATCGGGAATGCCGGTACTTACATGTAATCGTTGTGGCATAGATCATTTGATCGCTCAATGTCCACATAATCCTAATGCACCCAAGATTACGCCATTGAATTTGGTTGAGGTCACCAACCAAGCACGAGGATCCACACCCATTGTACCCGCGAATGTAGTTACACGGTCAATGCTTCAAAATCAAAACTACATTCTTGAAGAGAGGGATACTGCCTCAATCGCTCAGGCAAAGAAAAAGAAAACACGACGAAAGAGATCGCTTAATGCCACGAGCTCCAAGCCCAGTTCAAAGACTAACATAGGGATGGGAGACGACCCCGTGTATATGAATGATCCTGAAGATGATTCCGATTCAATAGAAACCATGGGGACCAAAGCCACTACCTTAAGGGAGGAACCCACTCGGGAGCTCAATGATGACGGAGAATCAAGCGAGTACATAAATAAGGGAAAACAGAAGGAAACTTCCTCGGCCCCACAACCAAGTCAATTAATGCCCTCTCGTCCACCCAACCTGAGTGAGACTCCCCAAGACAAGCCACGTGGGCCAAAAACCCTCAAGAAAAAGATTGGAACTTACCCAAATCCAGTTGAGGAGATTGAACAAGTGCAACACTTAAGGGGTTTGGTGGAAGAAACACAAAGAGAACTGGAGCCAAACCCGAGAAAAATCAAAATTCCAGACACAGTGTTTCCTACGCAAGTTCAACCTCACAGGAACCATAAACCGTTAGCGATATCTAGTATCATTCGGGAAGAAAGTGAGGATAGGACATCAGGAAGTGGGCAAACACCCTTTTTGCTTGAACGAATGTTTAGTGAGGGAATGCCTGACCCCATCGAGGAGGAAGTGATTCCATCTTCACCAGTCCCTAGTCAAGGGGCGATGCCTCGAAAAGTACCATTGAATGTGTCCAAGCTAATGGATTTCATGTCCTCCGAGATCAGAACCACGATCATATCCAAATTATACGGAGATCCTGAGCTATTCTTAGCTCTTCGGGCATTTCTCAATGGAGAACTAAAGGCGGGGTTACCACAATTTGCAAATATGGATAGACCCGACACGCTTCAAGATGAAGGGGAGCATTGGGATCTACAACCCAACTTTGATGAAGATTCGGTCGTGGAAATACCTGTGAACAAGTTGGGACAGTACTTTGAAGGTGACGAATCTAATGCCACCCTCCCCATTACTACCAAGGGATTAACTCTAAAGGGAATCCTTGATGGTGGTGCTGGAGTGAGCATTGTGACTAAAAACTGTTGGGAATCTATGGGAAGGCCTCACCTCGAAGTCACAAACATAGTGGTTAAGATGGCAAACGGAACCATAGCTAAACCTATTGGAATGTTAAGGGACCTTAAGATCAAGGTTCTGGGATACAAGGTACGACATACCTTCATTGTAATGGATTTCTCCAAGCATCCTATGTCATATCAAATGATCTTAGGACGTCCTTTCATGAGGGAAGCACAAATGGTGCATGACTGGTCGAAAAACCATGTCTATCTACAATTCCAGGACTCTGTCATTCGAGTTGATCTTGAGAATGGTCGTGCGCATCCCTTAGGAAGCAAGGTTATCATTGATAACAATCGATCGGATATACCACTGTTCACTCTGCCCCATTAAGGTATTGCTATACATGCAAAAAAGAGACTGATGATGGGAAAGATTCTCCTTATATGGATGTCCTACCGGGTATGACTGAGTCGGATAACGTGGATTGGGTACACCTAGCGGCAACCATAGACACATGGGGAAATAGAGGCACAAGTTGGGTAACACCTGAGGGGCAAGATATGCCACCGTTAGTGCCAATAAACATGATAGGTGTTATGCACTTGACTCCTGATGGCGAGAAAGTGGCAAACTCCACTGACACTGAAAGTAGCGAAGACTCTGACCAATGCAACTCTGAGTCTGAATCTCAAGAAGAAACTGAGACCCTGAGCCTGATGGGGGGAAAGAATCAAATATTCACCCAAAGGTGGAAGCAAGGTGCTCAAGGCCTAGGACAGTGACCTCCTGCAGTTCATCCGAAAGTGAAGATCGACCAAGTGAGTCCGAATCTGATAGAAACAAAAATCAAAAACTTGGTAAGAAGAAAACGAGACATAAGCGCCAACGCTATCGAGCTAATGTATGCACTGCAATAAATAAGGAAAGATCCACTGCAGAATGGCTTAGTTATGTAGGAGCCATTGCGGAAGATAGCGGATAATTGGGGACAATACCTCCAAAGTGTCATGTGGTGTATTCCGCAACCTCATGACGTCGCCCAATTAGAAATCGAAGAGAAGCCAAAACTAAGTCGTACTGCAAGAAGGCGACAAAACCAAGAGTTGGCTCAGCAACAAAAGAAAGCGGAATTGAAAGAAAAAAGCCTGGCACAACAAGAACCAGTAGACTTACACCCCGCACCCACCCGAGCATTTCAAATCATTCACCACAGGGGAACGTAAAGTAGTCTACAGAAAAGCCCAACGAACGCCTACCAATGGGAGTAGCGGTGTCTACGATGGCCCTGCGATAGTTAAGGAGATAGACTTAGCAGATCCGGGTGAGGAGTCTAAACCAGTTTATATTGCTCAAGACCTCACCAAGGCGGAAGAAGCTGCACTTACGAAGCTTCTTAAAGAATTCAAGGACATATTTGCATGGACATATCATGATATGAAGGGTGTTCCACCCTCGGTGGTGCAACACACGATTCCAATGATTAGCACTGCTAAACCAGTCCAGCAACGTCCCTACCCAATGAATCCTAAGTATGCAAAGATTGTACAAGAGGAAATTGAAAAGCTGGTAAAATGTGGATTCATATACCCAATTGAGCACTTAGAATGGGTTTCTCCGATAGTCATCGTGCCGAAGAAGAATGGGAACCTCAGAGTGTGCGTTGATCTCAAAAAGGTTAATGCAGCCACCAGAAGGGATCATTACCCCTTGCCATATTCTGAACATGTGCTTGAAAGAGTGGCAGGCAAGGAGGCATATAGCTTTTTAGATGGGTACTCGGGTTACAATCAGATCACAATTGCAGTCGAGGACCAAGCTAAAACAGCATTTATCACGGAGTTTGGCGTGTTTATCTTTCGCATCATGGCTTTTGGCTTGACCAATGCACCTGCAACATTCCAACGATTGATAAACACGGCCTTTAAGGAATATCTAAGGGACTTCTATGAAGCTTTCTTAGATGATCTTTGTGTTCATTCCTCTTGGGACGAGCACTTGATGTGTTTACGAAAAATATTTGAAAGGTGTAGATTATATCGCATCTCCTTGAATCCTTTCAAATGCCAATTCCGGGTTAAACACGGAGTTATCTTAGGGCATATAGTGTCCAAAAACGGGATTTCCACGGACGAGAGTAAAATCAAGGTCATTCTGGAATTGCCACCACCCACCAACTACAAGGGAGTCCAAAGCTTTATGGGCCACGTTGGTTATTATCGAAGGTTTATTCTATTCTTTGCCGAGATAGCTCGACCATTGTATAAGCTTCTCATCGAGTTTATTTGGACCGAAGAATGTGACTGTGCCTATGAGCTACTAAAGAAGGCCTTGGCGAGTGCTCCAATCTTGAGAATGCCTAACTGGGATTTACTCTTCCATGTGCATATTGATGCATCAAACTTTGCTATTGGGTGTGTGTTAACTCAACCTGGATAACACAAGCTAGAATACCCCATTAGCTTTGCCAGTCGCCGCCAGTTGAACGATGCTGAGATGAACTACACCACTACGGAGCGAGAAGGGTTGGCAATGATATATGCAGTAAGGAAATTTCGTTATTACCTCCTTGCCACCAAGTTTGTTTTCTATGTAGATCATCAAGCATTGTTGTATCTGGTAAACAAACCATGCTCCACAGGAAGAATCACACGATGGCTATTGATTCTTCTTGAGTTTGATTTCACTGTTGTTGTGAGACCTGGCAAAAAACATGTTATGGCTGATCATTTGTCTCGCATACCTAATGGTGAGGCTCCTACGGGGGTTGTGATAAAAAACAGAAGCAGGATGTAACACACACAAGAGAAGCAAACCCTAATCCATAATCATCAACCACCATAAAGAAGGAGAGAAGCCATAGTCACCATCTCTCTCACACACACAAAGGAGAACACAACATAGTGTTATGTCCACACTACAAAGTAAACCTAATGTAATGTCCACACACACATGACCAGCTGGACGCGGTCATAAACACACCACACGATATCTATCTACCATACTGTCACTCTGTCAGCACCCATGTGCTATCCTCCAGCTGTATACGAGCTTGATATTTCAACACTCCCCCTCAAGCTCGACATGTCCATCTCTAGGACTCCCAATCGAGTACGGAAATACTCAAACTTATCCTTACCAAGTGCTTTGGTAAAGATATCTGCAACCTGCTCATCTGTCTGCACATATGTCAAATCAACATGCCCATCTAGCACTTTCTCTCTGATGAAGTGATAGTGGACCTCAATATGTTTGGTCCTGGCATGATAAACTGGGTTGCTAGCAAGCTGAATACTACTCATGTTGTCACAATGAATGACAACTCTCATATCACTCTATATCCTGACATCATCTAGCAACTTCTTCAACCACATAGCCTCACATGCAGCTATGGCTGCTCCACGATACTCTGCCTCTGTGGTAGATAAAGCAACTGTAGGTTGCTTTTTACTGCTCCAACTCACAGCTCCACTACCAAGGCTGAAAACATAGCCACTGGTAGATCTCCTGTCATATGCACTACCGGCCCAATCTGCATCTGTATATCCATAGACATGCATGTCTTTTCCTGCCTCATAGAAAAGACCATAATGCGCGGTAGTTTTGACATATCTCAGAATCCGTCTCACAGCATCCAAGTGAGGTTTACGAGGACTTTGCATAAACTGACTTACCAAACCAACTGCATAACTGAGATCTGGCCTCGTAATGGTCATGTAGATAAGGCTACCAACCATTTGCCTGTACATGGTGATATCATCAAGCTCATCACCCAAATCAGCCCTAAGCTTCATGTTTTGCTCTAATGGTGTCAACATGGGTTTGCATGCTGTCATACCATACTTTGCCAGCATGTCAAGTGCATATTGCCTTTGCACCAACCATATACCCTTGCCTGTTCTAATCACCTCAATGCCAAGAAAGAACCTCAAATCACCAAGGTCTTTCATATCAAACTCTTTGCATAAAGAGGCCTTAACCTCATCAATGCCTTTCCCACAATCACCTGTGATAATCAGATCATCAACATAAATGACTATCATCACGATACCATCATGTGTCTGCTTCACATAAAGTGAAGAGTCTGCATTTCCAACCACAAATCCAATACTGACAAGATATCTGCTGATCTTGTCACTCCAAGCACGAGGTGCTTGTTTCAAACCATAGAGTGCTTTCTTTAACCTGCAAACAAAAGTCGGATATTTTGGATGTACATAACCTTCTGGCTGTTCCATGTACACCTCTTCTTGTAGATCACCATTCAAGAAGGCATTTTTGACATCCATTTGATGTAAAGCCCAACCTTTTTGTGCTGCTAATGCAATGATAGACCTCACTGTAGCCATCTTAGCCACTGGGCTGAAAGTTTCATCATAATCAAGACCATAAGTTTGTGCATATCCTTTAGCAACCAGCCTTGCCTTATGTCTCTCTAGGCTGCCATCTGACTTGCACTTTACCTTATACACCCATTTGCATCCAATTGCATTCTTTCCTTTAGGTAACTCAGCCAATTCCCATGTATCATTTTTGTCCAAAGCATCCATCTCTTCATCCATGGCTTTCTGCCATACATGCTCTCCAATAGCCTCTGTATAGCATGTAGGTTCCACATGCTTTACCATAGATGTCATGTATGCATAGTGCATAGCAAAATCTCTATATGTCAATCTCTCCACTGGATATCTGACTCTCTGGGATCTCCGCAATGCATGCGGGTCACTCTGTACACCTGTAACACGAGCATGTGGTGGCACATATCTGTCCTGCCTAACACCAGGTGTGCGTACAACAGGTATGCCGAGCTCCTCATCCAGACTCTCTGAGCTAGATGACTCATAACCTGTGATCCCAATTCCTTCAACTTTCTTCTTGCCTTTATCCATAGCACTACTGCCAGTGCTAACACTCTCATGTCTCAGACGTCCTGACCACGGACGGACACTGCTACTACTCTCAGCTTCTGCTTCTGCTGGCCCAGACATAGTAGTAGAACTAGAACTTGCTTGTGAGGGCAAGTTCACAGGCACATTAGCCTCAAGTGTGTCAATGACTCCCTCATCTTTGGCTTTATACCAACTAGCAAGCTCATCGAATACCACATCTCGTGAGATGACTACTTGTCTAGTTTGAGGGTTATAGCATTTGTAAGCCTTTCGATCTTGTGCATATCCAACAAATACACATTTCTCTGCCTTAGGATCCAACTTCCGTCTTCTTTCATCAGGCACATGAACATAAGCTACACATCCAAAGACTTTCAGATGTCCAATATCTGGCCTGTAACCTGTAAGCCGCATCTCAGGCGTGCTTCCATGAATGGCTGCTGTAGGTGATTTGTTTAGGATATACACTGCAGTAGCACATGCTTCTGCCCAATAGTAATCTGGCATGCTCTTTTCATTGAGCATTGCCCTTGCCACTTCACATATGACACGATTCTTTCTCTCAGCCACACCATTCTGCTGAGGTGTATACCTGCATGTCAACTGTCTTCTTATCCCATGCTTCCGCAAGAAATGCTCAAATGCTTTTGAGGTGTATTCACCACCTCCATCTGTTCTCAGGCACTTAATCCAACAGCCATATTGTTTTTCTACAAGAGCTTTGAAATCCATGAATTTTTCCAGCACTTCACTCGTCTCTCTCAAGAAATATATCCATGTCATCCTGCTGAAGTCATCTATAAATGTCACATAGTATAGACTTCCTTTGATAGATGGGTTTTGTGCTGGGCCCCATACATCACTGTGCACTATCTCAAGTGGTCTATTACTCATGTTTCCTTCTCTAGGAAACCTCAACCTTGCCTGCTTCCCAAACTGACAGGCTTCACAAACATGCATATGACCATCATATTTGAATCGAGGCAATCCACTGACAATGCCCCTTGTTTGCATGTTCTTTAATCTCTGTATATTGACATGTCCAATCCTCTTGTGCCACATGTCAATGTCCTGCACAATCCCATTGCTCTTTGAAAACATGGCTGAGCTCAATTCTGGTATGCCTGCATCCAATTTGAACAACCTTCCTTCCTTCTTGCCCTTGGCAACCAATCTACAGCCATGCTTAAAATCTTCCACAAAACAGCCTTTCTCATTGAATCTGACTTGTAGTCCCTGCTTAACCATCTGTCCTACTGATGCCAAACTCTTTGTGATGGATGGTACATATAACACTTCTGACATATTTTTCACATTTCCATCATGCATCTTCAAAGGCACACTGCCAACATGTGTTATAAGATGCTGAGTATCATCTCCTGTGACCACATAACCATTTGTATCCAATGGTTGCATCTTCTCAAACCACTCACCATGACATGTCATGTGGTTTGAGGCACCTGAATCCATATACCATGACTCATCTCGAGCATTCTGAGAATCCATTGTCCCCATAACATGCTTCATTGCAAAAAGATGGTTTGAACTCCCATCATTATTACTGGTAGATGCATAATTTCCATGTTGTGGTCTTCCATTCCTCGCATCATTCTGCTTTTTGTAACAATCTTTTGCCAAATGTCCAAGTTTGCCACAATAGTAACATTCAATCCCATTCAAATTTTGTTGAGGACCTTGCCATCGTCCTCTACCACGAGCACCTGCTCCAAATCTCCCCCTATGGGATTGAAATCCACGTCCTCCACGTGATCCAAATGATGACTGTGAATTCTGAAAATTCTGATTTGATTGTGGTTGAGTAGACCTATCATTCCAACCACGTCCTCCACGGCCTCGAGGGGTAAATCTCCCCCTGCCTCGAGAGCCTCTAGATGAGTAAAAAGCCTGATTTCTTGCATGTTCATCATTGCTTGACGAGGATGCACCACCTGTAACACTCATACCACCAAGGCCAAGCTTCAATTCTTCCACAATGAGCAAGGACACAAGCTCATTAAAGTCTGGCATTCCTCCCAACCTTACTGAGATGGAAGTGTCAAAAGATTTGTATTCTTTGCCTAAACCACGCAATGTGAGAGCAACCAAATCATCATCATCCATCGGGGCATGGATCGATGACAAGGAGTCAGCATAACCCTTGATTTCCTGAACATACTCATGTATGCTCCTATTCCTTCGTGTGACACTGTGAATCTCTTGCTTCAGTTGTATCTTCCTTGCACCAGTGTCTGTCTCATACATACGGCACAATATACCCCATGCTTCTTTCGGTGTATCTGCATCTTGGATGTGAATGAGCAAGGCATCTGTTACACATATTGAAAAATAATGCAACACCTTCGAGGACCGCTCTACCCATTGCTTGTGAGCCAGTAACTGAGCATTATTTGGTTGAGGAGGTAGGTATGGCTCCGGATCTTCCTCCGAGACGAGACTCCATAAACCTTTTCCTTTCAAAAAACTCTTCATTCTAAACTTCCACACTTGAAAGTTAGTGCGATCAAGCTTCTCTCCAACAATCTGTATTGGACCATCTCCCATTGTTGCAAAAAAATAGAGTAGATGTACCCTTTCGATCACAATGTACGAAGTACCTGTAATGCTCCAAATCTCTCCAAATCACATCAAATGCTTGCAAATTTTGTGCATTAACATCCCACAATGATTCACCAACAATGTACACTCGATCAAAGTTGAAATCAAATGAAACTCCTTCACAGAAAAATTTCTGGTTTTTTTCTCGCCAGTAAATTCTCGCCAGTAACCAGTCAAGATTATGCTCTAAATCCTTCAAATCTTGTCCAAATTCAATGATTCAACTTGCATTAGCTTCCCAACACATTGCTCCAACATATCCTAGAAGGGTTTGATCCAATTCTTCAAGGGGAATGAGAACCACCAATTTTTGTAACCTCTGGTTTTGAATTTTTCTGCACCTGTCAGGTACCACCTCTCACTAAAATTGCTCTATCTCCTTCAAATCTTCTCCAAATCCAAAACTTTTTGATTCAAAAGTTTAGCAACTCATAGGACTTTACTTGTACCAAAGGAATTAGGCCAATTTGATATACACAAAGATTAATGCCTTGATTAAAAATGCTCTGTTTGTGGACAGAATTTCTGCAAACCTGCACACCTCTGATAAATCACTTCAATGAGCTCCAAATACATGAAATGAGCTGCAACCAAGCATCACAAGTCCTTAGCAATGACTTTTCTAAACTCTCCAAGCTTTAAAGCATTCAATTTGGTGTCCAAATGAGTGAATTAGGATGAAATCTTTGAAAACTGTCCAGAATTCTGCATCTTCATGCACCGCCTGCTCCATAGGGCTGTAGAGAGAGGGGAAATCACAATTGAATAGATAGGCCTCTTAGCAATGACCTAATCTACCTTGGGTATGAAGGGTTTAGCTCAATTTTGCCTCTAGCTCTTGCAATTGATCCTCCACGGGGGGTATGTTTTCTGTTTTTGTGAAAAACCAGAAATTTTTGCATAAACTCACTTTCACTTGATTTTGCTCAAATCTGTATGCATCAATCTGCTTCAAGATCTTGTATGTTGTTTGTGTCCACTTTGTTAATACATTTGCAAGCCCGAATACATGTGCCTTTGTGTATACATTTGCCAAGAGTATACATTCACTTCAAGCTTTCCATGGAAGCTTTGAGAAAAAACCAGAATTTTTCACTTGCTCTATGCACTTCAATCTTCACTGAACTTGCTCTTTGATACCTGCAATCCGCAAAGGGGGTCTTGCTACACTCACCAATGGTCCTTAGCTCTCAGATCTGATGCCGGTGTGTGCTCCACAGCTTTTCCTTTGCTCCAAGCTCCAATGGCTTCCTTCACAGCTTTTTCTTCTTCTTCTCTCTTCTCTCACTCACTCTCACAACACAGCTAATGAGCTCTTGGCTCTGATACCATGATAAAAAACAGAAGCAGGATGTAACACACACAAGAGAAGCAAACCCTAATCCATAATCATCAACCATAAAGAAGGAGAGAAGCCATAGTCACCATCTCTCTCACACACACAAAGGAGAACACAACATAGTGTTATGTCCACACTACAAAGTAAACCTAATGTAATGTCCACACACACATGACCAGCTGGACGCGGTCATAAACACACCACACGATATCTATCTACCATACTGTCACTCTGTCAGCACCCATGTGCTATCCTCCAGCTGTATACGAGCTTGATATTTCAACAGGTTGATGATGACTTACCGGACACTTCCCTGTTCATGGTGGAGACAATGCCTGAATGGAGTGAGAAGATTGTTAACTTTTTGGTTAATGGCTTTCCACCCAAGGAGCTTCGTAAAGATCTAGCTCGAAAGCTGATCAAAGAATGCGAACCCTATTGCCTGATAGCCGGGACTCTTTATAAAAGAGGAAAGGATGATGTTCTTAGGCGTTGTGCCCGAGAGGATGAGTATCTATACATTTTGCAAGAGGCACATATGGGCGTAGCTAGTGGTCACTTCTCAGGAGACTTAACTGCGCGAAAGATCTTACAATCAGGGTATTGGTGGCCCACTATGTTCCAAGATGCATCACTCTTTGTGAAGGGTTGCGATGAATGCCAACGATACAAGAAACCCCAGAGGAAAGATCAAATGCCCCTACATCCAATCAAAGTAAACCAACCATTTGAAAAGTGGGGTTTAGACTTTGTAGGTCCGATTAGCCCAGCGGCCCGCAACACACAATCTCGTTATATTATTGTGGCCACTGACTATATGACCAAATGGGCTGAAGCAAAAGCAACACGTAAGGCAGATGCAAGGACAACAGCCAAGTTCCTCTTTGAAAATATAATCACACGCTTCGGTTGTCCTTTTGAACTTGTGAGCGACAATGGTACGCATTTTATAAATGAAGTGATTAAGGAGCTCACAACAAATTTCATGATATCCCATCATAAATCTACTCCTTATTATCCGCAAGCGAATGGCCAAGCCGAGAGTACAAACAAGACATTAATCTCTGTTTTGACAAAGACAGTTGAAGCTCATCGCACGGATTGGGATCTAAAGCTCACGACAGCTTTATGGGCCTATCGTACTGCGTACTATTAATTGCACACCATTCAAAATGGTATATGGCCAAGAAGCAGTCATGCCATGGGAATTTGTCATTCCTAGTCTTCGTGTTGCAACTCAAGAGGGTTGGGATGGTAATCCCTTAATATCCTTGAGCGGCTAAATGAAGAAAGACAATTGGCTGTATACAATGCCCTTGTGGAGAAGGATAGAAGGAAAAAATGGTTTGATCGCCATCTAAAGGACAAGGACATCAAGGTTGGGGATAAAGTCCTAATGTATGGAGTGCGAAACGAAAAGAAGAAGCTCAAATATGCTGGTAAGGGACCATATAGAGTATGTGAAATTACCCCGCAAGGTACCATCAGAGTGGAGACTCTCGAGCGACGGAGTTGAAACCATTGGATTCCTTAATGGGAGCAAATTCAAAAGGTACTATGACCCCCTGAGCCAAGAGGAGTTACATGTAATCCATCAAAAGAAGGCAGCCAAAGAACAAGCTGAGCTTAAAAAGATACAAGCGAGAGTCAAAGCAAAAGAACGTCAACAGCGTGCTAGGCGACAACGAGAAGCCAACTTGGGAATTACGCAAGTATTTTTCGAGGAGGCAGAGGAGGATTCACTGGAATCTGACCCACCTCTAAGATACCCAATTGAGTTACAGAGTCCTTACGGGGAGGTGCTGTATAATGCATTATTGGATACAGGAGCTCAACACAATTTGGTATCATATGGCGTGTGGTGTCAACTGGGAAAACCACCCTTATCCAATAGTTCTATCCAATAGTTCTATCCAAGTTCAAGGAATCAACAAGAAGAAAACCCCTGTCTCAGGAATTCTGCACACTCCGGTTGCTTATGACAAGGGAACCATAATTCAAAGCTTTTTGGTTATGCTGCCTGCTGGTACCATGGAAGGGACTGTAATCTTAGGGCGCAAATGGATGATGGCCACCAAGTGCAATATCGATTGGGCAACCAGACAAGTCACAACGCAAGAACCAACACTAGGTCTGACCGCTCAAAATCCCGCACCTAAGTCATCCACTCAAATATTAGATAACGAAAAATCACAAAGTCCAGTGGCAAAACCATCTTCGATTGTTGGCCACCCCTCTAACGCTTCAACGCCAAGAGTGGAAATAGACAAGGTGGTCCCTAAAGCTTCGCTTACTATGCCAAAGAGTACATACAAATGGGTCCCCAAAGCTTCGTTAACAGCTACTTCCCTTGCTCAATCTCGTTCAGCCACCAAGAAGCCTCGTAAAAGGAAAGTAGCTACCCACCCGAGAAAGGGCAATGTAACATCGCGATGGATCCCTAAAAAATTATTAGTAGCCCAAGGGTACTACGAGAGGAATGACCAGATTTGGGTCCCTAAACATAAGGTGAATCCCTCTACATCACCTATAAAACCTTGCAAACCAATTGTTGCCACCCCAATGACAATTCAAGACCGTGGTAAGGGAAAGGTAACAGAGTGCTCCGCACCACTTCCAGAGTTAGTTTGGATTCCCAAACGATATCGATCATTACCACCTCTAGCTCAGGAAGGGGGGAGCCACATGAAGCTTCTAGCTCCTCATGCCAGGCACACAATCATATAGAAGTTTCTACATGCTCTACACCTACTCTTGTCAACACCCAACAAAAAACCGATGAGTCTACGTCTCCCCTTGTAATAGTATCGTCGGAAACCATTTCCTCCATTCGTCAATGGGAGCGTACACTACCATCTCTACAATTGGATGTGGCCACAAGGGTCATAAAAAGCTATCTGCCCACATCACAACCTATGACCCGCTGGACAAATTGGTTCCAAGAGGCTGCAACATCATTGCAAATAATATGATCTACCCAAGGAAAGGGGGAGCATGTACTCACGCTCGACATTCTAATGCTTCCTCCTTAACCTTCTCCCCTGACCATGTAATTGCCAAATTCAAGGGGATGTATATATATAGCATCATATATAAACAAAACAAAGAAAACAAAATAAAAAAATAGTAAAAAGAGCAAGAGCACGTTAAGAGCAGAGATATCCGTATACAATCAAGAACTAGATTGACCTGTCACACAAACCTACTGATGCTATATCTGTGTTTGCAGATATGGCAGATGCACGATCATCATACACTTCATCCACTCCTACCTTTGGTGAGAGGTATCATCTGTACCTTTCTCATCATACACTTCATCCACTCCTACCTTTGGTGAGAGGTATCATCTGTACCTTTCTCAGATATTCCACATGTGCTATCCTGTTATTGAAACTGAATGGGATCATATAGATGTACTAGCCAATGAGGAAAATGTTGAGGAATTAGAATGGCTAATTCGCCTATTGACCATGACTGACCCCTACTCCGTAGAGGACATATCCCCGATAGCACAATGCTTTCCTTTTCCACAAGACGACTATCCTCGCATGGTTACATTCTTGATGAGTCTATGTGGATGGGAAAATGAAAAGGAAATATCTGACAATGATGAATGGACGGATGAAACTCATGGCACTACTGAGGTTGATTTTATTTATTTGGATGATGCGGATAGAGGCTTAGCCTTAGGGCTAGAGCCAGGACTCTACAACATCCTCTTACCGTATCCTCAGTAGTAGTGTGGTGACTGGTAGGTAGGTTAGTGTTTTCAAGTTTTTTCTAGTTTAGATTCCTTAAACGAGTCTTGAAATTTTCCACACTGATGTGCCTCTCGAGGTATAGTGCTTGTTAGTTGATTGTACAGGTTAAAAGGTTTGAGGTGGGTTCGCTTTCAAGTCCTGAGACTGCCGCAACGTTCATCAAAATATATCTACATCAAATTGCAAGCTGTCTCGTCAAATCAAGGAGATCTCCAATAACAGGTGTAATTCTTCCATACCCACTCTCTTTCGTTTTTACTGTTCAATTAATTTCATAAACTATAAGGCATGACCACATGGAAATTGTCAATGTACTACTTAGTTTTTGACGTTGCTTGCATGCTAGTGTAAATCATTAATGAGCTTAACTTTATTGGAAATATTCCTAGGCAGCATGACGTCTTTAGTTAACCTTGGAATACGATTGTCTTAGGTCTAAGGTCAAACCATCTTAATGTTTGAACACCTGGCTGTGTGTGTGTTGACCTCTAGGACATAGCTTTTACCCCTTGTCGAAAGGATGTAAGAACACATTTTAGTTCAGGAGCGAAGATCAAAAGAAACTTTATTAAAAAAAAAACAAGCCTACAATAAATGGCAATACAAGTCTATGATGTGCTTTAATGTTGGCCTATCGCCTTATTGATACTTGGTAGGCGAGGAGTATTCTACTCCAGACCGATGCCTTGGTTGGTAGGGGGTAGCCTTGCCTAAAGTGAGCTAATAGATTCCTGGATAATGCCTTGTGTTAAACATGGTACCAGGATCGATGTTAGTTTTGCCTTAGGAAGGTCGCCATTGTGTATAAAAATTGTCACGTGCGTGAAGAAATAAAGGCAAAAGGCTCCTATAACTCTAATGTTTCTTGTGTCCCTAGGCTCGTGGTATAAACTTGTTCTTAGAGTAAACACAGTGTGGTCATCTGTTTATTTATTAAGCTTGGTTCTTTTCCTTGACTTAGGCCAGTTATAAACCTTGATTAATCTTTGACACCTTGCTAACTCTTGATTTACTTTCAATAATTTTAAACTCCTGTTAATTTACTACACTAGCTCATTCATGTAACCCTTAAACTAAGTTCTCATCATCCATTGTGGTCTAGCATGCTTGAATTTCTACACTTTATATCTTTTGAATTCTAGCATACTTTCACTCTACTTCCCTATTTTGCAGACGGTCTACCACAACAACCCTCTCGAGCTTACCATACCATAGCTTCCGAGGACGGAATCTACATCAGGAAGGGGGGCATGTTAACCCATGGCGGACGCACTATGTTTTACGTCATTAATTTAAATATTCTGAGTCATGGGCCAGGCTTGTCGGCACCATATGTTAAGGATGAAGGGATTGGGTGATCGCTGATGAGAGGCGCACCTTGAATATTAGTAGGATAAGGGTTAGGATCGACCGGCCATGTATGGGCGCCCAAGTGTGAACGGCCAAGTCACCTATAAGAGTCAAATGTAACCCTAAAATCCTCATTCTCATGTGTTGTGAATACAAGAGTGCTCTTGCCTTATCTCTTTGGTTTTCTTCTCCTGCGTGTGTGTGAGAGAGAGAGAGAGTGAGAGAGCGATCGAGCACTGTGAAGCGGCACGGCAGCGGAGAGGCGGTAGAGCGGCGGCGGCGGCGGCTCCTTCTTCACGGCTGCGACGCGAGAATCCTTCAAGGCAGTGGTTGAGCGGTGAGTGACACACCCTTTGGCATTCTGTTTGAGCTTCCTTCCCTGGTTGTATGCTTGCAGCCATTCGTGGCTCGCATACGGTGTCCGGCAATACCCCAGCTACGACGACCTGTGCGGCAAAAGCGCACAACGGGTGGATGTGATGGATGTGAATGGGTAGATGTGATGTGATGTGAGTCGGATAAGTATGAATGAATGGATGAGATGTGAATGGATGAGATGTGATGTCATGTGAATCAGGATGTGAATGAATGATATGAGATGTGAAATGAATGAGATGAGATGTGATGTAAATTGAGATGGATGTGAAATGAATGAGGTGTGATGGGATGTGAATATAGGTTAATGCGAGTGGATGAGATGTGATGAGAATAAATGAGGAAAGATGTGATGAGATGGAAAATGATGTGATTGGATGATAATGGGTATACATATGAATTGGAATATGGATTAAGTAATGTGGAACAATGTGAAAGACGAGAGTTCATTATAGGAACTGTACTTATGACCTGTTTTTAAATGACTGTTTTATGTCAAAAATGCTGGGGAAGCATTTTTGACCGTCTTGTGAATGAGGTCGTGGTGACCTAACTGATAAAGTTGCAACAGCTGACGGAGAGTCAACGGAGGACGTCTCACGTAGTAGCAAGGTCGGCCAAGGTCTTGACCAGCCTCGGTTTGATTTAAATGGTGAGCTTCCGGTACGGTGGATGAGGGACCAAGGAAGCGGCCTATGAGTGAAGCACTAGGTCACCTGCGAAGGATCCTAGAGGGTGCTGACCATATGGTGTTCGGGCTCTGGGGTCACCAAAGATACCCACACGTGCGTCGTGGAAGATATTGGATCAAGGAGTAAGAGTTGTTTTTTGAATTCGGGAATGGATCTGGTTGATTGACCTTGGTGGTCCTCAACAGATGAGTCCATGGCTCTTTTATATGGATCTGTTGGTTGATCTTGCTGATCTTCAAGGGAGATTCCATCTTGATTTTTTTAAGTGAATATATTGTCGGGTACTATGAGCTAGGAACTATCGAAAAGGCCCCTGAGGGACAAGCGTTCTGGTTGCCAATGATGCCATAGGTACACCGATGAAGGAATGATTGGAAATTAGGATTCAACCAGATATTTTGGAGGATTATGATCAATGACTATAGTTTCATTAAATGATTGTTTTAAAGATAGCTGAATATGTGAAAAAGGCAATTTCATATTGGGTTATCCGGCTAGGGGGCCTGGGAACTCTTTTCGCTGGTACCCGAGACAAAACCTAACCAAATTCCTAATTGGATCGCATCACTACAATGGTTGGGCGGTTGGCTAACCCATGGGACTACTGGATGGGATTAGGCTGGACTGATGGATCCGTAAAATGAGACTCAATTTTGTTATAGTACGATAGATAAAGTAAATCTCGGATAGTAATTGTTCTATGGAAAAAGAATCAACGGTTGTGCCTCTTGATGGGGAAAAAAGAGTTGGTTTCTATGATCCAAGTGCAAGTATCTTCCTTGATCTGACCAAATGACTCATAGGTTTGGTCGGATCAGTTTGATCAGTAATGACCTTGACTACGTTAGAGTACAAATATCCTGGAGGAATCGCCGGTGCTTTTCGGTAGGGGGAAGTTTTTTCGGGTTCAATTTTTGAAGAACCAAGGGATTAGTCTCTTGTCCGGATATCCATGGGCAAGGCCCCGAGTGAGGGATCCTATGTAGAGATATCAAGCTCATCTAGTGAGGCCGGTGGACACTGATGACCCGCCTGGGGGATAGGCCCCACACTTACAGCACTGGCATGGTTGGTGAGATCATGGGTGATATGCGGCCAGTGGGATGATAGGCTATGTGACAGCCATTCTAGAGACTGGCATAGCTATAGCGCCAGCTCATTTAGTTGGTTTCACACTATAGAGAACTCGAGTATGTATTGGTTCAATACCTTTCATATTTAGTGTACTCTTATCTTTGTATATGGTGTGTTGAATGTGTTGTGAAGGAGAAGAAGATTTTTAGCCTCTCACCTTGTGTGTTCTCTTTTAGGGTTTTGTGAGTGTGTGTGTGCTTGTGCAGAGCTCAAGCTCTCTTCTCCCCTACATCTTTTCATGGTATCAGAGCGTGGCTTATGCTAAGGGCTGAGCTGCAAGCAAGAGAAGCACAAGAAGTGTTATGAGGGTAAGAGCTTCAACTACTCTTCCCTATTTGTGTTGGAGACTACACCCTTGTCGGGAGCTCTACGGGAGGCACCCGACGGGAGGCACCCGACAAACGATCTTTGATTGAGGAGCTTTCTTCGCAGGAGTAAAGCTATAGGGAAACTATACTATCCTATCAGACAATAATTTTTCGGGCCGAAAACGCGTTTCGGGTGCATTAGGACCTCCGTTTTTCAGAAAGCAGGCGATTTCAAGCACTGTGGGTAAGTCATCGATTCTCTGCAGAGAACTCTATTTTAAGAAGTGCAAGAAGACAGATTAGTTGTGCAGACATTGTGTGTGCTGCAAGGAGGTTAACAGTTGCCATTGGGTGTATGTATGCACATTGAGGTCATTGGTTATGACATTTGAGGTCATAACCAATGACATTTGTGCTGCAAGGAGGTCAACAGTTGTTGCCATTGGGTGTATGTATGCACATTGAGGTCATTGGTTATGACATTTGAGTGTAGTACAGTACCGCTGTAGAGAATACAGCAGTTTGTGCAGGACAAACCAAAGTGCTGTTTCTGGTAGATTTGTGTGTCTGGCAAGATGTCAAATGATGGCATAAAACAGATTGTTGCTGTGATGAGAAGCTTGATAAGAACAACTTCCATGCTTGGAGGTTCAGGTTAACGAATTTCCTGATGGGAAAGGGTTATTGGGACTACATAGAAGGTGAGCATGAAGAGGCACCGGAGATCAATCCGGGAGATCAATCCGACTGCTCCAGATGTGAAAGAGTTCAAGGATTGGAACCAAGGAGCCAGGAAAGTTATGTATTGGCTCTCTATCAGTATACATGACACCATGATTGGGCACATACAGGATGTCAAGTCTCCCAAGGAGGCATGGGACACCTTGGTAAAACTCTATGAAACAAATACCAAGGCATGGAAGATATAGTTAAAGAATGAACTTCATACTATGGAGAAAAAGAGTATGTCTGTGAATGACTATGCATTGAAGATCAAGGGTATTGTGGAATCTTTTGCATCTATTGGTGTTTCAGTAGATGATGATGATAAGGTGGAAGTCTATCTACGTGGTCTCGGGCCACAATACAAGGCGTTCAAGACGTCTATTCAGACTCGGGAAAACATTCCCAATTTCACAGATTTGGTGTCTATGTTGACTATAGAAGAGAAGATTTTGGGTGAAGACCAACAGCCTTCACAAAACACAAACAGTTCAGAGCAACAGGCCTTCTACAAAAGTTCTGGAAGAGGATGAGGTAGAGGAGGCCGTGGATGCGGCCAAGGAGGTGGTCGAATAGGTAATCCAGAATTATGGCCAGCAGCAGTAGTAGCAACAACAACACTCCTAGAATTCACAACAACAACAACACGCAAGTAGAAGAGGCCAATTCAGAGGCAGGGGGAGTCAAAGAGGTCGTGAAAATTGGCAAAGGTAGTATAATGATACACGTGGATGCTTTTATTGTGGTAAGCCTGGACATGTGCAAGCAGATTGTTATAAGAAGCAGGCTCACATGGAAAATAGGAAATTGCACCAAAACAACTATGCATCCTCAAGCAGAAACAATCAGGATAATGAAAGGTTGTTTGTTATGCAGCATGTCGTTAATGCCATGTTTGAAAATGTTGAAGCAGCACATAAAGATGATGTATGGTACGTTAATTCAGGTGCTTCGAACCACATGACAAGTCATGGGGAGTGGTTCAAGGAGATGAAAAACCTTGAAAGACCAGGTTTTGTGGAAACAGGGGATGACACTGCTCATCCAATTGCCCATGTTGGAGATGCGCCATTGTCTATGCAGGATGGCAAAGTGAAGTACCTTGCAGATGTACTTCATGTTCCATACATAACAAAGAATCTGGTTTCAGTTGGCCAGATGATTAAGCAGGGTTTGCACGTTCGGTTTAACCCTGATGGTTATTATGTTGAAGACTTTAAAGACAAGTGCAGGTTGGTTGCAAAAGGCAACAGAGTGGGTAGAATGTTTACATTGAATATAAACATGCTTGAAGTGAGTGCTGTGATGTTTGCAAATGGTTCAAGAATTGTTGCAGATACACAGACATTTGGCATAAAAGAATTGGACAAGTGAATGTGTAGAGAATGAAGTCTATGCAGACTAAAGGAATTGTGACAGGGCTGCCAAAGTTTAAAGTTGAAGGTATGCAGAAAATATGTGAAGCATGCCAATTTGGAAAGCAAACAAAGCATGTATTTCCATGTTATAGAAATGTGAGCAGAAATGCACTAGATGTTGTGCATTCAGATGTATGGGGTCCTACGAAGACCGTCTATGGGAGGCTACAGGTATTATGTGATATTTATTGATGACCACACAAGGAAAGTGTGGGTATACTTCATGAAGGAGAAGGGTGAGGTGTTCAGTCATTTTCAAAATTTCAGAGTTATGGTTGAAAAGCAAACAGGGAAATATGTAAAGTGGCTAAGGTCAGATGGAGGGGGAGAGTACTTCTCTAATGAGTTCTCTGAATTTTTGAAGAAGAATGGTATTCGGAGACAGTTGACATGCAGATACACTCCACAGGAAAATGGAGTTACTGAGCGAAAAAATAGGCACATTGTTGAGATTGCACGAGCATTGATGGGAGAGAAGAATATGCCACATAGCTATTGGGCTGAGGCTGTTTCTACAGCAGGACTCCAACTGTAGCCATACATGATGTAACTCTAGAGGAGAGCTTTACTGGCAAAAAACCTAATTTGTCTCATCTAAAAGTCTTTGGATGCATTGCATATGTGCATGTGCTAGATGAGCTGAGAACTAAGCTAAATCCAAAAGCTGAAAAATGTGTGTTTATTGGATATTCTCTTGAAAGGGATACAGGTGTTATAACCCTGCTACACGTGAGTTGAGGGTAAGCAGGGATGTTGTTTTTTATGAGATGAGCAGCTTGTATCCTGCTAAAAAAGAAGCTGTTGGGGCTGATGTGAGTGGAAATGTTGTTGCACAGAATGCAAGTCAGCAATCACAGTCTTTGAGTGGACCAGGAGAGTCCTCATCTAGTGGTTTAGTTGTGATAGACCATGGAGTGGCAGGCTGCATCATAATACCAGTCCTGCAAATGTGATTAGTACATCACATAAAGGCAAAGAGAAAGTGGTTGAGCCCCTTAGTATGCCTGACATTTCTGCAGGGCATTCTCATGTTGATGGAGAGTCTAGTGGCTCAGAGATGAGCCTTAATGAGGAGCTTGGGATACCTGCTATGAGAACACCTAGTGTAAAAAAGGCTATGTAAGCCATGAATGCAAAGCTGCGCAAAGATCTGGGAGAGTGAAGAACCCTGTGCAGAGGTTTACCTATGATGGTTATGTGGCACATCACTATGCATACATGGCAAAAGTTGGGCAGGTTGTAGAGCCCACATGCATTGATGAGGCTATTGGAAATGTGTGTTGGGAGAAATCTATGGATGAGGAGATGGATGCACTATATGGAAATGAGACTTGGGATTTAGTGCAATTGCCTGGATGCAAGTGGGTGTACAAAGTAAAACATAATGGTGATAGAAGCATAAGCATGTATAAGGCTAGATTAGTAGCCAAAGGATATGCGCAAACATATGGCATTAATTATGAGGAAACTTTCAGCCCAGTTGTTGCCAAGATGGCAACAGTGAGAGTTGTGATAGCAGTGGCTGCGTCGTTAAAGCAATGGTCTTTACATTAGATGGATATAAAGAATGCATTCTTGCATGGGGATTTGCAGGAAGAGGTGTATATGTTGCAACCACCTGGTTATGAGGATGTGAGTCACCCCGAGCATGTTTGCAGGTTGAAGAAGTCCTTGTATGGCTTAAAACAAGCACCAAGAGCATGGTCTGACAAGATTTCTGAATATCTTGTCACTATTGGCTTTCATGTAGCCAATGCAGATTTCTCGCTGTATGTGAGACACGGTGATAGAGGGGTTGTGCTTGTTGTCATCTATGTAGATGACTTGATCATTACGGGGGACCATGATGCAAAGATCTTTGATGTAAAGATCTTGCTTAGACAGAAGTTTGAGATGATAGATCTGGGGGAGCTCAGATATTTCTTGGGCATTGAGGTGATTAGGTCACCACATGGTATTGGATTACTGCAGAGACAGTATGGCTTGGACATGTCCAAGTATGGTATGATAGGCTGTAAGCCTATCTCAGTGCCATTGGATCAGAATGGCAAGTTGAGTGTAGATTCAGGAGAGATTTTGGAGGATCCTACTATATATAGGTGCATAGTAGGAAGCTTGATCTACATGACGATCACCAGGCCAGATTTGAGCTATGTTGTTGGGTTGGTGAGTCAATTTATGCAGGTTCCTCAGAAGCTGCATTTGGATGCATTGAGACGCATACTGAGGTATGTGAGGTCTACTTTGCATTGTGGACTATTTTATGAAACTGGGATAGAGATATGTGTACATGGGTACACAGATGCTGATTGGGCTGGTAGTATCTCAGATAGAAGATCTACTAGTGGCTTCATGTTTTCTTTGGGGAGTGTTGCTGTGACTTGGAGCAGCAAGAAGAAGCCTACGGTTGCTCTTTCCAATACAGAGGCCGAGTACAGAGGTGCTGCTATGGCAGCATGTGAGGTAGCTTGGTTGAGAAATCTACTTGCAGATTTGCGTCTATCGGTGGATAGACAAGTTGTCATTTTCTGTGACAACATTAGTAGTATAAAGTTGGCCAAGAACCCATTTTTTCATGCTCGCACGAAGCATAGAAGTCCACTACCATTTTTTTAGAGAGGGTTTTGGCAGGAGACCTTGACCTTGTTTATATAAGCACACAGGATCAGGTCGCTGACATCTTCACCAAAGCATTGGGTACAGAAAAGCTCCACAGATTCAGGGCTTTGCTTGGTGTACATGAGATGGAGTTGAGCTCGAGGGGGAGTTGAGATATCGAGCTCATCTAGTGAGGCAGTGGACACTAATGACCCACCTGGCGGATAGGCCCCACACTTACACCACTGGCATGGTTGGTGAGATCATGGGTGATATGCGGCCAGTGGGATGACAGGCTGTATGATAGCCATTCTAGAGAATGGCATAGTTTTAGCGCCAGCTCATTTAGTTGGGTTCACACTATAGAGAACTCGAGTATGTATTGGTTGAGTACCTTTCATATTTAGTGTACTCTTATCTTTGTATATGGTGTGTTGAGGGTTGTGTAAAGGAGAAGAAGATTTTAAGCCTCTCACCTTGTGTGTTCTCTTTTAGGGTTTTGTAAGTGTGTGTGTGCTTGCAAGAGCTCAAGCTCTCTTCTTCCCTGCATCTTTTCATCCTGCCCCGCGCAAGAAGTGCTACTTCCGCTGCTAGCACCCCCGAATCCCGTTGCACGGAGGGGGCAGGGATCTTTCAGCAAGAGTGAAACCAACTCATCAAAATCTGGTAAACCTGTACTCCGAATAGAGATAGTTGTATCAAAAGACTTCTACTCCTTGCCAAGACCATGCAAGGCAATGTCTAACCAAATCATCATCAGGCATGGGGGCATTGATAGTTGCCAATGCATCTGCATACTTCTTTATCTCTTGTACATAATTATGAATACTCCTTCCTTTCCGCTTCACATTATGAATCTATTGTCTCAACTAAGACTTACAAGCACTAGTATCTGTATCAAATAGCTTTACCAATGTATCCCATGCATCCTTGGGATTCTCAGCATCATGTATATGTATGAGTAGAGCATCCGAGATACATATAGACAAGTAATGTAAAACTTTGTATGCTCTCTCTGACCACTATTTATGAGCTACAACATGTTGTTGTGTAGGTTATCGGGGTAGTTCCGCACCTATAACAAGGTTCCAAAATCCTCTTCCCTTCAAAAAGCTTTTAATCCTATACTTCCATGCTTGGAAGTTCTTTCTATCCAACTTCTCACACACAATCTGCCCTGGGTTGTCTGACATAATTCCTTAATGCAAATGCACCTTCCGCACACATCCAATTTTGTAAACAAGCCTTTCTCAGCTCAACCACACTCTAATAATTGTTCCAGATACTCCAAAGTACTCAACGAACCTCACTGTTGATGTAGAAAATCACTCTGATTGCATTGTAATTGAACTGGCATACGTAGTCCAAAGTACCCTGTTTTCGTGCGCTTTCCAAGGGTTCAAATTGCAATGTAGTGGTTCAATCAAGTGTGGATAACTTGCATTGACACCTAAACAAGCTCAATGTTACATATCAACCAAAGTACGTACATACCAAAATTATCAAATCCCCTTCTCTGTTAATGAAAAATTGAACCCCTCTTAATCCTAGAAAGATTAACTAAGTGGTTAATTAAACTCTTCTTATTGTTTAATCTCTTGAATTTAGAAAATTGTATAGATTAGAGTTCTATAATTCTAAATTGGGTTAATTAAGTTAGGTGGAGAAAGATGAAAAATGAGAAATGGTTAGCCATTCAAAGGAGGTTATGGCAAAATTTTCCAGAATTTTGTGAAAAAGAAAGTTTGTTTTTATATTATTCCAAAATTTGTGCATCTTAAAGAAATATTCTAATTACTCCATGTACATATTCACCTATGAAGTTATTCTTATTAAATTTGATTTCTATGCATAGAAAGATGCTTAAAGGAATTTTTTTATTACAAAAGTGTTACTCTTATTAAATTTGATTTCTATGCATAGAAAGATGCATAAAGCAATTTTTTTATTACAAAAGAGTTATTCTTATTAAATTTGATTTCTATGCATAGAAAGATGCATAAAGGAATTTTTTTATTACAAAGTGTTATTCTTATTAAATTTGATTTCTATGCATAGAAAGATGCATAAAGGAATTTTTTTATTACAAAGTGTTATTCTTATTAAATTTGATTTCTATGCATAAAAAGATGCATAAAGAAATTTTTTTATTACAAAAGTGTGATTCTTATTAAAAGGAAATTTTTTAATATAAAAGTGTTATTCTTATTAAATTTGATTTCTATGCATACAAAGATGCATAAAGAAAATTTATTTTTATTATAAAAGTTTTATTCTTATTAAATTTGATTCTATGCATAGAAAGATGCATAAAGGAAACTTTTTTATTATAAAAGTGTTATTCTTATTAAATTTGATTTTTATGCATAGAAAGATGCATAAATGAATTTTTTTAATTATAAAAGCGTTATTCTTATAAAAATTGATTTTTATGCATAAATAGATGCATAAAGAAATTCTTTTTAATTTAAAAGTGTTATTCCTATTAAATTTATTTTTATGCATAAATAGATGCATAAGAGGATTTTTTTATAAAAGTGTTATTCCCATTGAAGTTGATTTTTATGCATAAATAGATGCATAAAGAATTTTTATATCGAAATTAGAATTCTCTAATATTCTATGTTTAATTTCTATGAGTATTTGATAAATGAAAAATAAATACTCTAAGAGAGAAATTTCTATCGTTTTATATTCACACGGATCGTAAAAAGAAAATTCAGGAAATCTATCGAGATCAAAATTTTCAGATAAATGACTAATTTATTTCTCATTGGAATTTGTAACTAATTTAGAAATCAATTAAGTAAATAATTAAAGAAAGAAATTCAGTAAAATAGTAACTAAATTATCAAACCTTTTTGAGAAAGGTAGTTTAGGAAAAATCTTATCCAACTCGAACCTTGAATCACACTGTGACCAAGACCAAACTCTTTCGTCAGTTTTGAGAAAAGAAGGTGTGACCAGTTTAGAAAAATACACTCAAAACTCCACCAAATCTGAAACTAAGTTTGAGACACTTCAAGTTGATCTGTGGATCAAGGTTATAGAATTCGAGGAATTTTGGTATGAAATTCAGAATTTTGATCAAGAAGTTTTGGGGATACTGATTCATGAAATACTCCTTGTATTCAAAAGAAAAATCAAGCTAAAAACTTGCATAGAAACCCTGTTTTCTTAAAGAACTATCTTACGCTAGAATGCTGGAGAGAGCATTTGGTATATGTTTTTTTCTAAGGGAAGTTTGGTTGCAATCAACTGGCGAGCGGGGAGTGTTCAAAGGATGGCTCACGCGGTAAAGCCTGCTGCCCAAGTCTTGACCAACCTCGGTGGTATCGTTGAAAAATGGTGTGCTTTCGGTACGATGAGCGAGGGTCGATGAAGCGGTCCCTGTGTGAATAGATGTGATGACATGTGAATTAGATAGATATAAAGAATGGATGTGAATGTGTATGTGAAGGATGGATGTGAATGTGTATGTGAAGAATGGGTGCGGATGTGTATGTGAAGAATGGATGTGAATGTGTATGTGAATGTGTATGTGAAGAATGGATGCGGATGTGTATGTGAAGGATGGATGTGAATGTGTATGTGAAGGATGGATGTGAATGTGTATGTGAAGAATGGTTGTGGATGTGTATGTGAAAGAATGTGATGTGATGCAAAGAGATGTGATGTGACATGAAAATATGTGGATGTGAAGTGATAGATATGAATGTCTGGATAGATGTGGGTAGTCGTACATGTGAACGATTGGATGAATGTGGATGAATGAGATGAGATGTGTATGAATGAGATATGATGTGGATAAATGTGATGTGATGTTATGTGGATAGAATGTATGTGATGGGATGGTGAATGAGAATGAATGTGATGTGATGGATGTGAATGGATGGAGGTGATGTGATGTGAAATGGATAGATGTGAGTGAATGAGATGTGATGTGAATCGGGATGTGAATGAATGAGATGTGATGTCATGTGAATCAGGATGTGAATGAATGATATGGGCCGTGAATGGATGAGATGTAAATCGAGATGTGATTGAATGAGATGTGATGTGAAATGGATGTGATGCAAATTGGGATAGATGTGAATGGATGATATATGATGTGAATGAATGAGATGTGATGTCATGTGAATCGGGATGTGAATGAATGATATGGGATGTGAATGGATGATATCCCTTGAAACAGAAATTCAAAAAGAACTTTCCAATGTGCAATTGGAATTAATTGAAATTAGGTATAAAGGACCTTAACCTAAGGGTCCAGATTTTTAAAAATTTTTGGATTATGGTCCAATTAAGGTTCCTATGGGCCAATAGGATCAATCCAAGTGTAGGGAGGAGATAAATTGAAGAATAATCCCCCCCCACAAAATGAGTAAATGCTCACATAAGATGAAGAGTGGACTAAGGACCAAAGAAAAGAATTAAAAAACTGAATTTTGACACCTCAGTGTGGGGATCTCCCCTCATGAAGTATGTGCCTTTTTCTCATCATTACCCCCAATTCTTAATCAATAAAACGAGATATTTTCATCTCTCCTCTCTCCTGTTTCAAAACTAGATCCAAAAAGTAAGCTGAACTGAACCCAAAAATGGTCAAAAATTGACCTAGCTGATCTGGAAATTTCTAGAATCAGTTTGCTTGGTTAGAGGCTCACTTTTTCCTATAAATAGAAGCCTCCCCCTTTGTAAAATCCTAATGGTGTTTATGCACCATTACTCTACTCCTGTCTTGAGAGCCATCTACATTGAATTTTTTAATAATTCAATTGTTTTTGGCCAAATCCTCTCCAAAGTGAATTGGTGGCCACTATTGCTTCAAACAAGAGTAGAACCCTCAATCCCTCAAGCCAAAGGAGAGCTTACAAGCTCCATGTAAGCTAATTTTCTTACTTTGTTTACAAATTTTAATGAAAAATCTATGGTTTTCTTGATTTTTATGTTTTGCAAATGATTGAATTAAATTCAAATGCTATGCCTTTGATGAAAAGGCCACCCATTCCAACCTTTCTTAATCCTAGAAAGATTAAATAAGTGATTACTTAAACTCTTCTAATTATTTAATCTCTTGAATTTAGAAAATTATGTAGATTAGAATTCTATAATTCTAAATTGGGTTAATTAAGTTAAGTGGAGAAAGATAAAAAATGAGAAATGGTTTGCCATACAAAGGAGGTTATGGCAAATTTTTCTATAATTTTGTGAAAAAAGAAAGGTTGTGTTTATGTTATTCCAAAAGAGTAATTCCCACCATTTTTGCATCTTAAAGAAATATTCTAATTACTCCATGTACATATTCACCTATGAGTATGCATGGATATCACTGATATTAATTATTAAATTTGATTTCTATGCATAAAAAGCTGCATAAAATAATTTTTTTATTATTAAAAAAGTGTTATTCTTATTAAATTTGATTTCTATGCATAGAAAGATGCATAAAGGAAATTTTTTTATTGCAAAAGTATTATTCTTATTAAATTTGATTGCATAGAAAGATGCATAATGGAATTTTTTTAAATAAAAGTGTTATTCTTATTAAATTTGATTTCTATGAATAGAAAGATGAATAAAGAAATTTTTTTATTACAAAAGTGTTATTCTTATTAAATTTGATTTCTATGCATAGAAAGATGCATAAAAGAATTTTTCTATTACAAAAGTGTTATTCTTATTAAATTTGATTTCTATGCATAGAAAGATGCATAAAGCAAATTTTTTTTTTACAAAAGTGTTATTCTTATTAAATTTGATTTTTATGCATAGAAAGATGCATAAAGGAATGTTTTTATTATAAAAGTGTTATTCTTATTAAATTTGATTTCTATGCATAGAAAGATGCATAAAGGAATTTTTTTAATTATAAAAGTTTTATTCCTATTAAATTTAATTTCTATGCATAGAAAGATGCATAAAGGAATTTTTATTATTATAAAAGTTTTATTCTTATTAAATTTGATTCTATGCATAGAAAGATGCATAAATGAAACTTTCTTATTATAAAAGTGTTATTCTTATTAAATTTGATTTTTATGCATAGAGAGATCCGCAAAGGAAATTTTTTTATTATAAAAGCGTTATTCTTAAAAAAATTAATTTTTATGCATAAATAGATGCATAAAGAAATTCTTTTTATTTTAAAAGTGTTATCCTTATTTAATTTGATTTTATGCATAAATAGATGCATAAAAGGATTTTTTTATAAAAGTGTTATTCCCATTGAAGTTGATTTTTATGCATAAATAGATGCATAAAGAATTTTTATATTAAAATTAGAATTCTCTTAAATTCTATGTTTAAATTCTATGAGTATTTGATAAATGAATAACTAAATACTCTAAGAGAGAAATTTCTATCGTTTTATATTCACACGGATTGTCAAAAGAAAATTCAGGGAATCTATCGAGATCAAAATATTCAGATAAATGACTAATTTATTACTCATTGGAATTCGTATAACTAATTTAGAAATCAATTAAGTGAATATTCAAAGAAAGAAATTTAGTAAAATAGTAACTGAATTATCAAACCTTTTCGAGAAAGATTGTTTAGGAAAAATCTTATCCGACTCGAACCTTGAATCAGACTATGACCAAGACAAAACTCTTTCGTCAGTTTCGAGGGAAAGAAGGTGTGACCAGTTTAGAAAAATACACTCAAAACTTCGCCAAATCTGAAACTAAGTTTGAGATCCTTCAAATTGATCTGTGAATCAAGGTTATAGAATTCGAGGAATTTTGGTATGAAATTCAGAATTTTGATCAAGAAGTTTTGGGGATACTGATTCATGAAATACTCCTTGCATTCAAAAGAAAATCAAACTTAAAACTTGCATAGAAACCTTGTTTTCTTAAAGGAGTGTCTTACGCCAGAATTCTGGTGGAGGGAGCATTTGGTATATGTTTTTTCTAAGGGAAGTCCGGTTGTAATTAGCTGGCAGGGAGTGTTCAAAGGATGTCTCACACACGGCAAAGCCTGCCCAAGTCTTGTTGACCAACCTCGGTATAGTTGAAAAATGGTGTGCTTCCGGTACGATGATGAAGCGGTCCTTGAGTGAATAGATGTGATGACATGTGAATCAGATAGATGTAAAGATTGGATGTGAATGTGTATATGAAGGATGGATGTGGATGTGTATGTGAAGAATGGATGTGAATGTGTATGTGAAGAGTGGATGTGAATGTGTATGTGAAGAATGGATATGGATGTATATGTGAAAGAATGTGATGTGATGTGATGTAAAGAGATGTGATGTGACATGAATATATGTGGATGTGAAGTGATAGATATGAATGTATGGATAGATGTGGGTAGTCGTACATGTGAATAATTGGATGGATGCGGATGAATGAGATGAGATGTGTATGAATGAGATATGATGTGGATAAATGTGATGTGATGTTATGTGGATAGAATGCATGCGATGGGATGGTGATGAGAATGAATGTGATAGATATGAATGAATGTGATGTGATGTGAAATAGATAGATGTGAGTGAATGAGATTAGATGTGAATGAATGAGATGTGATGTCATGTGAATCGAGATGTGAATGAATGATTTGGGATGTGAATGGATGAGATGTGATGTGATGTGAATCGGGATGTGAATGAATGAGATGTGATGTGAAATGGATGTGATGTAAATTGGGATAGATGTGAATGGATGTGATGTAAATTGGGATAGATGTGAATGGATGATATGTGATTAGAATGAATGAGATGTGATGTCATGTGAATCGGGATGTGAATGAATGATATGGGATGTGAATGGATGATATGTGATGTGAATGAAGGTGATGTGATGTGAAACAAGATAGATGTGAATGAATGAGATGTGATGTGAATGGATGAGGTGTGATGAGATGTGAATATGGGTAGATGCGAGTGGATGAGATGTGATGAGGAGGATAAATGAGGAAAGATGTGATGAGATGAAAATGATGTGATTGGATGAGAAAGGGAATACATATGAAATGGATGTGGATTAATGTGGAATAATGTGGAAAGACAAGAGTTCGTTATAGAAACTGTATTTTTGACCTGTTTTTAAATGACTGTTTTATGTCAAGAATGCTGGGGAAGTATTTTGACCATCTTGTGAATGAGGTCGTGGAGACCTAACTGATAAAGTTGTAACAGCTTCTGACGGAGAGTCAATGGAGGACTTCTCACGTAGCAAGGTCTCGGCCGAGGTCTTGACAAGCCTCGGTTTGATTTAAATGGTGAGCTTTCGGTACGGTGGATGAGGGACTAAGGAAGCGGCTTATGAGTGAAGCACTAGGTGACCTACGAAGGATCCTAGAGGGTGCTGACCATACAGTGCTCGGGCTATGGGTCGCTCTGGGTCACCGAAGATACCCACATGTACGTCGGGGAAGATATTGGATCAAGGAGTAAGAGTTGTTTTCTAAATTCAAGCATGGATCTGGTTGATTGACCTTTTTGATCCTCAATGGATGAGTCCATGTCTCTTTAATATGGATCTGTTGGTTGATCTTGCTGATCTTGAACGCAGATTCCATTTTGATTTTTATAAGTGAATATATTGTCGGGTACTATGAGCTAGGAATTATCGAAAAGGCCCCTGAGTGGACAGGTGGTGAGCGTTCTGGTTGCCAATGATGCCATAGGTACACCGATGAAGGAAAAATTAGAAATTAGGATTCAATCGGATATTTTGGAGGATTATGATTAGTGATACTATAGTTTCATTAAAAGATTATTTTAAAGACAGCTGAATCTGTGAAAAAGGCAACTTCATATTGGGTGTATAAGTGGTGTGACTAGTTTTACGTTTGCATGAATATCCGGCTAGGGGGCCTGGGAACTCTTTTCCCTGGTACCTAGGACAAAACCTAACCAAATTCTTAAATGGATCCCATCACTACAGTGGTTGGGTGGTTGGCTAACCCACGGGACTAGGCTGGACTGATGGATCCCTAAAATGAGACTCAATTCTGCTATGGTACGATAGATGAAGTAAATCTCGGATAAAAATTATTCTCTAGAAAAGAATCAATGGCTGTGCCTCTCAATGAGAGGAAAAAAGCGTTGGTCTCCATGATCCAAGTGCAAGTCTTTTCCTTGATTTGACTATGGGACTTACGGGCTTGGTAAGATCAATTCACTTAATTAAGGCTCTTGACTATGTTAGAGTAAAATTATCGTGGAGAGATCGCCCGTGCTTTCCGGGCGAGGGAAGTTTTTTCGGTTTTGGTTTTGGAAGAATCGAGGGATTAGTCTCTTGTCCGGATATCCGTGGGGCGAGGCCCCGAGTGAGGGACCCTACCCCGCGCAAGAAGTGCTACTTCCACTGCTAGCATCCCTGAATTCATTGCGTGGAGGGGACATGGATCTTTCAGCTGGTATCAGAGAGAATTGGCTAAAGTGAATCAACCGAGAAAATAGAAATGTCAAAAATTTATGAAGTAGTAGTAAAAGGTTGTAATTGTGTGATGAAATTTATACAAATTGATATTCAAAATGAAGATTCATAAATAGGTAATTGGGTCTTCAAATGGAAGTACCGCAATTGTATGGAATCCCTTACTTGCTTGAGGCCTAGACATGATGGTATTTACCTTAAAATTCAAAGGACCGTGACTACCTGTATATACCGAGGGTATAACTGTAGCTCTTTACTCTGGCAGTATATACGAGTAAATCTAAGACCTTGAAATAATAAGCAAAACAGCTATCCAGATGATGAATTGGAATGTGGTTGATATGATTTTAAAACTCTGGTTGAGAACTGATGAGTTGATTTGGATTCTGATTGAAAAATGATGATTCTTGAGTTTTGGTTGAAAAGCGATAAGCTGAGCAAAACCACAATGAGGATGAATGGGACGAGTCCCTGTGATGATGTTCGTAACTGGTGGAATGACGATAATGACTTTAGCAAATCACTATGAGATTAGTGGATTGTGCTGACACATTGCTACTGTTAACACTTGACCCAGTGGATCAAGTTATGGAATGACAAATTAAAAATCTGTATAATTGAAATTCCCATGGAGGACTATTTAGATGGAAATCTCGGTCTAATGGACCATTATTGTGTTAAGGATATGAATGATGTGATCTGAATGAATTGTTATCTGATGATGAGTTCTATATAAGGGATCTTTATCCAAGGATTCTGTTGGGTTCACCAGACTATAAGGTACCCCAGAATTAGTTGGATCTTAAGGGAAAGAATTGTTATCTGATGATGAGTTCTATATAAGGGATCTTTATCCAAGGATTCTGTTGGGTTCACCATAAGGTACCCCAGAATTAGTTGGATCTTAAGGGAAAGAGTTGTCCTCTAGTTTACGAGATGAGGACATCTCACGTTTTTTAAGTGGCGTAGGATGTAAGATTCCTCCCTCCAGCTTTTGAGGTGTACAGGTGTAAGAACCTTCCCTTCTGATCTTATAATTATTCCCCTCTCTGAAATAAAAGAAAGATCCTTTTTTACCCTGTTTTAGCTTGGAGAGAGAAAATATCTAGAGAGAGGTAATTCAAAATTGATATATTTTTGGATATAAAAATCCTCCTAGTGTCTAAAATGGTTTCCCTTGAAACAAAAATTCAAAAAGAACTTTCCAATGTGCAATTGAAATTAACTGAAATTAGGTATAAAGGACCTTAGCCTAAGGGTCCAAACTTTCAAAAAAAATTGGATTATGGTCCAATTAAGGTTTCTATGGGCCAATAGGATCAATCCAAGTGTAGGGAGGAGATAAATTGAAGAATAAAAGAACCCCCCCCAAAAAAAAGAGAGTAAATGCTCACATAAGATGAAGAGTGGACTAAGGACCAAAGAAAAGAATTAAAAAACTCAACTTTGACACCTCAGTGTGGGGATCTCCCGTCATGAAGTAGGCTCCTTTTTCTCATCATTACCCCCAATTCGTAATCGTGGAATCTCTTAAGCATCTATTTTCTTTGACACGTGATCTACCTGGAAAATGATAAAACACCAATCAATAACTAACTTCAATTTGCAAAGAAGAATTCTAGACACATTTTTAAAGGAGTAGTACCTTAGCGACCCCAAATAGTATATGATATCTTTATTGCCCTCGGTTAAGCATCCATCAATTACAAGTGGCAAGATATGTTGTAAATAGTCCACCTTTGATGTTAGTATCCATACAAATTAACAAATGTCAAGAATAAGATAAGAGCCATTCCCTACCTTTAGATAGTTATGCCAATCATGTGTCTTTAATCCAGAAAGACTATTATCATCCATAGTAAACATGTTTCATAATGATGAACCATAGCCTATAGGTGTACAGATTGATCTCATCCTATCATGATTGTACTCATCTTGTCCTTTTTCAGTACCCATGGTGCTAACGACGATAAGTCATCTTTCCTATTTTAGGACTTACTATAGGCCATAAAAATGGTTTATAGTTTTGTTCCTTCAAATCCGCCCTCTAACCTCTGTATCTTTAATAACCACAAGATGTTTCCAAAGTGAGTGTCAAACATTCTTGAAAATATGCATGGGGTCAAGAATATGTGTGCTTTTCAGTTCTTTCAAATATTCTAATCATACCATATTGATGTCTCAGGTGTCATCAAATTTTCCCTTTGTCTTTGCGACAATCCTTGTCTTCCTTGTTGCTTGTGAGCTCAGCATCTAGATCTATGATAGGTCCAATTGTCCATTTTTTGTACTAGTCCATTAGAGGTCATTCGTATATAGGGACCGCTCCACTCTTAATCCTTAATATTGAAATGTCTTGCCAGTTGTTTCGATCGCATTATGTGTCCTTTTGGAAGAAATCTTCTATGTTGGAGATATATATTCTTGCCGAGATTCTCGCTATATTTTGATCATAGCTAATCTCCGCATGGTGGACATGCCTTGTGCCCCTTTGTTGATAGACCTACGAACAATCGAAGTCTTAGTGAAATTTTTATTTCATGTCACTTCAAATCCAAACAAAGTAACTGCAATCATGTACCTGAAGAATAACCATAGGTAGGGTAGTCATGAATAGTCCATCTTAGAATGCTGTGAACCTCAAAGCCTCATTATCATGTAGGCTTTGACATGTGAAGCAGTACTGAAAAAATGAATGGACAGATCTTGAAAAAATAAATATTTGATATAAGTTTCATCAAAAACAGAGAAGCGAGCACAAAGCTATGACTGTTTTAGTGAGAAGTGTCAAAATTATTCCAAATACACAATCTGCTCTAATCAGAACAGAGTACTGAAAACATCAATGGATAGAGCTTGAAAAAATAAAATTTTTGATATAAGTTTCATAAAAAGCTGAGAAGCGAGCAAAAAGTTATGACTGTTTTAGTGAAGAGTACCAAAATTGTCTATACCCGCCTGCAGATGTGGGGAGAGGCAACAATTTCCCTCACTAGAGAAGTAACTTCTAAGATGCATGGTGGGTTGAGGTCGCCTAAGGGAGTAGAGAATCCTCTTATAATAGATATGGAATCTTGCTACTCATGTGGACACACTAAGCTCTGAAGAAGCAAAGAGAGAAAAGATAGAAAAAGGAAGCAAAAGCTTGATTCATGAAGCAAAAGAGACTTCCAATTGGAGAGGACTATAAGAGTAGGAGAGCCTAATGCTTAAGGGGGATGGAAAAGCATAGGAGGAGCTAGATACAAGGCTATGGTATAGCTACAAGGAGAAAAAAAATGAGGTGTTTGAGAGGGAGGAGAGAGGCCTCTTTTATAGAGAAACTCTCACCTTGTTACATTTCTAGCCAGTAGATTCCTTCACCCCTAGTGACATAAGGACATGGGTCACCATAAATTGTCCTTTTGGGCACATTTTGACAAGTTTCCCATCTAAATATGCTCATGAATCTTTTAAAATTGAAAAAGTCAAGATTCCTCTCACATGGAGCCCATAGGGCCCTCTCTTTTCCACATGTCAATATCCTCCATATTCCACTTAGGATTTCTAGAAGAATTCCTCTTGATCCCACACTCCTCCACAGCCCTTCATGTGCTTGGCATGTGGTCTCCATATTATTTAAGTATCTTATTGAGTCCATGTAGACACTTGGCCCACCCTAAATACATGACTCATTTCTATCTTCCCAATACAATCCAATAATATTTCACTCTCAAACCATACCAAGGTATTTATAATTCATACACATGGTATGTAAAATGTTTCACTCCACTCATACTCACATCCACAATCATTCTACTAATTATTCTAATTAGTATCAAGCCCATATTTGTTATTACATGAGATAAAGTAGCCGTCATTAAATGATTGACAAGCCGACGAGATTAGCCGCCACAACAGTTGTCTCCAACCGCCGCTAGCTTGTCCATCATGTTTCTGAGTTCCCATGTCTCCATGGCTAGCTTCTCAATCACATTGTGGGCCTTGCAAGATTCTCCAAAAATTTTCCACCTTATTGCTTTTCTGAAAAAAAAATCTTAATTTTTGTTGTCACATCTTCCCCCCAGTAGATCCCCAAGCCTATATGGGGGGGTCTACTAGCCATGGTATCTGAGGGTAAAACATCTTTAGCCGGTATTCAACCGGTATTCATAAGCACGTCGAGGAACCTCTTGACCATTTGCATCTTCCAAAAGATAGGTGTTTTTTTTTTGAATTTTTTCTTTATCATCCTAAAGGGGCCCTCCCAGTGTCGACACAGCTTTTTATCTAGTCGCTTCTCTATACGACCATCAAATCTCATGTGACCAAGCTTCCTTCCTTAAGTTCTAGCTTCTTCTTCTTCTTTGTAAGAGTGTCATGCCTTGCCTTGCATCGTTATTGTGCTCCCTCCAAATCTTGAAGTGCTTGAAGCTGCTTCTCATCCAAGGTCTTCAATTGTACTATGCATTGGGCATGAGTTTCTTCTTCATTACTTGATCGTGTAAAAGATGTGCAAGGCTTGTGATTTTCAATTCTATTGGGAAAATGGCCTCCACTCCATACACTAGCTGAAAAGGTATGAAACCAAGAGAGAGCTTATGACTAGTTCTATAAGACCATAGCACCTCTGATACTACATACACATCCCACTTCCTTTTCATGGCATCCACTAGCTTAGACAAGGATCCAGAAAGCACACCATTAGTCTTTTTAAATAAACCATTGCATTGAGGATAATAGGGGGTTGACATGACATGATTTATTTTTAATTTGTGCACTAAAGATTTAATCAAGTCATTCTTAAAAGATCTCCCTCCATCTATAAGGATTTCCAATGGTCACCCAAATCGGGCACATATGTACTCCTTGAGAAATGATGCCATAGTTGTTGCATTATTGTTGACCGTGGCCTTTGCTTCTGCCCATCTAGTTGCATAGTCGGTGGCAACCAATATATAATACTTCCCATGTGAGGAGTGAGGAAGTGGGCCTACAAAATCCAATCCCCATCTTTCAAATGGACCATATGCTGGAATGGGATTTAAAGGTCTAGGAACCAATTGCTTGCATCCATATGCGTGACACACCTCACAACTTCAACACCATTCATGAACATCTTTGTTGAGTCAAGGCCAATAATAACCTGTGCTAAGGATCTTCCGAGTAGTGCTAGCTTAAGCAAAGTGACTTGAACATTCATGACATAATTCCATAATCCTTTTAGCTCACCACCCTTTTAAGGACCTTATCCTTACCTTTCTTGTATAGAACATCACCAAGGATTATGTAAGGATGAGCTTTCCTTGTAAGCCTTTGCTTCTATTGAGGGGTCAATCCATGAGGGAAGTATCCTTTATCTAAGTATTGTTGAACATCTTGGAGTTCCAGCCAACCTATATTCATCAATGCAAGAGTAGCTTCTTTGAAAGAAGCCAAAGCTTTAGTAGCCAATTCATATGCCTTTTGATTATCCTTCCTTTGAATATGCACAAATTTGCAAAACTCAAAAACTTCTTTTAACCCCATTGCTCTTTTATATAAATCTTGCAAATTCAGACTCCTTGCTTTGTATTTTCCTTTCATTTGACTAATGACTAGTTGAGAATCCCCTTTCATTTGACTAATGACTAGTTGAGAATCCCCTTTAACCTCTACCTCTTTCACCCCCTCCTTTAGGCAATCTTCTAATCCAAAAATGAAGGCATTGTACTCAGCCACATTATTTGATATAGCTTTTGGAAATTCCCTACCCTTGGCCCATACCTCTTTTCCTTCTGGCTCAAAAAAGACTATCTCCCAACCCCACATTGCTTGGAAGGGCTAAAATCTCCATAAGTGGTTGGTGGAGTCTCCAAATCATCACATACTTATTCCTTTGTCCTAGTTCCTTCTTCTTCTTCGTCTCTACCTGTAAGCAAATCTGCAAGCGAGGCTCTAGTGGTACTTTCTGTAAATAAAAGTAAACGAGAATTCTTGAAGATCACAAAGCCACTCTACAAACTTTCCTAGAGGATTGGGTTTACTAATAAAGAAGGTTGAGATGTAAGGAAGAAAAAAGGACGAGGCAACAAGTATGACCTGAATTTATTCACTGCAAAGACCAAAGACAAACCTCCTTAAATCTCTATTTCACCATATCTCTCCTTAGCATCAGTGAGTTGTTGACTTTCATAATATACTAGTTTCATGCATCCTTGATCACACTTTTGCAAGAGTATAGCACCCACTGAATGTGATAACACACTTGGATTCACATAAAATCCATCCCCCCACCTAGGAGGCTGCATAATCGGACCTTGACTCATGTATTCCTTAAGCAAACAAGAGGATTGATTTTGCTCTAGTCCCCATTGGAAGGAAACATTTTTCTTTGTCAACAAATTGATAGGATACATCTTCTCATAAAACATGTCAACAAAGCATTGATAATACTTTGTTTTACCCAAAATCGTCCTTACCTCCCTTACATTGGAAGGTGGTGGAAGGTCCATAATTGCTTGTACCTTCTCAGGGTCCATCTTTATGCCTTCCTCTGAGATAACATGCCCCAATAGAACCACCTTCTTTCGTGCTCAAGGGGCATTTTCCAGGATTGAGACAACCCTTTTGTCATCATCAACACTTTGGAAGGCCATCCTCAACTTTTCCAAGTGATCCACATGGCTTGAATAAATGCAAAAATGATCCAAAAAGACTTATAAACTTTCCCAAATAAGATGCAAATACCTGACTCATGAACCATTGAAAATTTGCTGGTGCATTGGTTAAGCCAAATGGCATTACCCTATAGGCATACACTCCTAGGGAGTAACAAATGAGGTCTTTGTTTGATCTTCCTCATCACAAATCTAAATTTGAAAGTATCCAAAGTATCCATCACACACTGAATACAATTCATGGCTTGCAACTTGGTCCAAGATCTCATCTTGAAAGGATAGAGAAGAATAATCCCTCTCTTTGTACATGCATTTAAAGGGCAAAAATCCACACAAACACACCATTTTCCACCCTTCTTGGGAGTGACCACCACTAGAGAAATCCACTCTGAATTTTCTACTAGAAAAATGAAACCAGCTGAAGTAAGCTAGTTACCTCATTCTTGAGCACCTCTTCTTGCACCACTCCCAATCGCCTCAGTCGTTGCACCATTGGCTGAAGCTAGTTACCTCATTCTTGAGCACCTCTTCTTGCACCACTCCCAATCGCCTCAGTCGTTGCGCCATTGGCTTGCTTTGGGGTTTGAGATCAATTTTGTGGTCTACTAAGGTAACTTGGTGTACCTATGAGTAGCTACTTGCCAAAAGGTTAGGAAAAGCATCCAACATTTTCAAGTAATTCTCCCTCTCAGTACCTACATGTTATGGACTCATCAAGAAGAAGCACATTTTGTTGGGCGAAGATTTGCGAGTTCCTCTTTGTTGGGGAATGATTGAAGAAGATTGTTCCACCAAGGTTCCCTCTCCTTCAGTAAGATGGATGCCTCAAAGCTACCACTTGTCTCCTCATCATCGGATGACTCTGACTCTAAACTCTTGGAAGTTGAAGATTCATCTCTTACCACTTTCTTGTGTGGTGACTCTTGATGTTGTAGCGGACCTTCTTATTCTCTCCTTGAAGAATGAGATCACCCGTGTTCCACTTCTGAATAGCCCTCACATGGCAAAGCCATGGCCTTCCCAAGATCAATGGATAAGCCCTAGAATCTGGCTTTATAGGAGTAACCTAAAAAGTTGTAGGCACAAAGATACCACATACATCCACTGCCAAATTCTTTACCACTACTAGCATTTTCACCCTAGTATTATCAGCAAGTTTGATGTGATAGGGAGAGTTAACAGAAGACAACTTCATATCAACATCCACTGCCAAATTCTTTACCACTACTAGCATTTTCACCCTAGTATTATCAGCAAGTTTGATGTGATAGGGAGAGTTAACAGAAGACAACTTCATATCAGCATCTTTCATTGTTTTTTCACTCATCATGACATTTATTAATGCACATCCATCAATGTATGTATTAGAAATTGTGTGCCCATCAATGATGACATCAATCACACAGGAACATCATCCCCCATATCTATGTCTACCTTTTGAGACATAGAGATCCCATTATCCTTCTTCTTCTTTTTCTTGGACTCTCTTGTGCTGGCTAATTTACCCTATTATCCTTCTTCTTCTTTTTCTTGGACTCTCTTGTGCTGGATAATTTACCCCATTCCTAAGTTTTTGAGAGAGTTCCAAAAGTTGCCCAAATGTGATTTGTGTAGTTTTCTCCCTAAGTTTTGTTAAAAGGTCATAACTAAGAGATCCTTGTCCAGGAGGAAAATCCGATTGTCCAATTTTCCTCCTAGATGACTTTTTCTTCTTTTGTTTCTCCTCTTTCTCTTTTTCTTCTTCTTCTTCAACACTCCTAGTTCTACGATTCTTTCTTGCTATCAATGGCATCAAGGTTTCTTCTTCTTCTTCTTCTTCTTCTCAAAATGTTTCTTCCAGAAGTGCTACACTTTTATTCTCTCTTTTTCTCAATTTTGGACATTGAGGATGATAGTGTCTGTAAGATCCCTCTGCCCCTCCGCGCGAGGCAGGGTTTCCCTCATTTCTGTTCTAAGACTAGCTTACGCAAGCATCCCCAGCAGGGGAAATGAATGAATGAGAACTGCCTGAATCAATCAAAAGCTTAAAAGGCTTACCCTGATACTCTGCTGGAGTATGGTTGACAGAGAACTGCTGGTTAGGCCCTTGATTTTCAATTGCAGCATAGATCTACCCTTTTTCCTCTTCTACTACATTTGAAATTGTGACTGCTCTGGCTGCTGCAGTCTGAGGTAGAACTCTTTCTCTTTTGTTGTTCCAACTCTGGGAAGGAGTTCTGAGATTACTCTGGATAGAGGCAGATGGCTGGGCTGGAATTCTTCTAGGGTTTCCCTGGCTAGGGCGAGACGAACCCTGATTAGACTGGAATGAAGGGGTTGGTCTCTGAATTCGGGGTTCTTGACTTCCCTGTCCCCTTGACATGGCAGGAGTCAGGCAGTCTTTTAACTGGTGACCAAAACCCTGGCATCCCAAAACATCGGTTTTCAGTTCTGAGCTCATCCTTTTGATTTTTTGAAAGTGGTGAGGTTCCTGAAAAAGTACTCTGGGGGAAGGGTCTTCCTTCACTTCTGAATCTTCCTGCATCCTGATTCTGATTCAGGCCTTACTGCCTCTTTGGGGGTGGAAGGTTGGAAGTACTTCCCTGGGCTTGGAATCTCTTAAAGTTAGAGGGTGCAGGTTTTGGTGGGACCTTTACTACAAAAGCTTTGGCAAAATCTTTTGCCATTCTTACTGCTTCAGCCATGGACACTGGCTTGGCATTTTTGACCAGTGTGTCCAAGGGTTCGTTCATTCCTCGAATGAACCTGGCCATGAGTTGCTCTTCATCAAGAGGTGGTGAATATTTGAGTAGAAGGGCAAAGGCCTGGTGATGTTCCTCGATGGTTTTGCTCTCCTGCTTTAGTTCTAAGAATTCGTTCATTTTGGTTTCTAAAAATCCAGGAGGGCAAAATCTCTTTCTTAGATAGGTTTTTAGATCATTCTAGGATTGAGTATTTCTGTCCAGACGATTGGTGTCACAGTGGTTCCTCCATGCTACCCTGGCTGTTTCCACTATTTTCAGCCAGCCAAGAGCCATTTTGCTCCGCTGATTGTATCCTGTGACGTCAAAATACTCTTCCATGGTTTCCACCCATTTCTCCAGAGCCTCGCCCAGGTTCTCCGCTTCTCCTTTGAAGGGTCCTGGCTGAGTCCTATGAAGAGCCTTGCGAACATCAAGGTCAAGCTCGTCATCTTCAGAGACAGGGTCTGGCTGACGACCATGGTTTCCTCGTCTCATGATTCTGCCAAAATTTATATATTAATAAATTTTTATTTTGATATTATTCATGAGATCCTAAGACAAGAGTTCGAAAAACAATTTCTTAAACAAGACAAGATCTTATTGGAGATCTATGACATATGTCCGATAACAGATTTTTCTTTATCAGCAGATCGTCCGCCCCGTAAACAATCATTTATACAACAGGAATTTTTTTCTCTGGAAAACATTTTTTTATTTATATAAAAGTTGCATTATGTACATAGAGCAGCTCGGCTCCAGAATTCAAAATCTCCTCGGGAAACGCGTGTGACGACAGTATTGGGCCATAGCCATGCCCTGATACAAATGTCCACTTACTGACAAGGGAGGTATTATATTCCATTTAGGAATAAAACAACTAAGAAGTCTATAGACTTGGCATGCAAGCCTAAAATTCCGAGGCATTGAATGATATAAAATGACGCCACGTACGATTTTCAGCTTTAACAAGATCATAGCCAATGAGAGGTTCTCCCACATCATTGCACGGCGGTCGCAAGAGGGTGGACATATTGCCCTGCAAACCACTTATGCTGAATTCTCTCCGTTGGGTTAGGAAAATATAAATCCTCGAAATGGCGTGCGAGTCTTATTCGGCTTATTCGAGTTGAAGCGGAAGAGATGAGATGCTCGAAGGCAAATGCAATCATATCTTGAGACTGGGTGAGGTCGGGAATACCAGATAAATGGGGAACTTCCATCTATAAAAACAATTTCTTTGATTAAAATTTCTTCATTAAAGAAGCTTACGGAATGAAAATACATTATGAAAATGCTGTTTCTGAATTCTTTTTACCAATTTCAGATAAGAATTTAATTATCTTTATTAACTTTCAATTTCGCTCTGATATCAACTGTAAGATCCCTCTGCCCCTCTGCGCGAGGCAGGGTTTCTCACTCGGGGCCTCGCCCTTGAATGTCCGGGCACGAGACTAAGCTGGTGGTCACTCCAAAAAAACGAAACCGGGAAAAATTCCCATGCCCGGAAAGCAGGGACGATTCCACCTTTATGATTTTTTATTTTTTTTTAAATAAATTTTTTTTTCTAACGTGAACAATTCTACACTATCCTTCAACTGAATAAATCAGATAGAAGGAAACTATCACTAATATAATTTGATCATTTTAGTAAATTCAACGCTTTTTTCCTGATCAAGGTCAAGCACAGCCGTTGATCCACTTATTTGAAAAATTTATCAGGAAATTGTCTAACTAATCGAATCTTAGCGTAATCCTAATATTTTTCAGTTTGATTATTAAAACTCCACTGATTCCAGCCTAACCCCATCCGGCCCATGGGTTAGCCACCACCCTACCACTGGGGAATCGGTGGAACCAAACAAGTACTCACCCACCCATAATTGAAATGCCTTTCTTAACTTTAGCTTTAGAAAACAGATACGCACACACTCCTCTTTATTAAACTTTAATAAAAACAATCCTTGATAAACAATTTACGGGTTATACATGTCATACTTCAAAATTTCTCATTGAGTCTTTGTTTCTCAACAAAATAGTATCACTCTAGACTCTCCATTGAGACCAGCGAGTCAACAACGAGATCCAGTGATAGATTACAAAAAACATAGGTCCATCATATAATATCTTCCTCGACATACGCATGGATGTCCTCGAAACCACGAGCCCGTGCATCGCTTGGTCAGAACCCTCCAGGATCCTCCTTAGGTGTCCTGGCACTTCACTCAGGGACCGCTTCATCGGCCCTCGTCCATCGTACCGGAAGCGCACCATTTTAACCATACCGAGGCTGGTCAAGACCTCGGCAAGCCTTGCCGCGTGAGCTGTCCCTCGAACACTCCCCGCCAGCTGTTGCAACCGAACTTCCCTTAGATAAACATATATGCCAAATGCTCCCTCCAGCATTCTGGCGTAAGACAGTCTTTTAAGAAGGCAGGGTTTCTATGCAAGTTTACAGTTTTGATTTTGTTTGAATACCATGAGTATATCTTAAATCCGTATCTCATTACTTCTAGATCCAGTTCTCAATTCTAAACAGAATTCCTCGAATTCTGTTCCTTAGATCAAAATCACAAATCTTAACTTAGTTTCAGATTCGGTGGGTGATTTGGGTACATTTTTCCTAAACTGGTACATCGTCATTGATTGAAACTGACGAAGGAATTAGGTCTTGGTCAATAGTCTGAGTCAGAGTTTAGGTCCTAAAATTATCTTTCTTGAAGGTACTATCTCAATTTCTCTTTTTTTTTTTTAAAAACATTTCTTTCAATGAATATTTGTTTACTGATTTCAAAAACATGGATTTCTTGAGGAATATTCATTTACGTCGATCTCCGATTAAAATTTATCTTTATGCATACTTCTATGCATTAAAATCAAATATGATAAAAGTAACACTTTTATAATAAAAATTTATCTTTTATGCATACTTCTATGCATTAAAATCAAATATGATAAAAGTAACACTTTTATAATAAAAATTTATCTTTTATGCATACTTCTATGCATTAAAATCAATTATGATAAAAGTAACACTTTTGTAATAAAAATTTATCTTTTAAGCATACTTCTATGCATTAAAATCAATTATGATAAAAGTACACTTTTATAATAAAAATTATCCTTTATGCATACTTCTATGCATGAAAATTAAAAATGATAAAAGTAACACTTTTGATATAAAAACAATTATCCTTTATGCATACTTCTATGCATGAAAATTAAAAATGATAAAAGTAACACTTTTAATATAAAAAATTATCCTTTATGCATACTTCTATGCATGAAAATTAAAAATGATAAAAGTAACACTTTTGATATAAAAAAATTATCCTTTATGCATACTTCTATGCATGAAAATTAAAAATGAGAAAAGTAACACTTTTTAATATAAAAAAGAATTACCCTTTATGCATACTTCTATGCATGAAAATTAAAAATGATAAAAGTAACACTTTTGATATAAAAAAATTACCCTTTATGCATACTTCTATGCATGAAAATTAAAAATGATAAAAGTAACACTTTTGATATAAAAAATTATCCTTTATGCATACTTCTATGCATGAAAATTAAAAATGATAAAAGTAACACTTTTGATATAAAAAAATTATCCTTTATGCATTCTTCTATGCATGAAAATTAAAAATGATAAAAGTAACACTTTTAATATTAAAAAAATTATCCTTTATGCATACTTCTATGCATGAAAATTAAAAATGATAAAAGTAACACTTTTATGTTAAAATAATAATCTTTTATGCATACCTCTATGCATGAAATCCAAATATGATAAAAGTAACACTTTTATGTTAAAATAATAATCTTTTATGCATACCTCTATGCATGAAATCCAAATATGATAAAAGTAACACTTTTATGTTAAAATAATAATCTTTTATGCATACCTCTATGCATGAAAATCAATCATGCATAATATAAAAATCAATTTCTCTATGATTACAATGAATATCTTTCAATTAATCTAGGATGATAATTCTTAGAATATGGTAGGAAGTCCTCTTTTCATGCTTTGAATGAAATTATTTTATGCATAATTTTGATAAAAATTTTGCCATAGCTCCGCTGCTATGACTGATAGATCTCAAATTTTCTAAGGGATAAAGCTTATCATTAAGGAAATAAATAGAATGATCCCTAATTGGATCATTAATCCATAATGTATTGAATCATCAATATTCATGAAATACATAAACTAAAAGCATAGAAAAAAGCCATTAATTTGGCCTCAAGCATAGATTAATCTTGGATTAAGGAAAAGCTTTATGAAAAGCTTCATTTGGATTGAGAATGGGTCATAAGTATGACCATTTCTTGAGTGAGAGAGAGAAATTACATAAAAACCATTAGAATTAAGCATAAATGAAAATTTATGTAATTCTTAACTACCATTAATCAATTTACTTCAATAACATTCATCAAATTATGTAACTCTTCACTACCATTCATCAATTAACTTCAATAGCATTCAAAAACCCATTCCAATTAAGCTTCTCAAGCTTGAGAGGGGTTGAGAAGAGAGAAACATTGAGAAATTATAGAAAAGAATCAAAATTCACCATTTACCTTACAAATTACTTGATTCTTTGTTCACGGTAGAGACCCCCAACCAATCAATTGGTTTAGTATGTTGATGGAGCCACCAATGGGGATTGAAGAAAGAGGGAAGTGTCAAAAACTAGTGAATTATTAAAGAATTCACAGTTCTTGGCTTAGGTGGAGTAGAGTAACAATGCATAAGACACTATATATTTTTTCAACAAGGGGGAGGCTTCTATTTATAGGAAAAATTGAGCTCCTAACCAAACAAACTGATTCTAGAATTTTCTAAATCAGTTTGGTCAATTTTTGACCATTTTTAGGTCAGTTAAGCTAACTTTTTGGAACTAGACTTGAATGAGGAGAGAGGAGAGATGAAATATCTCAATTTTTATGAGTTTAAAACTCATTCAAGCATGTGAAATATGCACCTCCTTTAAAGAATTCCCTTTCCTTACATATGTATCAAAATGGAATCATTATACCCAAAATATCTCATATTTTTAATATTGCTCATAGTTTTTTACTAATAAACCTTGTACATTTTCAACTCTTCATCTTGTGTGAGCATTTACTCATTTTTGGATACCCAAAATATCTCATATTTTTAATATTGCTCATAGTTTTTTACTAATAAACCTTGTACATTTTCAACTCTTCATCTTATGTGAAATATGCACCTCCTTTAAAGAACTCCCCTTCCTTACATATGTGTCAAAATGGGATCATTATACCCAAAATATCTCATATTTTTAATATTGCTCATAATTTCTTACTAATAAACCTTGTACATAGTCAACTCTTCATATTATGTGAGCATTTACTCATTTTTGGGTATCTTCTTTTACAAAATTGGATTTATCTCCTCCCTACACATGGATTGATCCAATTGGCCCATAGGAACCTTAATTGGACCATAATCTAAATTTTTTAAAAATCTAGACCCTTAGGCTAAGGTCCTTTATACCTATTTCCAATTAATTCCAATTGTACATTGGAAAATTTTTTTTGAATTTCTATTTCAGGGGAACTTATTTTAATAAGATGAGTTATTTTTCTATCCAAAAATATTCATAATCTGAATATTCTCTCTCTAGAATAATTTTCTCTCTCTAGGCTAAAACACTTAGAAATAAGATCTTTTATATTTCTGAAGAGGGATTTGATTACACCGGAAGATGCTGGACATCTTGAGAGGCTGGGGAGGAATCTTACATTCTCTCCCACTTGAAAAACGCGAGATGTCCTCATCTCGCAAACTGGGGATAATCCCGCAAAACAGATCGGCTTCATTCTCCCAGGTGGCATCTTCAAAAGGATAGAACTTCCATTTTACTAATAATTATCTGAGAATTCTGTTCCTGAGAAGCTTTTCTCGAACATCGAGAATTTGTTCAGGTTGGAGTTCCATCTGTCCTTGGGTTGAAGAGGTTAGGATTTCATCATCAAGCATATGATTTGGGTTTGGCACATATTCCTTTAGAAGGCTTACATGAAATACATTATGAATTTTGAGATGAGGAGGCAGAAGAAGCTCGTAGGCTAAGTCACCTACTTTCTTTATAATCAGATATGGCCCACAATATCTAGGTGATAACTTCTTGTACTTCCCAAGAGATAAGAAACTTCTTTTGGGCCGTACTCGAATGAAGACCATATCTGCTTCTTTGAATTCTCTATTTGTCCTCTTCTTATCCGCATATTGCTTCTGTCTATCCTGGGCAGCTTTAATATCTTCACGAATTGACTGCATCTGTTGCTCTATGTCGTCAAGCATCTGTCTGGACATCTCGACCTTAATCAATGGGTCAGACCAAGTTAATGGAGTTAAGCAATCTTGTCCATACAAAGCTTTAAAAGGGCTCATCTCGATACTTCGGTGATAAGAAGCATTGTAGGCGAACTCGACTAGATGCAGATAGCTTAGCCACTTCTTGGGTTCCCTGCCACACAGCATGTCTGAAGTATATCTTCAATTACTTGGTTTACCCTTTCAGTTTGACCATCGGTCTCAGGGTGATAAGCTGTGCTGAGATCCAAGAAAGTTCCCACTGCTTCAAAAAATGCAGTCCAAAACCTTGAAGTAAATTTGGGATCTCGGTCACTTACTATTCTCCTCGTAGGCCATGCAATCTGAAGATTTCTTTGAGGAACACTCTGGCCACATCCATTGCAGTGTAGGTTTCTTTTATTGGAATCAGATGGGCAACTTTGGTTAGTCTGTCGACTATCACGAAGATGGAGTTGTAACCTGATTGCACTGAAGGTAATCCAGTAATGAAGTCCATACTGATACATTCCCACTTCATCTGGGGGATGTCCAATGGATGTAACTTCCCAGGCATTTTTACTCTCTCAATTTTGACTTTTTGGCATGTCAGACATTGACGTACATGATTCAGCACATCCTTTTTCAAACCAGGCCAAAAGAAACTTTTCTTTACGGACATGTAGGTCTTGATGAAACCTGGATGTCCTGCAAAATAAGGTTGTCATGGGCTTCATTCAAAATTTGGTCCTTGGTTCCCTCATCATTGGGAATGCATAACCTGCGGTTATAATACATAATGCCATCATCCAGGCTGTACCCTTGAACTCTCTTCAACTCCTACGGAGTTTTTCTTTCCTGCATAAGTAGGGTAGCAATAGGGCCAAAGAATCTATCTTGCATGATCTTCTCACTTGCTTGAGTAATCAAAGGATTTGATATTACAGTAATTGCAAGCAAGGAGGTTTTTCTGCTGAGAGCATCTGCTACCACATTCTCTTTGCCTGGGCGGTACTTGATTTCAAAATCAAATTCCTGCAAGGTCTGCATCCACCTTCTTTGGCGCATGTTGAGGTCCTTCTGAGTAAAGATCCACTTTAAGCTCTGATGATCTGTCATCAAAGTAAATCTTTTACCCAGTAGGTAATGTCTCCACAACTTTAAGGCATAGACTACTGAAAGCAATTCCAAGTCGTGGACAGCATAATTCCTCTCATGTGTTCTGAGCTTTCGGGATTCATAGGCCACTGCATGACCTTCTTGCATGAGTGCACCTCCCAGGGCAAAACCACTTGCATCAGTTACTACCTCAAAGGGTAGAGAGAAGTCTAGCAGTTTCAGAACGGGACTGGTTACCAAGGCGGTCTTCAGCTTATCAAAAGTACTTTGGCACTTGGCAGACCATTGAAATGGGATATTCTTTTTGAGAAGGTTAGTCAGGGGGGAGCTATGAGAGCATACTTTGATATAAAAATTCTATACCAACCAGTCAATCCCAAGAATCCTCTGACTTCTTTCACTGTCTTTGGTTCAGGCCAATCTATGACAGCTTGGATTTTTGCGAAATCTGGAGAAATTCCATCTTTGGATACCAGAAAGCCCAAGTATTCAACGTGGTCGGCAGAGAAAGTGCATTTGCTCTTTTCGGCAAAGAGTTGATGCTTCCTTAGAATCTCAAGAACTTTTCGGACATGAGTCTCATGGTCGGCTGCATTTCTTGAGTAAATCAGAATGTCATCAAAGAAAACTAGAACAAAGTCATCCAAGTATTCTCTGAGGATGTCCTGCATTAGGCGATTGAATGTAGCTGGGGCATTAGTTAATCCGAATGGCATGACAGTAAATTCATAATGTCCATAGCGAGTATTGATGGGGACTGTTTTTGGTATATCTGGATCATTGATCCTGATCTGGTAATACCCGGATTTGAGATCTATTTTTGTGAAGATCTGAGCTCCATTTAGCCTATCCAAAAGCTCATCAATGGATAGGATATTTATTCTTATAACTGTCAGCTGATTTAGACCTCTGTAGTCCACAGAGAGTCTAAGCGTTCCATCTTTCTTTTTCTGAAAGAGAACTGGCGCACCCCAAGGTGAAACACTGGGTCTTACAAACCCTTGTTCTAACAGCTGCCTAAGCTGTTTCTTGAGTTCGATGGCTTCAGGAACTGGCATTTTGTAAGAGTGTAGGGCTACTGGTCCGAGGGTCAATTCCATCACATGATCTATTTCCCGAATTGGAGGCATTTCAGTTAGCTCTGCTGGGAATAGATCATCAAATTCACTTAACCATTCTGGTTCTTTAGCTTTAAGCTTTGAGTCTACTGGGTTCATTTTGACAACATAAATTTTCTGCTTCTTCCTAAGTCCTTTCAGTAACCTGGAAGCTTTTACTAACTGAAGGTCTGGGGATCCGGAAACTCCAGTTTCATGGAGTTTGTTCCCGTGAAGGTCATGGAACGAAATGGTTCCATTGTGACAGTGTATGTCAGCTTGATATTTGTGGAGCCAATCCATTCCAAGGATTCCGTCAAAAACTCCTAGAGGTAAGACTTTGAACCGACAGTCGGTTACATTACCATCTAGATTGAACTGGACAAGATCTGTCTCATGGTGAGTGAAAAGAGTCTTCCCACTGGCCAATTCAACTTGCATAGGTTTCCCTGATTTCTGTTCTAAGACTAGCTTACGCAAGCATCCAGGGGAAATGAATGAATGAGAATTTCCTGAATCAATCAAAAGCTTAAAAGGCTTACCCTGATACTCTGCTGGAGTATGGATGACGGAGAACTGCTGGTTAGGCCCTTGATTTTCAATTGCAGCATAGATCTGCCCTTTTTCCTCTTCTACTACATCTGAAATTGTGACTGCTCTGGCTGCTGTAGTCTAAGGTAGAACTCTTTCTCTTTTGTTGTTCCAACTCTAGGAAGGAGTTCTGAGATTACTCTGGATAGACGCAGATGGTTGGGCTGGAATTCTTTTGGGGTTTCCCTGGCTAGGGCGAGACGGCGGACCCTGATTAGACTGGAATGAAGGGGTTGGTCTCTGAATTCGGCGTTCTTGACTTCCCTGTCCCCTTGACATAGCAGGAGTCGGGCAGTCTTTTAACTGGTGACCAAAACCCTGGCATCCCCAAAGCATCGGTTTTCAGTTCTGAGATCATCCTTTTGATTTTTTGAAAGTGGTGAGGTTCCTGAGACAGTACTCTGGGGGGAAGGGTCTTCCTTCACTTCTGAATCTTCCTGCATCCTGATTCTGATTCAGGCCTTGCTGCCTCTTTGGGGGTGGAAGGTTGGAAGTACTTCCCTGGGCTTGGAATCTCTTAAAGTTAGAGGGTGCAGGTTTTGGTGGGACCTTTACTACATGTTTAGGGTTCATAAACACAACACAACTAACTACTACTGACACAGCAAAGACAACCCCATTAGGTAACACTAACTTCAATTCCCACATCAGACTAAACACAAACATCTTCCTCCATAGAGAACACGGATTAAGCAGAGATTTGCTAAACAAGATAGAGAATAACAGAACAGAACTGAAATACCATGTTTGATTGATCAAGATGAATCATACATTGCTTTCTCCTTCTTCTCTTTATCTTGTAAAAGACGACTACAAAGCCCCTATAAATAGGCGACTTCAGACAGTTTAGACAGTTGTAACTAGAATGTCACAAGACACTAACAGATGATATCCGACTAACCAGATCATAACAAACTCCGACTGATCAACAATCCGACTGAGTAGAATTCCGACTGAGTAGAATTCTGACTGAGTAAAATTCCGACTGAGCAACAATCCGACTGAGCAAAGATACATATATCCGACTAAGCAACTATTAGGTAACTATTAGGTATTCTATCTGTAGTTCAACACATGGCACAGCCCGGTGGTTGATTTCAAAGAAATCGGACTTGAATTCACAATCCCTTGATCAGAAAATACTGGCCACATGACAAAATTTGATGCTGCTTCTTCAAATGTCAGGTACTATATCACTTTGCTGCTCAGCCTGCATCCCTTCAACAACTGGAACCTCCTTCAAAACCTCAGTCATCTCTGCTGATTTATCTTCCACTGAAGTCTCCACTGGCTGCTCACTCTGACTTGCTGTTTGTACACTTAAATTGATAATAGGTACTTCCACCTGAACTTCTAGGTCCTGAAAGATTTCCTCCACAGTCCTATCACTCTGAATCTTCACACTCTGCATCTCTTTCAGTTCCTGTACCTGCTGAATCCAATACTCACGTTCTTTCTTTAACTGTCCAACCTCTTCTACCAAACTTGCCTCATGCTGAGTTACAAACCCTGTTGTCATAACATCATAGGGATAATTTATCATTGTTGACATCCTCTCCTTGATCATTCCCCAAGAATCCTGCATAGTGCTATGCATTTGTTGCTTCAGAATCTGTACATCCCCTTGTGCCATCAGCACTCCAAACTCTTCATTCATCAACATCTGTTTTTCCAGCACCTGTACCAATGCTGAACTTGCCCAATCCAAATGTGGTGGTGTTCCTTGAAACTTTTTCAACCTGAACCCATTAATTGGTTTCTCAACCCTAGTTCCAAAAACATCAGCCACAATAAAGGTTCCTTGCCCCAGATCTTCAACAATTTGATAAGGCCCTTTGTATCTCAGTGTTAGCTTACCAGGATGAGGTCCCAACCTGGAATTGTACACCATCACCCAATCACCAACCTGAAACACCTTAAATTTGACATTCATAGTCACCCAAGCCTGTCTTCTTCTTTGAATCACCTCAGTGATGTAAGAACTAACTAATCTGTCCTCCTCCAACTGCATCAAATACCTGCTCCTGTACTTCACTGACAAACTTGGAGACATTTTCTCAGCAGTTACTCTTAAACTTGGTACCACAAATTCCATAGGCACAACTGCTTCTAATCCATACACCAACCTGAATGGTGTCATCCCTGTGGTAACTTTAAAAGCTGTTCTATAAGACCACAAAGCAGAGTCCAGCTTCAAGTCCCAATCTTTCTGGTTGTCCTGCACAATCTTCTTGAGGATCCTTACCAATGTCTTATTGGTACTCTCAGCTTGTCCATTGGCCTGGGGATGATAAGCTGTAGACTTTTTGTGCATAATCATATGAGTTCTTGTTAGTTCAGAAACTACATCATTCAGAAAGTGAGTTCCCCTATCACTGACCAATTCTACAGGACACCCAAACCTGGTCATGATGTTGTGATACAAGAACTTGGCAACACTTGTAGCCTTGTTATCCTTCAGAGCTACAGCCTCAGCCCATTTTGTACAATAATCAGTAGCAACAAGGATATACCTGTTACCTCTTGGAGTTGTTGGCTTGACAGGCCCCACAAAATCAATTCCCCACTTCTGAAATGGTTCCAAAGGCAAAATAGGATGATCTGATATCCTATCTGAATTATCTGGCTGTCCAAGCTTTTGACAAATCACACATCTCTTGGCATATTCATGGGCATCTTTCAAAACTGTAGGCCACCACAAACCAGCCTGCAATATTTTCTTTCCTGTAATATCCCCTGAGAAATGTCCTCCTGCTGTTCCGGAATGTGCTTCCTGAATTACTGCCTTCTGTTCATACTCAGGTACACATCTTCTTATCACCTGGTCAATTCCCTTTTTGTACAATGCTCCAGCATCACTAAGAATGGTCTACTCCTCAAAGCAAACTTCCTTCTCTGATCTGGAGTAAATTTTACTGGCATAAATCCCTCAGTTAAAAATGTCAAAAACTGATCATACCAGGAATCCGACTCAGCAGCCTGAACTTCAAACAATGGGGCATCTGGTAGATCATCATCCACCCCACTTGGTGCTTCTCCAGTTTCCAACCTGCTAAAATAATCAGCAATAGCATGCTCTTTCCCTGGAGTATGGACAATCACAAAGTCAAACTCCTGTAACAAAAGCATCCACCTGGCTAATCTTCCTGTCAACAATGGCTTCTTAATCAGATACAGCAGGGCTTGGTGATCCACATGAAATATTACCCTGTTCCCCAACAAATAATGCCTGAACTTATTCAAGGAATATACCATCCCCAAAGCTTCTCTTTCAGTCACAGCATAATTCCTTTCTGCAGATGATAATATCCGACTGGCATAAAATACTGGCCTGTACCATCCTTTCACCTTCTCCTGCATCAGAATTGCCCCTACTGCTACATCTGAGGCATCAACAAAAATATGGAAAGGGAGAGTCCAATCTGGTGGCTGCAAAACTGGTGCAACAGCTACCATCTTCTTCAACAATTGAAATGCCTTCTCTTGAGGCTCAGCCCACACAAAAGGTACATCCTTCTTAGTTAAATGTGTCAATGGTGCACAAATATTGGCTAAATATCTGAGGTACCTGGCATGCCATTTGATCTGACCCACAAACCTCATTACTTCCTTCACATTAGTAGGAGATTTTGATGTTTGAATAGCCTCAACCTTCTTCACATCAATTGCCATGCCTTCCTGTGAGATCACATGGCCCAACAAAATGCCACTCTTCACAGCAATCACACTCTTGAAAGGGTTCAAGACCAGTCTGAACTGCCTACACCTCTCCAAACACAACTTCAGATGCATCAGATGTAAGTCCTTCTTACCAAAAACAGAGAAATCATCAACAAATACTCTCATGAAGTCTTGTAAATGTGGCTCAAAAACCTTATGTGCCACATAATTGAAGGATGGTGGTCCATTTTTCAAACCAAAACTCATGACAGTAAAATCATATGCACCAAACTCAGTAATGAAAGCAGTCTTATGCTGATCCTCCTCAGCAACACTAATCTGATTGTAACCTGAAAAGCCATCCAGAAAGCTATACATTTCATGACCTGCTACAGCATCTAACACTGCATCACAAAATGGCATTGGAAAAGGATCTGTTATGGTTGCTGCATTGAGTTTCCTGTAATCAACACATACTCTCAGCTTCCCATTTTTCTTAGGCACCACAATGATTGGAGATAACCATGTCACCTGGCTCACAGGTTTAATGAACCCTACTGCTAACAACTTATCTATTTCTTCCTTCACCTGTAATGCAAAATTCGGATTCATCCTATACCTTTGCTGCACCACTGGAACTGCATCTGTTCTTAAATTAATCCGATGCTGATGTAATGCAGGATCTATACCCTTCACCTGAGAATACTCCCAAGCAAAGACATCTATATAGTCCTGTAACAACTGCAAAAGATCCTCCAAAAATTGTCCTTCCACCTGCACACTTACTTTCACCATCCTTGGTGCTGCATCTGTACCCAAATTCAATTCCTTAAGATCATCTTCTTTAACCCGACTGGACGTGCCATACTTCTTGTCATAAATCCTTACAGCCATCTCTCCTGCCTCCTTTTGCTCTTGTTCCATCTGTTCCTTGGTAGCAATCTCTGTTTGCTGTTCCAGCAACTGTCTGAATACTGTCCCTTCAATCTCTTGACCTGGCAAGAACTCAGACTCTTCCTGATTCTGATATTCCACAAGCTGCAATATTCTTTCTACATCCACATCAAATAGTGGCACCACTGTTGGATTAGCCATTAAAAACTGTTCCTCCTCATCATCTTCTATTTCTTCAGCAAGATTAATTGTCTGTGCAAACAATGGCTTTTCTTTAATAGACATATTTCTCTTACCCTGCATGGTTACAGTAATCTTCTTTTTCCCCTTGGTCAGAACCACCACATTCAATCCCCAATCCTGTTTAACTTTAGCCATTCTAAACCAAGGCCTACCCAGTAACATTTCATAAGGTGATAGTGATTCTGACATTCTGATTACCACAAAATTTACCAAGAATCCCATACCTGCAACTTCAATTTCCTGCTGCTTCAAAATTCCCAATGGTTGCACCCTGGTTTGATCTGCCATTTTCACCTGAAATGGTGCTGGGGCTAAATTTGCTGCACCCATTTCTTTGTATACACTTTCAGGGAGAATGTTAACCCCTGATCCTCCATCCAAAAGAACTTCATCAAACACCCTGCCCTGGTACTCAACCTTAATGACAGGAACCACAAAGTCAACATCTGCTGGATCAATGCTATTAACTGCTGGAACCAAAGTCGGATTATCTCCTGACTGCTGATCCTGAAGTCTTTTAAGCAATCTTTCCTTAAATCCTGGAACCAAAGCTAACAACTGATCTAATGATAATTGCAAGGGAGAATTTATGAGTACCTCAAACCAATCTTTGTCCCTTTCATCCTTCATCTTCACATGGCTTTCTGACTGATGCAGAACTAACTCTTCTTCATCCTCCAACTCCGATTCTTCTTGCTTGTCCTGATTCTTCAAAATTCTTCTTTGTACCTGGTCCCTGATGCCTTTTTGTTCCTTCCAATCAATTGGTCCTTTCTGTTTAGACCTGGTAACAGCCAATACCTCAATATCCTCAATATCCTCAGTATGCTTTTTGCTTTGCTGCTCCTGTATGTTTTGACCTTGCTTTAGCTGTACCTGTTCATCTTCTAATTGAATCATGATTACATTTGCTTGAGCTGCTGGTTGATTATGTGGTTGCTGCTGCCCCTGCTGGTTATTCTGATTGTATCTAATCACTGGAACACCCCTTTCTTCTCTATGTTTCACCCATAAGGCACATCCTGGCCCTATCCAATGATTTGGTGCTGAACAATAAACACAAGGCATGACTCGTGCCTATCTTCCTTCATTGTTTTCCTGTTCCCTTAATGGTGGTCTATCAGATCTTGCTCTCTGAAATCCTCCTCTGCCCCTAATTGGAACAGCCTGGTTTACTGCAACCTCACCCCTGCCTCTACCTGCATAAGGTGTAGTCTGACCCCTGTTCTTGGGATTATACCAACATAAAGCTATCGTATGCCCATCCTTGTCACAAATTTCACAGAACTTCTTTTCTTTTGGTGCAACAGAATAACCTATCTTTCTCAATTTACTTACCAAATCCTCCTCTTTGGATTGCTTTGCTTTGGTCTTGTGCTTTTTCTTTGTCTTCACCTCTTCTTCCTCACTGTCGGACCCTACTTCCGAATCCTCCTGCTCAGAATCTGATGCTGACTCTGGCTGGTCATCTGAATCCGAATCATTCTTTTTGGTGTGTTTGCCCTTGCTGCTTCCAAGTCTTTTCTCTACTCTAGCTGCTGCAATTACCAAATCATTAATTCCACCTGCAATATCAATGCTAGCCACTGCATTTTTCAGCCCACTTCTCAATCCTTTCAGAAAATAACCGGCCAGCATCTCATTGGTGGGTCTCTCATTTCCCTGTAACCTTTCAACCAGAATTCTGAATTTCTGAGCATAGTCCTCTACAAGCATCTTCTTTTGTCTGATGTCTCGGAGTTTTCTTAAAATGTCTGTTGGAGTCTTTTCCCTCCTGAATCTCTGTAAAAAGGCTGTTCTAAGATCATCATATGTTGGGAAGTGTGGTATGCCATATTGGCTAAACCAACTCATGGCCTTCCCTTCTAGAGTGGCTGCAAATTGCTGCAATTTAACTGCATCATTGTACAACACAGTATACCCATTTGCTTCCCATTTTGTCTCAAACTGAGCTACATGACAATCAGCATCCTCCTTAGATCCTCCACTGAATTTAGCTGCTTTCACCCTAGGGTTGGGTAGTTGTTGAGCCATCGGATGTGGCTGAGGTGGTTTCCTAGGTCTTTGCCTGGTAGCCCCCCTTAATGGGTTGAACTGAAGACTCCTTCTAACTCCTGCAGACCTTCCTGTCAGGATTAGGGCACCTAGAAGTCCCCCCACGAGCCTCCTCTCTGGTGCAACTGAACTTTCCCCCCCTTGGCCTACAACAATTTCTTCAGGGATTTGGTGTTCCTGATCATCTTCACCCTCGTCAGCATAATGAAACGGGTCAGGGTTACCAATTCGGGCCTGAGCCCTGGTATAGTAAACCCTTCCTACTCTTTTGTCCCCCTCTGACATTCATTTCCCTTCTCGTAACAGAACGGGACCAGCAGGATCGCCAATGTGTTTAGGGTTCATAAACACAACACAACTAACTACTACTGACACAACAAAGACAACCCCATTAGGTAACACTAACTTCAATTCCCACATCAGACTAAACACAAACATCTTCCTCCATAGAGAACACGGATTAAGCAGAGATTTGCTAAACAAGATAGAGAATAACAGAACAGAACTGAAATACCATGTTTGATTGATCAAGATGAATCATACATTGCTTTCTCCTTCTTCTCTTTCTCTTGTAAAAGACGACTACAAAGCCCCTATAAATAGGCGACTTCAGACAGTTTAGACGGTTGTAACTAGAATGTCACAAGACACTAACAGATGATATCCGACTAACCAGATCATAACAAACTCTGACTGATCAACAATCCGACTGAGTAGAATTCCGACTGAGTAGAATTCCGACTGAGTAAAATTCCGACTGAGCAACAATCCGACTGAGCAAAGATACATATATCCGACTAAGCAACCATTAGGTAACTATTAGGTATTCTATCTGTAGTTCAACACTACAAAAGCTTTGGCAAAATCTTTTGCCATTCTTACTGCTTCAGCCATGGACATTGGCTTGGCATTTTTTACCAGTGTGTCCAAGGGTTCGTTCATTCCTCGAATGAACCTGGCCATGAGTTGCTCTTCATCAAGAGGTGGTGAATATTTGAGTAGAAGGGCAAAGGCCTGGTGATGTTCCTCGATGGTTTTGCTCTCCTGCTTTAGTTCTAAGAATTCGTTCATTTTGGTTTCTAAAAATCCAGGAGGGCAAAATCTCTTTCTTAGATAGGTTTTTAGATCATTCCAGGATTGAGTATTTCTGTCCAGACGATTGGTGTCACAGTGGTTCCTCCATGCTACCCTGGCTGTTTCCACTATTTTCAGCCGGCCAAGAGCCATTTTGCTCCGCTGATTGTATCCTATGACGTCAAAATACTCTTCCATGGCTTCCACCCATTTCTCCACAGCCTCGCCCAGGTTCTCCCCTTCTCCTTTGAAGGGTCCTGACTGAGTCCTATGAAGAGCCTTGCGAACATCAAGGTCAAGCTCGTCATCTTCAGACAACAGGGTCTGGCTGACGACCACGGTTTCCTCGTCTCATGATTCTGCCAAAATTTATATATTAATAAATTTTTATTTTGATATTATTCATGAGATCCTAAGACTTAAGAGTTCGAAAAACAATTTCTTAAACAAGACAAGATCTTATTGGAGATCTATGACATATGTCCGATAACAGATTTTTCTTTATCAGCAGATCGTCCGTCTCGTAAACAATCATTTATACAACAGGAATTTTTTTCTCCGGGAAACATTTTTTTATTTATATAAAAGTTGCATTATGTACATAGAGCTGCTCGGCTCCAGAATTCAAAATCTCCTCGGGAAACGCATATGACGACGGTATTGGGCCATAGCCATGCCCTGATACAAATGTCCACTTATTGACAAGGGAGCTATTATATTCCATTTAGGAATAAAACAACTAAGAAGTCTATAGACTTGGCATGCAAGCCTGAAATTCCGAGGCGTTGAATGATATAAAATGATGCCATGTACGATTTTCAGCTTTAACAAGATCATAGCCAATGAGAGGTTCTCCCACAGCATTGCATGAAAAGATGCAGGGGGGAAGAGAGCTTGAGCTCTTGCAAGCACACACACACACTCACAAAACCCTAATAGAGAACACACAAGGTGAGAGGCTGAAAATCTTCTTCTTCTCTACTCAACACTCAACACACCATATACAAGAATAAGAGTACACACAATATGAAAGGTACTCAACCAATACATACACGGGTTCTCTATAGTGTGAACCCGACTAAATGAGCTGGCGCTATAACTATGCCAGTCTCTAGAATGGCTGTCACACAGCCTGTCATCCCACTGGCCGCATATCTCCCATGATCTCACCAACCATGCCAGTGGTGTAAGTGTGGGGCCTATCCCCCAGGCGGCGGGTCATCAGTGGCCACCGCCTCACTAGACGAGCTCGATATCTCAACACTCCCCCTCGAGCTCAACTCCATCTCTTGTACACCAAGCGAAGCCCTCAATCTGCGGAGCTTCTCTGTACCCAATGCTTTGGTTAAGATGTCAGCTACCTGATCCTCTGTGCTGACATAAACAAGGTCAAGGTCTCCTGCCAAGACCTTCTCTCTATGTGGACCTCTATGTGCTTTGTACGAGCATGAAAGACTGGGTTCCTGGCCAACTGTATACTGCTAATGTTGTCAGAAAATGACAACTTGTCTATCCACTGATAGACCCAAATCTGTAAGTAGCTTTCTCAACCAAGCTACCTCACATGCTGCCCCATAGCAGCTCCTCTGTACTCGGCCTCTGTACTGGATAGAGCAACCGTAGGCTGCTTCTTGCTGCTCCAAGTCACAGCAGCACTCCCCAAAGAAAACTTGAATCCACTGGTAGATCTTCTATCTGAGATACTACCAGCCCAATCAGCATCTGTGTACCCATGTACACATATCTCTGTCCCAGTCTCATAGAATAGTCCACAATGCAAAGTAGACTTCACATACCTCAGTATGCGTCTCACTGCATCCAAATGCGGTTTCCGTGGAACCTGCATAAATTGACTCACCAACCCAACAGCATAGCTCAAATCTGGTCTGGTGATCGTCATGTAGATCAAACTTCCTACTATGCTCCTGTACATAGTAGGATCCTCCAAGATCTCTCCTGAATCTGCACTCAACTTGCCATTCTGATCCAATGGCACAGAAATAGGCTTACAGCCTGTCATACCATACTTGGACAACATGTCCAAGCCATACTGTCTCTGCAGTAATCCAATACCATGTGGTGACCTAATCACCTCAATGCCCAAGAAATATCTGAGCTCCCCCAGATCCTTCATCTCGAACTTCTGTCTTAGCAAGATCTTTACATCAAAGATCTCTGCATCATGGTCCCCCGTAATGATCAAGTCATCTACATAGATGACAACAAGCACAACTCCTCTATCACCATGTCTCACATACAATGAGAAATCTGCATTGGCTACATGAAAGCCAATAGTGACAAGATATTCAGAAATCTTTTCAGACCATGCTCTTGGTGCTTGCTTTAAGCCATACAAGGCTTTCTTCAACCTGCAAACATGCTCGGGGTGACCCACATCCTCATATCCAGGTGGCTGCAACATATACACCTCTTCTTGCAAATCCCCATGCAAGAATGCATTCTTTACATCCATCTGATGTAAAGACCATTGCTTTGATGCAGCCACTGCTATCACAACTCTCACAGTTGCCATCTTGGCAACTGGGCTGAAAGTTTCCTCATAATCAATCCCATATGTCTGCGCATATCCTTTGGCTACCAATCTAGCCTTGTACCTGTTTATGCTTCCATCACTGTTATGTTTAACTTTGTACACCCACTTGCATCCAATGGCTTTCTTGCCTTCAGGCAATTTCACTAAATCCCAAGTTTCATTTCCATATAGTGCATCCATCTCCTCATCCATAGCTTTCTCCCAACACACATTTCCAACAGCCTCATCAATGCATGTGGGCTCAACAACCTGCAGAATCTTTGCCATATATGCATAGTGATGTGCCACATAACCATCATAGGTAAATCTCTGCACAGGGTTCTTCACTCTACCTGATCTTCGCAGCTTTTCATTCATGGCTTCCATAGCCTTCTTTACACCAGGTGTTCTCATAGCTGGGATCCCAAGCTCCTCATCAAGGCTCATATCTGAGCCACTAGACTCTCCATCAACATGAGAATGCCCTGCAGAAATGTCAGGCATACCAAGGGGCTCAACGACTTTCTCTTTTCCTTTACGTGATGTAGTAATCACATTTGTAGGGCTGGTATTATGATGCAGCTTGCCACTCCATGGTCTATCAACAGACCCACTAGATGAGGACTCTCCTGGTCCACTCAAGGACTGTGATTGCTGACCTGCATTCTATGCAACCACACTTCCACTCACATCAGCCCCAACAGCTTCTTTTTCAGCAGCATACCAGCTGCTCATCTCATCAAAGACAACATCCCTGCTTACCCTCAACTCACGTGTAGCATGGTTATAACACCTGTATCCCTTTTGCTCAAGGGAGTATCCAATAAACACACATTTTTCAGCTTTTGGATCCAGCTTAGTTCTCAGCTCATCTGGCACATGCACATATGCAATGCATCCAAAGACTTTCAGATGAGACAAATCTGGTTTTCTGCCAGTAAACCTCTCCTCTGGAGTTACATCATGTATGGCTGCAGCAGTTGGAGTCCTGTTCATGATGTATACTGCTGTAGAAACAGCCTCAGTCCAATAGCAATGCGGCATATTCTTCTCTTCCATCAATGCTCGTGCAATCTCAGCAATGTGCCTGTTTTTCCGCTCAGCAACTCCATTTTGCTGCGGAGTGTATCTGCATGTGAACTGTCTCCGAATACCATTCTTCTTCAAAAATTCAGAGAACTCATTGGAGAAGTTTTCTCCCCCTCCATCTGACCTTAGGCACTTTACATATTTCCCTGTTTGCTTTTCAACCAAAACTCTGAAATTCTGAAAGTGAGTGAACACCTCACTCTTCTCCTTCATGAAATATACCCACACTTTCCTTGTGTGGTCATCAATGAAAGTGACATAGTACCTGCAGCCTCCCATAGACACGGTCTTCGTAGGACCCCATACATCTGAATGCACAACATCTAGTGCATTTCTGCTCACATATCTGTTACATGGAAACACATGCTTTGTTTGCTTCCCAAATTGGCATGCTTCACATATTTTCTGCATACCTTCCACTTTAAATTTTGGCAGCCCTGTCACAATTCCTTTTGTCTGCATAGACTTCAATCTCTGCACATTTACATGTCCAATTCTTTTATGCCATATGTCTGTGTCTGCAACAACTCCTGAACCATTTGCAAACATTGCAGCACTCATTTCAGGCATGTCTACATCCAACGTAAACATTCTGCCCACTCTGTTGCCTTTTGCAACCAACCTGCACTTGTCTTTGAAATCTTCAACATAACACCCATCAGGGTTAAACCGAACCTGCAACCCCTGCTCAATCATCTGGCCAACTGAAACCAGATTCTTTGTTATGTTCGGTACATGAAGTACATCTGCAAGGTACTTCACTTTGCCATCCTGCATAGACAATGGCACATCTCCCAACGTGGGCAATTGGATGAGCAGTGTCATCCCCTGTTTCCACAAAACCTGGTCTTTCCGGGTTTTTCATCTCCTTGAACCACTCCCCATGACTCGTCATGTGGTTCGAAGCGCCTGAATCCACATACCATACATTATTTTTTTGTGCTGTATCAACATTTTCAGACATGGCATTCACAACATGCTGCATAACAAACAACCTTTCATTATCCTCATTATTTCTGCTTGAGGATGCATAGTTGTTTTGCTGCACTTTCCCATTTTGCATGTCAGCCTGCTTCTTATAACATTCTGACTGCACATGTCCAGGCTTACCACAATAATAACATTCACGTGCATCATTATATTGCCTTTGCCAATTTCCACAGCCTCTCTGACTCCCCCTGCCTCTGAATTTGCCTCTTCCACCTGCGTGTTGTTGTTGTTGTTGTTGTTGATTCTGGGACTGTTGTTGCTGCTGCTGCTGCTGGCCATAATTCTGATTACCTGTTCGGCCACCTCCTTGACCACGTCCACGGCCTCCTCTACCTCGTCCTCTTCCTGAACTCGTGTAGAAGGCCTGTTGCTCTGAACTGTTTTTGCTTTGTGAAGACTGTTGGTCTTCACCCAAGCTCTTCTCTTCGATAATCAGCATAGACACCAAATCTGTAAAGTTGGGAATGTTTTCCCGAGTCTGAATGGACGTCTTGAATGCCTTGTATTGTGGCCCGAGACCACGTAGACAGACTTCCACCTTGTCATCATCATCTACTGACACACCAATAGATGCAAGGGATTCCACAATACCCTTTATCTTCAGCGCATAGTCATTCACAGACATGCTCTTTTTCTCCACAGTATGAAGTTCATTCTTCAACTGTATCTTACGTGCCTTGGTATTTGTTTCATAAAGCTTTACCAAGGTGTCCCACGCCTCCTTGGGGGACTTGGCATCCTGAATGTGCCCAATCATGGTGTCCTGTATACTAATGGAAAGCCAATACATTACTTTCCTGGCTCCTTGGTTCCAGTCTTTAAACTCTTTCACATCTGTAGCAGTTGGATTTATATCCGCCGGTATCTCCGGTGCCTCTTCATGCTCACCTTCTATGTAGTCCCAATAGCCTTTTCCCATCAGGAAATTCGTTAACCTGAACCTCCAAGCATGGAAGTTATTCTTATCCAGCTTCTCAGCCACAATCTGTGTTATGCCATCATTAGACATCTTGCCAAACACACAATTTTACCAGAAACTGCACTCTGGTTTTTCCTGCACAACTGCTGTATTTTTTGCACAGCGGTACTGCAGTCCACTCAAATGTCACAACCAGTGACCTCAATGTGCATACATACACCCAATGGCAATTGTAGACCTCATTGCAGCACCCACAGTGTCTGCACAGTCAATCTGTCTTCCTGCAGTTCTTAAAACAGAGTTCTGCAAAGAATCGATGACTTACCCGCAGTGCTCGAAATTGCCTGCTTTCTGAAAAACGGAGGTCCAGACGCGCCCGAAACGCGTTTTCGGCCCGGAAATTTTAGTCCGAAGGACTGTATAGTTGCCCTATAGCTTTACTCCCGCGAAGAAAGCTCCTCAATTAGAGACCGTTTGCCGGTGCCTCCCGTAGAGCTCCCGACAAGGGTGTAGTCACCAACACAATAGGGAAGAGTAGTTGAAGCTCTTACCCTCGTACCGCTTCCTGTGGTTCTCTTGCTTGCAGCTCAGCCCTTAGCACGAACCAGGCTTTGATACCATAAAAAGATGCAGGGGGAAGAGAGCTTGAGCTCTTGCAAGCACACACACACACTCACAAAACCCTAATAGAGAACACACAAGGTGAGAGGCTGAAAATCTTCTTCTTCTCTACTCAACACTCAACACACTATATACAAGAATAAGAGTACACACAATATGAAAGGTACTCAACCAATACATACACGGGTTCTCTATAGTGTGAACCCGACTAAATGAGCTGGCGCTATAACTATGCCAGTCTCTAGAATGGCTGTCACATAGCCTGTCATCCCACTGGCCGCATATCTCCCATGATCTCACCAACCATGCCAGTGGTGTAAGTGTGGGGCCTATCCCCCAGGCGGGTCATCAGTGTGGCCACCGCCTCACTAGACGAGCTCGATATCTCAAAATTGCACGGCGGTCGCAAGAGGCGTGGACATATTGCCCTGCAAACCACTTATGCTGAATTCTCTCCGTTGGGTTAGGAAAATATAAATCCTCGAAATGGCGTGCGAGTCTTGTTCGGCTTATTCGAGTTGAAGCGGAAGAGATGAGATGCTCGAAGGCAAATGCAATCATATCTTGAGACTGGGTGAGGTCGGGAATACCAGATAAATGGGGAACTTCCATCTATAAAAACAATTTCTTTGATTAAAATTTCTTCATTAAAGAAGCTTACGGAATGAAAATACATTATGAAAATGCTGTTTCTGAATTCTTTTTACCAATTTCAGATAAGAATTTAATTATCTTTATTAGCTTTCAATTTTGCTCTGATACCAACTGTAAGATCCCTCTGCCCCTCTGCGCGAGGCAGGGTTTCTCACTCGGGGCCTCGCCCTTGAATGTCCGGGCACGAGACTAAGCTGGTGGTCACTCCAAAAAAACGAAACCGGGGGGGAAAATTCCCATGCCCGGAAAGCAGGGACGATTCCACCTTTATGATTTTTTATTTTTTTTAAAATAAAATTTTTTTCTAACGTGAACAATTCTACGCTATCCCTTCAACTGAAATTCAACGCTTTTTGCCTGATCAAGGTCAAGCACAGTCGTTGATCCACTTATTTGAAAAATTTATCAGGGAATTGTCTAACTAATCGAATCTTAGCGTAATTCTAATATTTTTCAGTTTGATTATTAAAACTCCACTGATTCCAGCCTAACCCCATCCGGCCCATGGGTTAGCCACCACCCTACCACTGGGGAATCGGTGGAACCAAAAAAGTACTCACCCACCCATAATTGAAATGCCTTTCTTAACTTTAGCTTTAGAAAACAGATACGCACACACTCCTCTTTATTAAACTTTAATAAAAACAATCCTTTTACGGATTATACATGTCATACTTCAAAATTTCTCATTGAGTCTTTGTTTCTCAACAAAACAGTATCACTCTAGACTCTCCATTGAGACCAACGAGTCAACAACGAGATCCAGTGATAGATTACAAAAAACATAGGTCCATCATATAATATCTTCCTCGACATAAGCATGGATGTCCTTGGCACCGGGAGCCCGTGCATCGCTTGGTCAGAACCCTCCAGGATCCTCCTTAGGTGTCCTGGCACTTCACTCAGGGACCGCTTCATCGGCCCTTGTCCATCCTACCGGAAGCACACCATTTTAACCATACCGAGGCTGGTCAAGACCTCGGCAAGCCTTGCCGCGTGAGCTGTCCCTCGAACACTCCCCGCCAACTGTTGCAACCGAACTTCCCTTAGATAAACATATATGCCAAATGCTCCCTCCAGCATTCTGGCGTAAGACAGTCTTTTAAGAAGGCAGGGTTTCTATGCAAGTTTACAGTTTAGATTTTGTTTGAATACCATGAGTATATCTTAAATCCGTATCTCATTACTTCTAGATCCAGTTCTCAATACTAAACAGAATTCCTCGAATTCTGTTAACTTGATCCTTAGATCAAAATCACAAATCTTAACTTAGTTTCAGATTCGGTGAGTGATTTGGGTACATTTTTCCTGAACTGGTACATCGTCATTGATTGAAACTGACGAAGGAATTAGGTCTTGGTCAATAGTCTGAGTCAGAGTTTAGGTCCTAAAATTATCTTTCTCAAAGATACTATCTCAATTTCTCTTTTTTTTTTCTAAAATTTCTTTCAATGAATATTTGTTTACTGATTTCAAAAACATGGATTTCTTGAGGAATATTCATTTACGTCGATCTCCGATTAAAATTTATCTTTATGCATACTTCTATGCATTAAAATCAAATACGATAAAAGTAACACTTTTATAATAAAAATTTATCTTTTATGCATACTTCTATGCATTAAAATCAAATATGATAAAAGTAACACTTTTATAATAAAAATTTATCTTTTATGCATACTTCTATGCATTAAAATCAATTATGATAAAAGTAACACTTTTATAATAAAAATTTATCTTTTATGCATACTTCTATGCATTAAAATCAATTATGATAAAAGTACACTTTTATAATAAAAATTATCCTTTATGCATACTTCTATGCATGAAAATTAAAAATGATAAAAGTAACACTTTTGATATTAAAAAAAATTATCCTTTATGCATACTTCTATGCATGAAAATTAAAATGATAAAAGTAACACTTTTAATATAAAAAAATTATCCTTTATGCATACTTCTATGCATGAAAATTAAAAATGATAAAAGTAACACTTTTGATATAAAAAAATTATCCTTTATGCATACTTCTATGCATGAAAATTAAAAATGAGAAAAGTAACACTTTTAATATAAAAAAGAATTACCCTTTATGCATACTTCTATGCATGAAAATTAAAAATGATAAAAGTAACACTTTTGATATAAAAAAATTACCCTTTATGCATACTTCTATGCATGAAAATTAAAAATGATAAAAGTAACACTTTTGATATAAAAAAATCTTCTTTATGCATACTTCTATGCATGAAAATTAAAAATGATAAAAGTAACACTTTTGATATAAAAAAAATATCCTTTATGCATACTTCTATGCATGAAAATTAAAAATGATAAAAGTAACACTTTTAATATAAAAAAAATTATCCTTTATGCATACTTCTATGCATGAAAATTAAAAATGTTAAAAGTAACACTTTTATGTTAAAATAATAATCTTTTATGCATACCTCTATGCATGAAATTCAAATATGATAAAAGTAACACTTTTATGTTAAAATAATAATCTTTTATGCATACCTCTATGCATGAAATCCAAATATGATAAAAGTAACACTTTTATGTTAAAATAATAATCTTTTATGCATACCTCTATGCATGAAAATCAATCATGCATAATATAAAAATCAATTTCTCTATGATTACAATGAATATCTTTCAATTAATCTAGGATGATAATTCCTAGAATATGGTAGGAAGTCCTCTTTTCATGCTTTGAATGAAATTATTTTATGCATAATTTTTATAAAAATTTTGCCATAGCTCCGCTGCTATGAACTGATAAATCTCAAATTTTATAAGGGATAAAGCTTATCATTAAGGAAATAAATAGAATGATCCCTAATTGGATCATTAATCCATAATGTTTTGAATCATCAATATTCATGAAATACATAAACTAAAAGCATAGAAAAAAGCCATTAATTTGGCCTCAAGCATAGATTAATCTTGGATTAAGAAAAAGCTTTATGAAAAGCTTCATTTGGATTGAGAATGGATCATGAGTATGACCATTTCTTGAGTGAGAGAGAGAAATTACATAAAAACCATTAGAATTAAGCATAAATGGAAATTTATGTAATTCTTAACTATTATTAATTAATTTACTTCAATAACATTCATCAAATTATGTAACTCTTCACTACCATTCATCAATTAACTTCAATAGCATTCAAAAAACCATTCCAATTAAGCTTCTCAAGCTTGAGAGGGGTTGAGAAGAGAGAAACATTGAGAAATTATAGAAAAGAATCAAAATTCACCATTTACCTTACAAATTACTTGATTCTTTGTTCACGGTAGAGGCTCCCAACCAATCAATTGGTTTAGTATGTTGATGGAGCCACCAATGGGGATTGAAGAAAGAGGGAAGTGTCAAAAACTAGTGAATTATTAAAGAATTCACAGTTCTTGGCTTAGGTGGAGTAGAGTAACAATGCATAAGACACTATATATTTTTTTAACAAGGGGGAGGCTTCTATTTATAGGAAAAATTGAGCTCCTAACCAAACAAACTGATTCTAGAATTTTCTAAATCAGTTTGGTCAATTTTTGACCATTTTTAGGTCAGTTAAGCTAACTTTTTGGAACTAGACTTGAATGAGGAGAGAGGAGAGATGAAATATCTCAATTTCTATGAGTTTAAAACTCATTCAAGCATGTGAAATATGCACCTCCTTTAAAGAATTCCCTTTTCTTACATATGTGTCAAAATGGAATCATTATACCCAAAATATCTCATATTTTTAATATTGCTCATAGTTTTTTACTAATAAACCTTGTACATTTTCAACTCTTCATCTTGTGTGAGCATTTACTCATTTTTGGATACCCAAAATATCTCATATTTTTAATATTGCTCATAGTTTTTTACTAATAAACCTTGTACATTTTCAACTCTTCATCTTATGTGAAATATGCACCTCCTTTAAAGAACTCCCCTTCCTTACATATGTGTCAAAATGGGATCATTATACCCAAAATATCTCATATTTTTAATATTGCTCATAATTTCTTACTAATAAACCTTGTACATAGTCAACTCTTCATCTTATGTGAGCATTTACTCATTTTTGGGTATCTTCTTTTACAAAATTGGATTTATCTCCTCCCTACACATGGATTGATCCAATTGGCCCATAGGAATCTTAATTGAACCATAATCTAAAATTTTTAAAAATCTAGACCCTTAGGCTAAGGTCCTTTATACCTATTTCCAATTAATTCCAATTGTACATTGAAAAATTCTTTTTGAATTTCTGTTTCAGGGGAACTTATTTTAATAAGATGAGTTATTTTTCTATCCAAAAATATTCATAATCTGAATATTCTCTCTCTAGAATAATTTTCTCTCTCTAGGTTAAAACACTTAGAAATAAGATCTTTTATATTTCTGAAGAGGGATTTGATTACACGGGAAGATGCTGGACATCTTGAGAGGCTGGGGAGGAATCTTACATTCTCTCCCACTTGAAAAACGCGAGATGTCCTCATCTCGCAAACTGGGGATAATCCCGCAAAACAGATCGGCTTCATTCTCCCAGGTGGCATCTTCAAAAGGATAGAACTTCCATTTTACTAATAATTCTCTGAGAATTCTGTTCCTGAGAAGCTTTTCTCGAACATCGAGAATTTCTTCAGATTGGAGTTCAATCTGTCCTTGGGTTGAAGAGGTTAGGATTTCATCATCAAGCATATGATTTGGGTTTGGCACATATTCCTTTAGAAGGCTTACATGAAATACATTATGAATTTTGAGATGAGGAGGTAGAAGAAGCTCGTAGGCTAAGTCACCTACTTTCTTTGTAATCAGATATGGCCCACAATATCTAGGTGATAACTTCTTGTACTTCCCAAGAGATAAGGAACTTCTTTTGGGCCGTACTCGAATGAAGACCATATCTGCTTCTTTGAATTCTCTATTTGTCCTCTTCTTATCCGCATATTGCTTCTGTCTATCCTGGGCAACTTTAATATCTTTACGAATTGACTGCATCTGTTGCTCCATGTCATCAAGCATCTGTCTGGACATCTCGACCTTAATCAATGGGTCAGACCAAGTTAATGGAGTTAAGCAATCTTGTCCATACAGAGCTTTAAAAGGGCTCATCTCGATACTTCGGTGATAAGAAGCATTGTAGGCGAACTCGACTAGATGCAGATAGCTTAGCCACTTCTTGGGTTCCCTGCCACACAGCATGTCTGAAGTATATCTTCAATTACTTGGTTTACCCTTTCAGTTTGACCATCGGTCTCAGGGTGATAAGCTGTGCTGAGATCCAAGAAAGTTCCCACTGCTTCAAAAAATGCAGTCCAAAACCTTGAAGTAAATTTGGGATCTCGGTCACTTACTATTCTCCTCGGTAGGCCATGCAATCTGAAGATTTCTTTGAGGAAAACCCTGGCCACATCCATTGCAGTGTAGGTTTCTTTTACTAGAATGAGATGGGCAACTTTGGTTAGTCTGTCGACTACCACGAAGATGGAGTTGTAACCTGATTACACTGAAGGTAATCCAGTAATGAAGTCCATACTGATACATTCCCACTTCATCTGGGGGATGTCCAATGGATGTAACTTCCCAGGCATTTTTACTCTCTCAGCTTTGACTTTTTGGCATGTCAGACATTGACGTACATGATTCAGCACATCCTTTTTCAAACCAGGCCAAAAGAAACTTTTCTTTACGGACATGTAGGTCTTGATGAAACCTGGATGTCTTGCAATAAGGCTATCATGGGCTTCATTCAAAATTTGGTCCTTGGTTCCCTCATCATTGGGAATGCATAACCTGCAGTTATAATACATAATGCCATCATCCAGGCTGTACCCTTGAACTCTGTTCAACTCCTGCGGAGTTTTGCTTTCCTGCATAAGTAGGGTAGCAATAGGGCCAAAGAATCTATCTTAAATGATCTTCTCACTTGCTTGAGTAATCAAAGGATTTGATATTACAGTAATTGCAAGCAAGGAGGTTTTTCTGCTGAGAGCATCTGCTACCACATTCTCTTTGCCTGGGCGGTACTTGATTTCAAAATCAAATTCCTGCAAGGTCTGCATCCACCTTCTTTGGCGCATGTTGAGGTCCTTCTGAGTAAAGATCCACTTTAAGCTCTGATGATCTGTCATCAAAGTAAATCTTTTACCCAGTAGGTAATGTCTCCACAACTTTAAGGCATAGACTGCTGAAAGCAATTCCAAGTCGTGGACAGCATAATTCCTCTCATGTGTTCTGAGCTTTCGGGATTCATAGACCACTGCATGACCTTCCTGCATGAGTGCACCTCCCAGGGCAAAACTGTTGAGATTCAAGCTCGATATGTCAGTGTGAGCCAGCTATGCTATGTGCTGGCAGATTAGGTAGGAACATGTGTGAGACATAAATGACCGCGTGTCCAGCTGGTCATAGTGTGTGGACATTAGCTAGGGTTAGTAGAGTGTGGACACAACTCATTGTGTGTTGTGTGGATTATGGATTAGTGCATTATGCTTTGTGTGAGAGTGGACATGGCTTCCCTCTATGGTTAGGGTTTGCAATATACATTAGGATTTGCTCCTGTGTGTGTGTCTCCTCCTCCTCTACCGTTCTTTCAACATGGTATCAGAGCCTTGTGCTGTTTATTAGGGTTTATGAGTGAGTGAGTGAAGAGGGAGAAGAAGAAGCTGTGAAAAGAAGCTGTGAAGCTGCCATTGGAGCTGTGAAGCTTGGAGCACACCAAATACTATCAGATCTGAAAGCTAGGCCTACCGGGTAAGGTCTTCTAAACATCCTTGAGCGGATTGCAGGTGAAACAGGCAAAGGCAAAGCAAAATAGAGCAAATCAAAGCAAAGAAAAATTCTGGTTTTTGAAGCTTTCCATTAAAGCTTGACAACATTGATGTATGGTGGAAATATGTGTGATTCTGGCAAAGCAAACATGTATTTGACAAAGAGGGATGTATTGGAAACCCATGTGCAAGCCTTGAACAAAATTTGGAGCAATTTACATGCATTTAATTGAGAGAAATTACTGGTTTTTTTGAGCTCTCACAAAACAGAGAAGAGGAAGCCCCAAATTGATGCATTTGGAGCCTATTTTTGGTGAAAATTCAACCATTGGTGGGTTGCACACATACTTAGGTGTCTTGGGCACTTGTAGCACTCTTCAATTAGCATCAAAATCACTCCCAAACACCTCTACAGCAGGTGGCGCAGCCCATACAGGGGAAACAGTGCAGAATTCTGGTTTTTTCACCATGAGGAGATCAAATTCTCACTTGGTGCTTGATATATTCCACAAATTCCTTAGCAATTGGATGCTTTACATCTTGGAGAAGAGGGCTATGTGATTTGTTTGGCCAATGATGCTTAATTGAGCTGGGAATGAGCTGATTAAAACAGGCTGTCCACTGGTTTGCAGAGAAACAGAGCATTTTAATCGAGCAATTAATCTTTGGTGTTTTACAATTGGACAAATTCCTCTTACATGGAGTTGATGGACACTATTGCTAAGCCAATGAATGCCTGGTTGCTCAATTTGGTCAAATATTGAAGGAATTAGAGCCAAATCATTACTGGTTTTTCTGGTTTTTCTGGTTTTTTCAAAAACAGAAAAAGGGGTTTTCAAAAATTGATGATTACACATGTCAGATGGAGTTGATGCTCAACATTGAGGTTCATTAGGTGTCAATGAAAGTTGCCTAGACTTGATTGCACCATTACATTGCGATTTGGAGCCTTGGAAGGCGTGTCAATTCAGGGTATCCCGCACTGCGTGAGTCAGTTCATCTTGGATGATTACAAGTTGATTTTATATATCAAATTTGGAGTTTGTTGGCTATCTTGGAGTATCTGGAACATTCATTGGAGTGTGGTTGAGCTGAGGAAGGCTCATTTACATATTTGAAGTGTGCGGAAGGTGTATGCATTGAGCAACATGTCGGACAATCCAGTTCAGATTGTTGGTGAGAAGCTGGATAGGAAGAACTTCCAAGCATGGAAGTACAGGATAAAGAGTTTCTTGAAAGGGAAAGGATTCTGGAATCTCATTACAGGTGCTGAGCCAGAGCCTGAGCTACCTCGGCAACCTACACAGCAGCAGCTTATTGCTCATAAGCAGTGGTCAGAGAGAGCATTCAAAGTGCTGCATTATTTGTCTATATGTATATCTGATGCTATGCTCATACACATTCAGGATGCTGAGAATCCCAAAGATGCATGGGATACTTTGGTCAAAATGTTTGATACAGATACGAGTGCTCGCAAGTCTCAATTGCGACAGCAGATACACAATGTGAAAAGGAATAAAAGGAGCATACATGATTATGTGCAAGAAATCAAGAAGTTTGCAGATGCATTGGCCACAATAAATGCCCCCATGCCTGATGATGATTTGGTGGATATTACCTTGCGTGGTCTTGGCAAGGAATACAAATCCTTTGATACATCTATCTCAGTGAGAGGAGTACAGGTCTACCCGACTTCGATGAGTTGGTTTCCCTCTTGTTGGTTGAGGAAATCAAGCTCAGTGATTCATTTCAGGATGCATCTACTAGCCATGATGATGGCAGAAATCAGGCATTTTACTCGCAGAGAGGTTATAGAGGCAGGGGGAGATTTGCATCACGTGGACGTGGTGGTAATGGTCGTGGATAGCAGGATAGACCTCCACAACAGAATTTTCAGCCTTCTTATGGTGCTCGAGGTGGTCGTGGTTATGCACCTCAGCGAGGTAGAGGTACCCCCCGTGGTCGAGGACGTTGGCAAGGCCAACAAAATTCTATGCAAGATGTGGAATGCCATTATTGTGGCAAATATGGTCATATGGCGAGAGATTGCTTTCGCAAACAGAATGATTTGTGTGAGGTCCCCCTGTTCCCACCGAGCAACGGATTCGGGTACTAGCAGCGGAAGTAGCACTTCTCGCGCGGGACAGGGGTCCCACATTCGGGGCCTCGCCCATGGATATCCGGACAAGAGACTAATCCGTCGGTTTGTCCAAAACCGAAACTGGAAAAACTTCCTTTACTCGGAAAGCATGGGCGATTCCACCAGGATAACTCTTTACTCTAACGTAGTCAAGATCATTACGGATCAACTGATCTGACTGCACCTTTAACGATACTTGGTCAAATCAAGGAAGAAACTTGCACTTGGATCATTGGGATCAACGCTTTTTTCCCCATCAAGAGGCACAGCCGTTGATTCCTATCCATAGAACAATTTCTATCCGGGATTTACTTTATCTATCGTAAAAACAAAAGTTGAGTCTCGATTTATGGATCCATCAGTCCAGCCTAACCCCATCCGATCCCATGGGTTAGCCAACCGCCCAACCACTGTAGTGATGGGATCCAATTTGGAATTTGGTTAGGTTTTGTCCCGGGTACCAAGGAAAAGAGTTCCAAGGCCCCCTAGCCGGAAGTTCATGCAAACATAAAACTAGCCACACCACTTACACACCCAATATGAAATTGCCTTTTTCTTAGCTTCAAAACAATCCTTTAATGAAACCATAGTACCACTGATCACAATCTTCCAATTTATCTGGTTGATTCATAATTTCCTTCATCAGAGTATCTATGGCATCATTGGCAACTAGAACGCTCACCACCTGTCCACACAGGGGCCTTTTCAATAGTTCCTAGCCCATAATACTTGGCAATATAATCACTTATAAAAATCAAGATGGACTCTCGTTGAAGATCAGCAAGATCAACCAACAGATCCATATAAAGAGCCATGGACTCATCCATTGAAGACCAGCAAGGTCAATCAACCAGATCCATGCCCGGTTTCACAAAACAACTCTTACTCCTTGTTCCAATATCTTCCACGACGCACGTGTGGGTATCTTCGGCGACCCAGAGCCCGAGCACCGTATGGTCAGCACCCTCTAGGATCCTTCGCAGGTGACCTAGCGCTTCACTCATAGGCCGCTTCCTTGGTCCCTCATCCACCGTACCGGAAGCTCACCATTTAAATCGAACCGAGGCTGGTCAAGACCTCGGTCGACCTTGCTACGCGAGACGTCCTCCATTGACTCTCCGTCAGCAGTTGCAACTTTATCAGTTAGGTCTCCACGACCTTAAACACAAGACGGTCAAAATGCTTCCCCAGCATTCTTGACATAAAACAGCCATTTACAAACAGCATTTACAAACAGTTTACAAATACAATTTCTATATTAACTCTCATTTTTCCACATTATCCCTCATTAATCCACATTACTTATTCCACATTCCATTTATATGTGTACTCATCCAATCACATCATTTTTCATCTCTTCACTTCAGATTCCTTCACATCACATATCATATATTCACATCCATATCCACATCCATACATCCACATCCACATCCACATCCACATTCACATCTACATGCTTACCTCCATTTTCACATCCTCATTTATACATCCACATCCCATATCCACATTCATACATACACATCCATATCCACATCCATAAATCCACATCCACATGCATACATCCACTATCACGTCCTCATTCATACATCCACATCCACATCCACATCCACATACATACATACATCCACATCCACATTCTCATTCACATCTATACATCCACATCTACATCCACATACATACATACATCCACATCCACATTCCACATTCACATCTATACATCCACATCTACATCCACATTCACATACATCCACATCCACATCTACATCCACATTCACATACATCCACATCCACATTTCCATTCACATCTATACATCCACATCTACATCCACATACATACATACATCCACATCCATATCCACATACATACATACATCCACATCCACATTCCACATTCACATCTATACATCCACATCTACATCCACATTCACATACATCCACATCCACATTTTCATTCACATCTATACATCCACATCTACATCTACATTCACATACATCCACATCCACATTTTCATTCACATCTATACATCCACATCTACATCCACATACATACATACATCCACATCCACATTCCACATTCACATCTATACAACCACATCTACACCCACATTCACATCTATGCATATACATCTTCATGCATACATCCATTTTCACATTCATACATCCACACTCCCATCTCCACATCCACACATCCACATTCATACATCCACACTCCCATCTCCACATCCACACATCCACATACATACATCCATTTCCACATTCCCATTCATATAACCCCATATGCCTTCACATCTAATCTTTTACATCACATCCATTCTTGCCCTATCATCACAACCCATATACATCTTATCCTATCACATACACTTCTTACCTCATCTCATACACATCTTATCACATCTTAATTCATCTTATTACCTCTTATCACATCTTATACACCTCTTATCACATCCTATCACATCTCATATCTATTTATAGAATACAAGAGAACTCTTATATTTGATATAAGATTTCTTTACACATTTATTTATGCATAAATTCCATTTAAGGAGATTAATACTTTCGAAGTAAAAATTACTCTTTTTTGGCATCTTCCTATGCATAAATTCATTTTAAATGAAAATGATACTTTTGAATTAAAATTCAATCTTTTATGCATCTTCCTATGCATAAATTCAATTTAGATGAGAATGACACTTTTAAATCAATCTTTTATGCATCTTCCTATGCATAAATTCAATTTGGTAGGAATTACACTTTTAGAATAAAAGAATTTCTCTTATGCATGTAATTTATGCATAAAATCCATTTATGAGGAAAATCACACTTTTAGTATAAAAAGAATATCTTTTATGCATACCTATATGCATGAAATCCAATATGATAAGAGTAACACTCTTACAATAAAATAATCAACTTTTATGCATACCTCTATGCATGAAATTCAATTATGATAAAAGTCACACTTTTATAATAAAATAATCGACTTTTATGCATACCTCTATGCATGAAATCCAATATGATAAAAGTAACACTTTTGATATAAAAAATTTATCCTTTATGCATACTTCTATGCATGAAAATAAAATGGATAAAAATAACACTTTTGATATAAAAATTTATCCATTATGCATACTTCTATGCATGAAATTAAAAATGGTAAAAGTAACACTTTTGATATAAAAATTTAACCATTATGCATACTTCTATGCATGAAATTAAAAATGGTAAAAATAATACTTTTGATATAAAAATTTATCCATTATGCATACTTCTATGCATGAAATAAAAATGGTAAAATAATACTTTTGATATAAAAATTTATCCATTATGCATAATATTAAAATTTAATTTCTCCATGATTATAATGAAATTAATCTAGGATGATAATTCCTAGAATATGGTAGGAAGTCCTCTTTTTATGCTTTGAATGAAATTATTTTATGCATAATTTTTTTAAAAATTTTGCCATAGCTCCGCTGCTATGACTGATAAATCTCAATTTTTCTAAGGGATAATGCTTATCATTAAGAAAATAATTAAAATAATCTCTAATTGGATTATCAATCCATAATGGATTGAATCATTAATATACATAAACTAAAAGCATAGAAAAAAGCCATTAGTTTGGCCTCAAGCATAGCTTAATCTTGGGTTAAGGAAAAGCTTTATGAAAAGCTTGATTTGGATTGAGAACGGTTCATGAGTATGACCATTTCTTGAGTGAGAGAGAGAATTTACATAAAAATCATTAGAATTTAAACATAAATGAAAATTAACTTCAATAGCATTATGTAACTCTTCACTACTATTCAAACTTCAATAGCATTAAAAAAAACCATACCAATTAAACTTCTCAAGCTTGAGAGGGGTTGAGAAGAGAGAAACATTGAGAAATTATAGAAAGATCAATATTCACTAATTACCTTACAACTTGCTTGATTCTTTGTTCACGGTAGAGGCCCCCAACCAATCAATTGGTTAAGTATGTTGATGGAGCCACTAATGGGGATTGAAGAAAGAGGGAAGCTCCAAAAACTAGTGAATTATTAAATGAATTCACAGTTTCTGGCTTAGGTGGAGTAGAGTAACGATGCATAAACACTATATATTTTTCAACAAGGGGAAGGCTTCTATTTATAGGAAAAATTGAGCTCCTAACCAAACAAACTGATTCTAGAATTTTCTAAATCAGTTTGGTCAATATTTGACCATTTTTAGATCAGTTAAGCTAACTTTTTGGAACTAGACTTGAATGAGGAGAGAGGAGAGATGAAATATCTCAATTTTTATGAGTTTAAAACTCATTCAAGCATGTGAAATATGCACCTCCTTTAAAGAACTCCCCTTCCTTACATATGTGTCATAATGGAATCATTTTAATATTGCTCATAGTTTTTTTTTACTAATAAACCTTGTACATTTTCAACTCTTCATCTTATGTGAAATATGCACCTCCTTTAAAGAATTCCCCTTCCTTACATATGTCATATTTTTAATATTGCTCATAGTTTTTTTTTACTAATAATCCTTGTACATTTTCAACTCTTCATCTTATGTGAAATATGCACCTCCTTTAAAGAATTCCCCTTCCTTACATATGTCATATTCTTAATATTGCTCATAGTTTTTTACTAATAAACCTTGTACATTTTCAACTCTTCATCTTATGTGAGCATTTAAGGGACTCCCCTTCCTTACATATGTGTCATAATAAAATCATTATACCCAAAATATCTCATATTTTTAATATTGCATATAGTTTTTTTACTAATAAACCTTGTACATTTTCAACTCTTCACCTCATGTGAGCATTTACTCATTTTTGGGTATTTTCTTTTTACAAGTTGGATTTATCTCCTCCCTACACATGGATTGATGCTATTGGTCCATAGGAACCTTAATTGGACCATAGTCTAAAGATTTCTGAAAATCTAGACCCTTAGGCTAAGGTTCTTTATAGCTATTTTCAATTAATTCCAATTGCACATTGAAAATTCTTTTTTGAATTTCTGTTTCAGGGGAACTCATCTGAATTAGAAGAGATATTTTTCTATCCAAAAATATTCAAAATCTGAATATTCTCTCTCTAGAATATTTTTCTCTCTCTAGGCTAAAACAGATAGAAACAAGGTCTTTATATTTCTGAAGAGGGATTGATTACAGGGAAAGATACTAGACATCAAAAAGGGGGTGGGGGAGGAATCTTACATTCTACCCCACTTAAAAAAATGCGAGATGTCCTCATCTCGCAACTGGGATAATTTCGCAAGATGCACGAATATGAGACTTAGAGAAAAATTTTAATCAAGATTAACCACCAAGATAAGTCTTAAAGAGAGCAAGATTCAAAATACGAACAAGATTTAAACTTTATTCATTCTCGGAACTTATACAGTAAAGATAGAGGAACTCTTTACACTTCCATAAGCCCGTCCATCATATGGTCACAAAAGCACTCCTCACAAGCTGCACAAGTATAAGGTAACTCATCTATGGGAATGATTCTGTGGGTTATTGCTGCGCCTATCTCAGTGGTATGAGGTGTTCTAAGAAAAGGACCTTTGAGAGGCAAGCCAAAAACGGGGTAAAGGCATATCTTCTCATGAGGAAGAAAACACGCCAGTAAGAAGACCCGCTCAGAAAACCCAGGATGCCTTGATCTCATGACGCAGTAGTATCGGGGACCCAAACCCAAGGCTTCAATAACCATGGCCAAGCGGACATTGTTGCGAAAGTGCTGCTGACCCCAGGGTGTTACCCTAGTTATGTCTTGATAGGTCCGCCATTTGGTCTGCGCTACAGAAGTTCCCAAGTGAGGGAAAAGTGAGCGCTCATATTGTTCTATAAAATCCTTCTTCACAGACTCACTTGCGTCTTGAAGGTGAGGAATCATTATGGATAAAACTAATTCTTGTTGCCAAGCCATGAAGGAGATTAGGAAGAAAGGAGATCGATGGGAGTAAGATTACTGTGAGCGACAAGTAAAAGTTACGACTTATATAAAGGAAGGAGCTAGCGTAACTTAGAAGCCAACGGTAGCTTGCCACTGAAGTTTTACCGTCTTTCCATGATTTGGGTTTGGCACAATTTTCTATAGAAGGCATTAAGAACTTTGAGATGAGGAGATAAAAGAAGTTCGTAAGTTAATTCACCTACTTTCTTTGGTCCACAATATCTGGGAGATAACTTCTTATACTTCCCAAGAGATAAAGAACTTCTTTTGGGTCGTACTCGAGACCAAAACCTTGATATCCAAAACATCGATTCTCACTTCTGAACTCGTTGTTCTGAATCCTTAAAACAGGTGGGACTCTTGAGAAGTATTCAGGAAAAAGGTTCTTCCTTTTTTAAACAGAATCTTTCTTTTATTTTAGAGAGGGAATAATTATAAGATCAAAAAGGGAGATTCTTACTCCTGTATACCTCGAAGGCTGGGGGAGAATCTTACATTCTACCCCACTTAAAAAGTGCGAGATGTCCTCATCTCATAAAGTAGAGGACAACTCTTTTTCTTAAGATCCAATTTTATTCTGGGGTTCCTTATATTCTGGTCAACCCAACAGAATACTGGGATAAATATCCCTTAGAACTCATCATTAAATAACAATTCATTCAGATCATATCATTCATATCTTTAACATGATAAAGGTCCTTTAGACCGAAAAATTTCCTTCTGAGCATTCCTCCACGGGAATTTCAGTCAAGTAAGTTCTCAATTTTTTCATCCCTTAACTTGATCTAACGGTCAAGTGTTAACAGTAGCAATTTGACAGCACAATCCACTAATCTCATAGTGATTTGCTGAATCATTTTCATCATTTATCATTACAAGGACTCGTCCCAATCATCCTCATTGAGGTTTCGCTCAGCTTATTACATTTCAACCAAATTTCAAGGATCATCATTTTTCAATCAGAATCCAATTCAATTCATCAATTCTCAAACAGAATTAAAAATCATATCAACCACATTCGAAATCATCCTCTGGATAGCATTAACGCTTATAATTTCAAGTCTTAGATTTACTCGTATATACTGTCAGTAAAGAGCTGCAGTTATACTCTCGGTATATACGGTAGTCACGGCCCTTGGAATTATAAGGTAAATACCATCATGTCTAGGCCTCAAGCAAGTCAGGGATTCTATATAATTGCGGTACTTCCATCTGAAGACCCAATTACCAATTTACGAATTTCAGTTTGAATATCAAATTGTATGAATTATATCACACAATTACAACCTTTTTTTGTGCTTCTTGATAAATTTTTGACATATTTGGTTTCTCAGTTGATCTTTATTAGCCAAATGCTCTGATACCAACTGTGAGGTCCCCCTGTTCCCACCGAGCAACGGATTCGGGTACTAGCAGCGGAAGTAGCACTTCTCGTGCGGGACAGGGGTCCCACATTCGGGGCCTCGCCCACGGATATCCGGACAAGAGACTAATCCGTCGGTTTGTCCAAAACCGAAACTGGAAAAACTTCCTTTACTCGGAAAGCATGGGCGATTCCACCAGGATAACTCTTTACTCTAACGTAGTCAAGATCATTACGGATCAACTGATCTGACTGCACCTTTAACGATACTTGGTCAAATCAAGGAAGAAACTTGCACTTGGATCATTGGGATCAACGCTTTTTTCCCCATCAAGAGGCACAGCCGTTGATTCCTATCCATAGAACAATTTCTATCCGGGATTTACTTTATCTATCGTAAAAACAAAAGTTGAGTCTCGATTTATGGATCCATCAGTCCAGCCTAACCCCATCCGATCCCATGGGTTAGCCAACCGCCCAACCACTGTAGTGATGGGATCCAATTTGGAATTTGGTTAGGTTTTGTCCCGGGTACCAAGGAAAAGAGTTCCAAGGCCCCCTAGCCGGAAGTTCATGCAAACATAAAACTAGCCACACCACTTACACACCCAATATGAAATTGCCTTTTTCTTAGCTTCAAAACAATCCTTTAATGAAACCATAGTACCACTGATCACAATCTTCCAATTTATCTGGTTGATTCATAATTTCCTTCATCAGAGTATCTATGGCATCATTGGCAACTAGAACGCTCACCACCTGTCCACACAGGGGCCTTTTCAATAGTTCCTAGCCCATAATACTTGGCAATATAATCACTTATAAAAATCAAGATGGACTCTCGTTGAAGATCAGCAAGATCAACCAACAGATCCATATAAAGAGCCATGGACTCATCCATTGAAGACCAGCAAGGTCAATCAACCAGATCCATGCCCGGTTTCACAAAACAACTCTTACTCCTTGTTCCAATATCTTCCACGACGCACGTGTGGGTATCTTCGGCGACCCAGAGCCCGAGCACCGTATGGTCAGCACCCTCTAGGATCCTTCGCAGGTGACCTAGCGCTTCACTCATAGGCCGCTTCCTTGGTCCCTCATCCACCGTACCGGAAGCTCACCATTTAAATCGAACCGAGGCTGGTCAAGACCTCGGTCGACCTTGCTACGCGAGACGTCCTCCATTGACTCTCCGTCAGCAGTTGCAACTTTATCAGTTAGGTCTCCACGACCTTAAACACAAGACGGTCAAAATGCTTCCCCAGCATTCTTGACATAAAACAGCCATTTACAAACAGCATTTACAAACAGTTTACAAATACAATTTCTATATTAACTCTCATTTTTCCACATTATCCCTCATTAATCCACATTACTTATTCCACATTCCATTTATATGTGTACTCATCCAATCACATCATTTTTCATCTCTTCACTTCAGATTCCTTCACATCACATATCATATATTCACATCCATATCCACATCCATACATCCACATCCACATCCACATCCACATTCACATCTACATGCTTACCTCCATTTTCACATCCTCATTTATACATCCACATCCCATATCCACATTCATACATACACATCCATATCCACATCCATAAATCCACATCCACATGCATACATCCACTATCACGTCCTCATTCATACATCCACATCCACATCCACATCCACATACATACATACATCCACATCCACATTCTCATTCACATCTATACATCCACATCTACATCCACATACATACATACATCCACATCCACATTCCACATTCACATCTATACATCCACATCTACATCCACATTCACATACATCCACATCCACATCTACATCCACATTCACATACATCCACATCCACATTTCCATTCACATCTATACATCCACATCTACATCCACATACATACATACATCCACATCCATATCCACATACATACATACATCCACATCCACATTCCACATTCACATCTATACATCCACATCTACATCCACATTCACATACATCCACATCCACATTTTCATTCACATCTATACATCCACATCTACATCTACATTCACATACATCCACATCCACATTTTCATTCACATCTATACATCCACATCTACATCCACATACATACATACATCCACATCCACATTCCACATTCACATCTATACAACCACATCTACACCCACATTCACATCTATGCATATACATCTTCATGCATACATCCATTTTCACATTCATACATCCACACTCCCATCTCCACATCCACACATCCACATTCATACATCCACACTCCCATCTCCACATCCACACATCCACATACATACATCCATTTCCACATTCCCATTCATATAACCCCATATGCCTTCACATCTAATCTTTTACATCACATCCATTCTTGCCCTATCATCACAACCCATATACATCTTATCCTATCACATACACTTCTTACCTCATCTCATACACATCTTATCACATCTTAATTCATCTTATTACCTCTTATCACATCTTATACACCTCTTATCACATCCTATCACATCTCATATCTATTTATAGAATACAAGAGAACTCTTATATTTGATATAAGATTTCTTTACACATTTATTTATGCATAAATTCCATTTAAGGAGATTAATACTTTCGAAGTAAAAATTACTCTTTTTTTGGCATCTTCCTATGCATAAATTCATTTTAAATGAAAATGATACTTTTGAATTAAAATTCAATCTTTTATGCATCTTCCTATGCATAAATTCAATTTAGATGAGAATGACACTTTTAAATCAATCTTTTATGCATCTTCCTATGCATAAATTCAATTTGGTAGGAATTACACTTTTAGAATAAAAGAATTTCTCTTATGCATGTAATTTATGCATAAAATCCATTTATGAGGAAAATCACACTTTTAGTATAAAAAGAATATCTTTTATGCATACCTATATGCATGAAATCCAATATGATAAGAGTAACACTCTTACAATAAAATAATCAACTTTTATGCATACCTCTATGCATGAAATTCAATTATGATAAAAGTCACACTTTTATAATAAAATAATCGACTTTTATGCATACCTCTATGCATGAAATCCAATATGATAAAAGTAACACTTTTGATATAAAAAATTTATCCTTTATGCATACTTCTATGCATGAAAATAAAATGGATAAAAATAACACTTTTGATATAAAAATTTATCCATTATGCATACTTCTATGCATGAAATTAAAAATGGTAAAAGTAACACTTTTGATATAAAAATTTAACCATTATGCATACTTCTATGCATGAAATTAAAAATGGTAAAAATAATACTTTTGATATAAAAATTTATCCATTATGCATACTTCTATGCATGAAATAAAAATGGTAAAATAATACTTTTGATATAAAAATTTATCCATTATGCATAATATTAAAATTTAATTTCTCCATGATTATAATGAAATTAATCTAGGATGATAATTCCTAGAATATGGTAGGAAGTCCTCTTTTTATGCTTTGAATGAAATTATTTTATGCATAATTTTTTTAAAAATTTTGCCATAGCTCCGCTGCTATGACTGATAAATGTCAATTTTTCTAAGGGATAATGCTTATCATTAAGAAAATAATTAAAATAATCTCTAATTGGATTATCAATCCATAATGGATTGAATCATTAATATACATAAACTAAAGCATAGAAAAAAGCCATTAGTTTGGCCTCAAGCATAGCTTAATCTTGGGTTAAGGAAAAGCTTTATGAAAAGCTTGATTTGGATTGAGAACGGTTCATGAGTATGACCATTTCTTGAGTGAGAGAGAGAATTTACATAAAAATCATTAGAATTTAAACATAAATGAAAATTAACTTCAATAGCATTATGTAACTCTTCACTACTATTCAAACTTCAATAGCATTAAAAAAAACCATACCAATTAAACTTCTCAAGCTTGAGAGGGGTTGAGAAGAGAGAAACATTGAGAAATTATAGAAAGATCAATATTCACTAATTACCTTACAACTTGCTTGATTCTTTGTTCACGGTAGAGGCCCCCAACCAATCAATTGGTTAAGTATGTTGATGGAGCCACTAATGGGGATTGAAGAAAGAGGGAAGCTCCAAAAACTAGTGAATTATTAAATGAATTCACAGTTTCTGGCTTAGGTGGAGTAGAGTAACAATGCATAAACACTATATATTTTTCAACAAGGGGAAGGCTTCTATTTATAGGAAAAATTGAGCTCCTAACCAAACAAACTGATTCTAGAATTTTCTAAATCAGTTTGGTCAATATTTGACCATTTTTAGATCAGTTAAGCTAACTTTTTGGAACTAGACTTGAATGAGGAGAGAGGAGAGATGAAATATCTCAATTTTTATGAGTTTAAAACTCATTCAAGCATGTGAAATATGCACCTCCTTTAAAGAACTCCCCTTCCTTACATATGTGTCATAATGGAATCATTTTAATATTGCTCATAGTTTTTTTTTACTAATAAACCTTGTACATTTTCAACTCTTCATCTTATGTGAAATATGCACCTCCTTTAAAGAATTTCCCTTCCTTACATATGTCATATTTTTAATATTGCTCATAGTTTTTTTTTACTAATAATCCTTGTACATTTTCAACTCTTCATCTTATGTGAAATATGCACCTCCTTTAAAGAATTCCCCTTCCTTACATATGTCATATTCTTAATATTGCTCATAGTTTTTTACTAATAAACCTTGTACATTTTCAACTCTTCATCTTATGTGAGCATTTAAGGGACTCCCCTTCCTTACATATGTGTCATAATAAAATCATTATACCCAAAATATCTCATATTTTTAATATTGCATATAGTTTTTTTACTAATAAACCTTGTACATTTTCAACTCTTCACCTCATGTGAGCATTTACTCATTTTTGGGTATTTTCTTTTTACAAGTTGGATTTATCTCCTCCCTACACATGGATTGATGCTATTGGTCCATAGGAACCTTAATTGGACCATAGTCTAAAGATTTCTGAAAATCTAGACCCTTAGGCTAAGGTTCTTTATAGCTATTTTCAATTAATTCCAATTGCACATTGAAAATTCTTTTTTGAATTTCTGTTTCAGGGGAACTCATCTGAATTAGAAGAGATATTTTTCTATCCAAAAATATTCAAAATCTGAATATTCTCTCTCTAGAATATTTTTCTCTCTCTAGGCTAAAACAGATAGAAACAAGGTCTTTATATTTCTGAAGAGGGATTGATTACAGGGAAAGATACTAGACATCAAAAAGGGGGTGGGGGAGGAATCTTACAATTTGAGAGGGGGAAGAGCACAGCGTGGTGGTCATTATGGTGGAAACTATGCACAACATGGTGGCAACTATGCATCAAGTAGCAATGATGGAACTGCAAATCATTTGTTTGCCATGAAGCATGTTGTGGGTTCTATGACAACAAATGCTGAGAATGATGATACATGGTATATGGACTCAGGAGCATCAAATCATATGACATGCCATGGTGAATGGTTTGAGCACATGAAGCCAATGGATGTCAAAGGCTATGTAGAAACAGGTGATGATACCCAGCATGTCATTACACATGTTGGAAGTGTACCATTGGTCATGCATAATGGTCAGACAAAGTCTATGTCAGATGTGTTGTATGTGCCTTCAATCACTAAAAGCTTGGCCTCAGTTGGTCAAATGGTGGAACAGGGATTACAAGTTAGATTCAACGAGCATGGATGCTTTGTTGAAGACTTCAAACATGGATGTAGAGTGATTGCTAAAGGCAAGAAAGAAGGAAGACTGTTTAAGCTGGATGCTGGAATTCCTGAGCTAAAATCAGCCATGTTTTCAAAGAGCAGGAATGTGGTACAGGATATTGATATGTGGCACAAGAGGATTGGCCATGTTAATATACAATTATTAAAGAACATGCAAACAAGAGGCATTGTGAATGGATTGCCTAGGTTCAAATATGATGGACATATGCATGTTTGTGAAGCCTGTCAGTTTGGGAAGCAGGCAAGATTGAGATTTCCTAGAGAAGGAAATATGAGTAACATGCCACTTGAGATCGTGCACAGTGATGTATGGGGTCCTGCACAAAACCCGTCTATCAAAGGCAGCTTATACTATGTTACATTCATTGATGACTTTAGCAGGATGACATGGATATACTTTCTCAGGGAGAAGAGTGAAGTATTGGAAAAATTCATGGATTTCAAAGCTTTTGCAGAAAAGCAGTATGGCTGTTGGATTAAATGTCTGAGGACAGATGGAGGTGGTGAATACACCTCAAAAGCTTTTGAGCACTTCTTGAGGAAGCATGGAATAAGGAGACAATTGACTTGCAGGTATACACCTCAGCAGAATGGTGTGGCTGAGAGAAAGAATAGAGTTATATGTGAAGTGGCAAGGGCAATGCTTAATGAAAAGAGCATGCCAGATTACTATTGGGCAGAAGCATGTGCTACTGCAGTATACATATTGAACAAAACACCTACAGCAGCCATTCATGGAAGCACGCCAGAGATGCGGCTCACAGGTTACAGGCCAGACATTGGACATCTTAAAGTTTTTGGATGTATAGCTTATGTTCATGTGCCTGATGAAAGGAGAAGAAAGTTGGATCCTAAAGCAGAGAAATGTATATTTGTTGGATATGCACAGGATCGAAAGGCCTACAAGTGTTATAATCCACAAACTAGACAAGTAGTCATCTCACGTGATGTGGTGTTTGATGAGCTTGCTAGTTGGTATAAAGCAAAAGATGAGGGTGTTATTGAGTCACTTGAGGCTGATGTACATGAGAACTTGCCACCACAAGCAAGTTCAAGTTCTACTACTATGTCTGGGCCAGCAGCCAGCAGAAGCTGAGAGTAGCAGTGTACGTCCATGGTCAGGACGTTTGAGGCATGAGAGTGTAAGCACTGGGAGTAGTGCTATGGACAAAGGAAAGAAGAAAGTCGAAGGGATTGGAATCACAGGATATGAGTCATCCAGTTCTGAAAGTTTGGATGAGGAGCTTGGCATACCTGTTTTACGCACACCTGGTGCTAGACAGGACAGATATGTGCCACCACATGCTAGAGTCACAGGTGTACAGAGTGACCCGCATGCATTGTGGAGATCCCAGAGGGTCAGATATCCTGTTGTGACAGGTTGACATACAGAGATTTTGCTATGCACTATGCATATATGACATCTATGGTAAAGCATGTGGAACCTACATGCTACACAGAGGCTATTGGAGAGCATGTATGGGAGAAAGCAATGGACATAGAGATGGATGCATTGGTCCATAATGATACATGGGATTTGGTTGCCCTACCAAAGGACAAGAATGTTATTTGATGTAAATGGGTCTACAAAGTGAAGTGCAAATCTGATGGTTCTATTGAAAGACATAAAGCAAGATTGGTAGCAAAGGGATATGCACAGACCCATGGATTGGATTATGATGAGACGTTTAGCCCAGTGGCTAAGATGGGCACAGTGAGAGCAGTCATTGCTATGGCTGCAGCTAATGGCTGGGAAATGCATCAGATGGATGTTAAGAATGCATTTCTTAATGGAGATCTACAAGAGGAAGTATACATGGCACAGCCAGAAGGGTATGTACACCCTAGATATCCTACTCACGTATGCAGGTTGAAAAAGGCATTGTATGGTCTAAAGCAAGCACCACGTGCCTGGAGTGATAAGATGAGCAGATATCTTATCTCACTTGGTTTCCAGATTTCTACAGCAGATTCTTCACTGTATGTGAAGAAGACACAGCATGGGATTGTGTTACTAGTCATCTATGTGGATGACTTGATTATTACAGGTGATCATGGTGCAGATGTGCTGCATGTCAAGCAAGATTTAAGTGGGAAATTTGACATGAAAGATCTTGGTGAGTTGAGATACTTCCTTGGCATTGAATTGGTGAAAGATCATGCAGGTACTTGGTTAGTACAGCGCCAATATGCATTGGATATGTTGGCAAAGTATGGCATGACAGGATGTAAACCTATGAGTACGCCATTGGAGCAAAATATGAAGTTGAGGGCTGATTATGGCGAGGAATTGGATGATCCTTCCATGTACAGGAAGATGGTTGGTAGTCTCATATACATGACTATCACACGCCCAGATTTGAGTTATGCAGTGGGGCTAGTCAGTCAGTTTATGCAGAGCCCCAGGAAACCACATTTGGATGCAGTGAGACGCATCATGAGATATGTGAAGACCACAGCACATTATGGTCTATTTTATGAGAGTGGTAAAAGCTTGGACATACATGGCTACACAGATGCTGATTGGGCAGGTAGCGCATATGACAGGAGGTCTACTAGTGGATATGCTTTTACACTTGGAAGTGCTGTGGTGAGTTGGAGTAGCAAAAAGCAACCTACAGTTGCTTTATCCAGTACTACAGAGGCTGAGTACAGAGGAGCAGCCACCATTGCTACTTGTGAGGCTGTTTGGTTAAAGAGTCTCTTGGCAGATTTATGTGAGCCTCTTGATGGGAAAGTTGTCATACATTGTGACAACATGAGCAGTATACAGCTGGCAAAGAATCCAGTGTTTCATGCGAGGACCAAACACATAGAGGTCCATTATCACTTTGTCAGAGAAAAGGTGCTGGATGGTACAGTTGATCTTCACTATGTGAAGACTGATGAGCAGGTGGCTGATATCTTCACGAAGCCACTTAGCAGGGAGAAGTTTGAGTACTTCCGGACTATGTTGGGAGTACATGGGATGAGCTTGAGGGGGAGTGTTGAGAGTCTTGATATCCCAAGCTCATCTACATCTTTATCGGCAGTACATCATGAGCTTGAGAGGGGCTGTTGAGATTCAAGCTCGATATGTCAGTGTGAGCCAGCTATGCTATGTGCTGGCAGATTAGGTAGGAACATGTGTGAGACATAAATGACCGCGTGTCCACCGCGTGAGCTGTCCCTCGAACACTCCCCGCCAGCTGTTGCAACCGAACTTCCCTTAGATAAATATATATGCCAAATGCTCCCTCCAGCATTCTGGCGTAAGACAGTCTTTTAAGAAGGCAGGGTTTCTATGCAAGTTTACAGTTTTGATTTTGTTTGAATACCATGAGTATATCTTAAATCCGTATCTCATTACTTCTAGATCCAGTTCTCAATGCTAAACAGAATTCCTCGAATTCTGTTAACTTGATCCTTAGATCAAAATCACAAATCTTAACTTAGTTTCAGATTCGGTGGGTGATTTGGGTACATTTTTCTTGAACTGGTACATCGTCATTGATTGAAACTGACGAAGGAATTAGGTCTTGGTCAATAGTCGGAGTCGGAGTTTAGGTCCTAAAATTATCTTTCTCGAAGGTACTATCTCAATTTCTCTTTTTTTTTTTCTAAAATTTCTTTCAATGAACGTTTGTTTACTGATTTCAAAAACATGGATTTCTTGAGGAATATTCATTTACATCGATCTCCGATTAAAATTTATCTTTAATGCATACTTCTATGCATTAAAATCAAATATGATAAAAGTAACACTTTTATAACAAAAATTTATCTTTTATGCATACTTCTATGCATTAAAATCAAATATGATAAAAGTAACACTTTTATAATAAAAATTTATCTTTTATGCATACTTCTATGCATTAAAATCAATTATGATAAAAGTTCACTTTTATAATAAAAATTATCCTTTATGCATACTTCTATGCATGAAAATTAAAAATGATAAAAGTAACACTTTTGATATAAAAAAAATTATCCTTTATGCATACTTCTATGCATGAAAATTAAAAATGATAAAAGTAACACTTTTAATATAAAAAATTTATCCTTTATGCATACTTCTCTGCATGAAAATTAAAAACGATAAAAGTAACACTTTTGATATAAAAAATTATCCTTTATGCATACTTCTATGCATGAAAATTAAAAATGATAAAAGTAACACTTTTAATATAAAAAAGAATTACCCTTTATGCATACTTCTATGCATGAAAATTAAAAATAATAAAAGTAACACTTCTGATATAAAAAAATTACCCTTTATACATACTTCTATGCATGAAAATTAAAAAATGATAAAAGTAACACTTTTGATATAAAAAATTTTCCTTTATGCATACTTCTATGCATGAAAATTAAAAATGATAGAAGTAACACTTTTGATATAAAAAAATTATCCTTTATGCATACTTCTATGCATGAAAATTAAAAATGATAAAAGTAACACTTTTAATATAAAAAAAATATCCTTTATGCATACTTCTATGCATGAAAATTAAAAATGATAAAAGTAACACTTTTATGTTAAAATAATAATCTTTTATGCATACCTCTATGCATGAAATCCAAATATGATAAAAGTAACACTTTTATGTTAAAATAATAATCTTTTATGCATACCTCTATGCATGAAATCCAAATATGATAAAAGTAACACTTTTATGTTAAAATAATAATCTTTTATGCATACCTCTATGCATGAAAATCAATTATGCCTAATATAAAAATCAATTTCTCTATGATTACAATGAATATCTTTCAATTAATCTTGGATGATAATTCCTAGAATATGGTAGGAAGTCCTCTTTTCATGCTTTGAATGAAATTATTTTATGCATAATTTTTATAAAAATTTTGCCATAGCTCCGCTGTTATGACTAAGAAATCTCAAATTTTCTAGGGATAAAGCTTATCATTAAGGAAATAAATAGAATAATCCCTAATTGGATCATTAATCCATAATGTATTGAATCATCAATATTCATGAAATACATAAACTAAAAGCATAGAAAAAAGCCATTAATTTGGCCTCAAGCATAGATTAAAATCTTGGATTAAGGAAAACTTTATGAAAAGCTTCATTTGGATTGAGAATGGGTCATGAGTATGACCATTTCTTGAGTGAGAGAGAGAAATTTCATAAAAACCATTAGAATTAAGCATAAATGAAAATTTATGTAATTCTTAACTATCATTAATCAATTTACTTCAATAACATTCATCAAATTATGTAACTCTTCACTACCATTCATCAATTAACTTCAATAGCATTCAAAAAACCATTCCAATTAAGCTTCTCAAGCTTGAGAGGGGTTGAGAAGAGAGAAACATTGAGAAATTATAGAAAAGAATCAAAATTCACCATTTACCTTACAAATTACTTGATTCTTTGTTCACGGTAGAGGCCCCCAACCAATCAATTGGTTTAGTATGTTGATGGAGCCACGAATGGGGATTGAAGAAAGAGGGAAGTGTCAAAAACTAGTCAATTATTAAAGAATTCACAGTTCTTGGCTTAGGTGGAGTAGAGTAACAATGCATAAGACACTATATATTTTTTCAACAAGGGGGAGGCTTCTATTTATAGGAAAAATTGAGCTCCTAACCAAACAAACTGATTCTAGAATTTTCTAAATCAGTTTGGTCAATTTTTGACCATTTTTAGGTCAGTTAAGCTAACTTTTTGGAACTAGACTTGAATGAGGAGAGAGGAGAGATGAAATATCTCAATTTTTATGAGTTTAAAACTCATTCAAGCATGTGAAATATGCACCTCCTTTAAAGAATTCTCTTTCCTTACATATGTGTCAAAATGGAATCATTATACCCAAAATATCTCATATTTTTAATATTGCTCATAGTTTTTTACTAATAAACCTTGTACATTTTCAACTCTTCATCTTGTGTGAGTATTTACTCATTTTTGGATACCCAAAATATCTCATATTTTTAATATTGCTCATAGTTTTTTACTAATAAACCTTGTACATTTTCAACTCTTCATCTTATGTGAAATATGCACCTCCTTTAAAGAACTCCCCTTCCTTACATATGTGTCAAAATGGGATCATTATACCCAAAATATCTCATATTTTTAATATTGCTCATAATTTCTTACTAATAAACCTTGTACATAGTCAACTCTTTATCTTATGTGAGCATTTACTCATTTTTGGGTATCTTCTTTTACAAAATTGGATTTATCTCCTCCCTACACATGGATTGATCCAATTGGCCCATAGGAACCTTAATTGGACCATAATCTAAAATTTTTAAAAATCTAGACCCTTAGGCTAAGGTCCTTTATACTTATTTCCAATTAATTCCAATTGTACATTGGAAAATTCTTTTTGAATTTCTGTTTTCAGGGGAACTTATTTTAATAAGATGAGTTATTTTTCTATCCAAAAATATTCATAATTTGAATATTCTCTCTCTAGAATAATTTTCTCTCTCTAGGCTAAAACACTTAGAAATAAGATCTTTTATATTTCTGAAGAGGGATTTGATTACACGGGAAGATGCTGGACATCTTGAGAGGCTAGGGAGGAATCTTACAGTGTCTCTTTTCTTGGCATTCACAGCATTGCTTTTATCCCTAGGCTTATCCTCAATATGTGGAGCCTTCGACGGCCTTGCATTGACTAAGTGCAACTTCAAATTAGCATTGACTAAGTGCAACTTCAAATTAGCAAATTCTACCATAAGTTGTGCAATATTGTGATCCAATGATGGAGCTGGTACTTGAGATGTTGAGGCTATCTCTACCCAAGGTAGTGGAGTTGGCACACTTGTAGAAGGTTGGAACGTAGCCTCAATTTGAAGGGCAACCTTCTTTTTCAAAGTAGTGTGTTCAAAGTAATGTGAAGCACCTCTTTAAAATTACTAGGATTCTTGCTAAGAACCTTTCCACGAAGCCAGGATTCAAAGCCATGACAAACTTTCTCATTTTAAGGTGCTCCATTGCCAAAGAATTTTTAAAGTTCCCTGTAGAAGATGATGAAGAAGAAGCAACAACACGTAAAGTGGCCTGTTGTGATACTTAATGAATAGGGCCTCATACCTCACTGAGAGAAGGTAGAAACTGACTCTCCTTTCTTTTAAATCTGATCCAGCTGCAATAGTAAATCATTTGACGACTCCACTATCCCAAATCTCTCCTTCATTACCCCAATCAAGTTTAATCACTCTTGGTATCTTCTGGCAAAGCCTCATGCCAAGTTAAGGCCACACCCTCCAAGAAGTCGGGAAGAATATTAGTCTGATCCTTCGTAGACCAACCTGTTAAGAGTGGCATACTTGATTGAACTCTCGGAGATAACTCCCTAGGTCTTCTCCTTCCGATCCATGGAACACTAGAATGTTGAACATCTTGCACCAAAAGATGAGTAAAAGCCAGAAAATATTTCTTTCAAAGATAATCTTCCCTTTTTTCAATCAAGCAGGATCATGAGGTTATGATAGAAGGCTTCTAAGCAAAACCTGCATGCTGTCTCCACCAAAAGATGTGACACAAAGTTGGGGGTTTAACTTTGGTCACATCTCAAACCCAAAGGTTGAAGAATAGGAGGCAGTCGCGCGGTGTCAAAGAAAGCAACAGGAATAAACTCTCACCCTCTATCTCCCTAGATAAAAACAAATACATAGACATCGAAGGTGAGATTATAGTCTAGAAGAGGAAATAGGAAAGGCTTTGGGGACTCACTAATTTAAGCCAAGCAATCATCTCCAAAAGTGAGAGCAAGTCTTTGCTGGAAGAAAATCTTTTGGCTCAATACTATGTGAATTGAAGTGAAAGGGGTATATTGATACGGCTCAATACTATGTGAATTAAAGTGAAAGGGGTATATTGATACGGCTCATTTGGACGGATCGGATGGTTGGGCTACATCATTTTCAAAAAAAGAAAGAAACCAATAAAACTTCCTGAAAAGATGCAGGGGAGAAGAGAGCTTGAGCTCTTGCAAGCACACACACTCACAAAACCCTAAAAGAGAACACACAAGGTGAGAGGCTGAAAATCTTCTTCTTCTTCACACAACACTCAACACACCATATACAAAGATAAGAGTACATTCAATATGAAAAGGTACTCAACCAAATACATACTAGGGTTCTCTATAGTGTGAACCCAACTAAATGAGCTGGCACTATAACTATGCCAGTCTCTAGAATGGCTATCACATAGCCTGTCATCCCACTGGCCCCATATCACCCATGATCTCACCAACCATGCCAGTGGTGTAAGTGTGGCCTGTCCCCCAGGTGGGTCATCAGTGTCCACCACCTCACTAGATGAGCTCGATATCTCAACACTCCCCCTCGAGCTCAACTCCATCTCATGTACACCAAGCAAAGCCCTGAATCTGCGGAGCTTCTGTGTACCCAATGCCTTGTTTATGTGGTGCTGACATAAACAAGGTCAACTTCTCCTCCCAAAACCTTCTCTATGACAAAATGGTAGTGGACCTCTATATGCTTCGTGCGAGCATGAAAAATTGGGTTCCTGGCCAATTGTATACTGCTAATGTTGTCACAAAAAATGACAATAAATCTATCCACTGATAGACCCAAATGTGCAAGTAGCTTTACCTCCCATGGTGCCATAGCAGCACCTCTGTACTTGACCTCTGTACTAGATAGAGCAACCATAGGCTACTTCTTACTGCTCCAAGTCATAGTAGCACTCCCCAAAGAAAACATGAAGCCACTAGTAGATCTTCTATCTGTTTTGCTGAGATGCTACTAGCCCAATCAGCATCTGTGTACCTCTGTCTCCCAGTTTCATAAAATAGTCCACAATGCAAAGTAGACCTCACATACCTTAGTATGCATCTCAATGCATCCAAATGTGCGGCTTCCGAGAAACCTGCATAAACTGACTCACCAGCCCAACAGCATAGCTCAAATCTGGCCTGGTGATCGTAATGTAGATCAAGCTTCCTACTATGCACCTATACATAGTAGGATCCTCCAAAATCTCTCCTGAATCTGCACTCAACTTGCCATTCTAATCCTCCAATGGCACTGGGATATGCTTACAGCTTGTCCAAGCCATACTCTCTCTGTAGTAATCCAATACCATGTGGTGACTTAATCACCTCAATGCCCAAGAAATATCTGAGCTCCCCCAGATCCTTCATCTCAAACTTCTGTCTAAGCAAGATCTTTACATCAAAGATCTCTGCATCATGGTCCCCCGTAAGAATGATCAAGTCATCTACATAGATGACAACAAGCACAACCCCTCTATCACTGTGTCTCACATATAGCGAGAAATCTGCATTGGCTACATGAAAGCCAATAGTGACAAGATATTCAAAAATCTTGTCAGACCATGCTCTTGGTGCTTGTTTTAAGCCATACAAGGCTTTCGTCAACCTGCAAACATGCTCGGGATGACTCACATCCTCATAACCAGGTGGCTGCAACATATACACCTCTTCCTGCAAATCCCCATGCAAGAATGCATTCTTTACATCCATCTGATGTAAAGACCATTGCTTTGATGCAGCCACTGCTATCACAACTCTCACTGTTGCCATCTTGGCAACTGGGCTGAAAGTTTCCTCATAATCAATGCCATACGTCTGTGCATATCCTTTGGCTACCAATCTAGCCTTGTACCTGCTTATGCTTCCATCACTGTTATGTTTTACTTTGTACACCCACTTGCATCCAATGGCTTTCTTGCCTTCAGGCAATTGCACTAAATCCCAAGTCTCATTCCATATAGTGCATCCATCTCTTCATCATAGCTTTCTCCCAACACACATTTCCAATAGCCTCAATGCATGTGGGCTCTACAACGTGCACAACTTTTGCCATGTATGCATAGTGATGCACCACATAACCATCATAGGTAAGCCTCTGCACAGGATTCTTCACTCTCCCCAGATCTTCGCAGCTTTGCATTCATGGCTTCCATAGCGTTCTTTACACCAGGTGTTCTCATAGCTAGTATCCCAAGATCCTCATCAAGGCTCATCTTTGAGCCACTAGACTCTCCATCAACATGAGAATGCCCTCCTGCAGAAATGTCAGGCATACTAAGGGGCACAATCACTTTCTCTTTGCCTTTATGTGATGTACTAATCACATTTGCAGGACTGGTATTATGACACAGCCTGCCATTCCATGGTCTATCAAACTGAACCACTAGATGAGGACTCTCCTCGTCCACTCAAAGACTGTGATTGCTGACTTGTATTCTGTGCAACCACATTTCCACTCACATCAGCTCCAACAGCTTCTTTTCTAGCAGCATACCAACTGTGCTCATCTCATCAAAAACAACATCCCTGCTTACCCTCAACTCACGTGTAGCAGGGTTATAACACATGTATCCCTTTTGCTCAAGGAAATACCCAATAAACACACATTTTTGAGCTTTTGGATACAGCTTAGTTCTCAGCTCATCTAGCACATGCACATATGCAATGCATCCAAAGACTTTAAGCTGAGACAAATCAGGTTTTCTTCCAGTAAACCTCTCCTCTGGAGTTACATCATGTATGGCTGCAGTTGGAGTCCTGGTCATGATGTAAACTGCTGTAGAAATAACCTCAACCCAACAGCTATGCGGTATATTCTTCTCTTCCATCAATGCTCGTGCAATCTCAGCAATGTGCCTGTTTTTTCGCTCAACTCCATTTTGCTACGGAGTGTATCTGCATGAAAATGTCTCTGAATACCATTCTTCTTCAAAAATTGAGAGAACTCATTGGAGGAGTACTCTCTCCCTCCATCTGACCTTAGGCACTTTACATGTTTCCCTATTTGCTTTTCAACCATAACTCTGAAATTCTAAAAATGAGGGAACACCTCACCCTTCTCCTTCATGAAGTATACCCACACTTTCCTTGTGTGGTCAAATCAATAAATGTCACATAATACTTGCAGCCTCCCATAGACATGGTCTGTATGTTAAATTTGAAAACAAGAGGAAAGTGATCAGAAATGAGAATAGACTTGTCAAGAGAGCAATCAAAAACAAAAGACAAATTAGACAGAGAGAAATTAAAGCCCTCTTTCGAGGGGATGTTTTCGAGCTAGAAGATACACCTCTCGAACCTATGACCTCTTGGTTAGGGTGGGTCAGTATGAACTGAGCCACTCTTTGAGTGAAATGTACATCAAATTTTATAAACCTTCAAACAATGAATAAGGAGAGTATAACCTTAAGCATATAGAAAGTGACAATCAAACTTAAAGATACTCAGCAAACTATTTTAAAACCTATAAGAGTATTACAATATACGAAATCCTTAAATATGTCTAGATTGTACGTGCTCCAAAATGCAGAAAATGAAGGAGAGATCAACCGAACACAACCTTTGAATCGACACCCTAGACTCATATGATGTAGAGAAAAAAATGTCTTGCAAATATATGTAGCTCCTAAGTTATTTAAGATTTCAATTGACCAAGATGGAATGAAAATGATGTCCAAACAAAACACAAATTGAAACCTTGTCAAGTCTACCTGCCTCTTGTAGTAGCTGCCTTGTTAGTCCAAGAGACCTCTGTCCGCGCGCACTGTGAAAATAAACAAATCTCTCACCCACCGGCTGGGCTGGGGATATAAACTTTTTTAGCTGTCCTTTAAGCGGCGACGATTTTATCAGTATGCCAAGGCCGCTAAAACAGTCATTTTAGATATTCGCCTAAACGACAGCTCCAAAAAATATCGTATAAGCGACTAAATTTTTTTTAAAATTTTTTAGACATCGCGTAAGCGACAATAGGTCACTTAAGCGACGTATACATCATCATATAAGCGACGCTAGATAATTTAAACCCCCTCGCTAGACCCCCCAATGGCTTGTAGTGGAGCGAACCTAGGGGCACAAGGCATTGACAGATTCTCGGCCGAATTGATTCCGTCGTCTTGCCAGTCGGATTGACCTACAAGACTGGGGAAGAGGGAGTGCTCGGAGAAACACACGAGGCACTATGTTCATCCCTAAGTGTGACATTATGGCACAAGCTTTGGGCGGAGAAGAACTTGCACAAATCCTTGCGAGGAAACTCCTAATCAACAACCTACACCAACAATTACCCAAGCAGCCCGCTCCTCTCTTGCTAGGCAACGTGCAACCACTCTACGTCCAATGGCCAATCAGGGAGGCAACCACAAGTATCCAATAAAAAAGGGCAAAAAGTCTCAGGACCCTGACACACATGTCACAAAGTTTAAAGCAATGTGGAGGGTGAACCATACTCGGGGGAATGTGGCTGATGAAAGGAAGAGGGATCAGTTCCCAAGCCACATTCGGGGACATTCCTACAAAATGGCTATCCCCCCAATACATACACGACCATTTCACCACATTCCAAGAACTGAAGGAAGCATTCCTCTGAAGGTTTCGAATAGTAAAAACACCTTCTGAGCTGCAAGAGAAGCTTAGGATCCTAAGACAGAAGTCCCTGCTGCCAGTGGATGATTATGCCGCAAAGTTTCACACATTATGTGCGAGATTGACCCAGGAAGATAAGCCATCTGAGGCTTTCTTGGCGGATTGGTTTCTACATGGCCTACACAAGAGAATCAAACCAACCGTGGCTTCAACAATAGACATTGCATTACATGGGTTTGATGGACTAGTCGAGACAGCCAAAAGGGCAGAAAGGAACATGGGCTTAGAAAAGAAGAAAAAGAACAAAAACAACAATTCATCTGACAGCGATTCAAGTAGTGAGTCAGACACACAGAGGAATCAGATAATGAGTCAGGGGGGCTGAGGAGGAAGCAAAGCACAGCAAGAAAAGTAAGCAAAAAGGCAAAAGGGACAAGGTGGATGTCCTGGCCAAGAGGGTTGCTGAAAAGTTGGCCGCACGCTCAAGCAAGCACTCCAACGTGTCAGACTATAGACATGGTGTGTTCTGCCCAATCTGCAAAAATGAGGGACATCTGAAAGAAGAATGCAAGATGCAACCAACATCTGCCATCTGTCAAACTTTCATGCATATGACAAAGAATTGCAGATACAATGGAAGAAATCATGTAGCAGCAGACCCCTTAGAAAAAACCAAAGGAAGAGAGAGGAAAGAAAAGAAATGTGCCCAATGAGGCAACAAACTAAACAATGAGGAGCAGTATGACCTGTGGGAGGACCTCAAAACCATGAAACTGGACATAACCCTTGATCAACTATAGTGTCATTAGTGCCTAACTATAGGAAGCAGCTCATCAAGAAGCTACTAAGTCCCAAGGAGCGAACAAAAGAATCTAACCACTCTCACAGAGCGAAGTTGAATCAGTAGCATGTCAGACAGTGGAGACAAAGGATGTTCCGAAGTAGATAATGTGTTGCCCCAAATAACAGTACATTTGAGGGAAAAAGAAATCAGGGGAGCCATTGTAGATGGTGGGTCAGGAGTAAACATACTTCTAAAATCAACAGCCAAGGAATTAGGGATAACCGAGTTCAACTCAACGCCTTTCTTGGTATGCATGACCAATTAGAGTAGAGTAAGGCCACTTGGACTTGTCGAGGAGAACAGATCATTGTTAGCCGGATGCAAATTCCTCATTGTGTTTTTGGTACTCCAAATGGAGGGAAACTTGGATCCCATGTTGTTGGGTAGACCATGGATAAGACATGGGAAAATCAAACATAACTGGCTGAGAGAAAGCATGACTGGCTGAGAGAAAGCATGACTGGCTGAGAGAAAGCATCACAATCAGGAGGGGAAAGAAGAAGATCAGAGTCAACATGCTAGCTAAGGTGGACATAGATCCAGTGGTCAGACTATTGCATGCGGAAGGATTGAACCTGTTGGATGGAATAGAAGAGGATGAGGAGGAAAGAATCATCAGAGAAAATCCAGAGCTAATTTCATTATTTCAATTGGACTTGCACCTCTAGGGTGCTTTCCCACATACACACAACACCACGATTACATCTCTCAACACCCCCTCTTAATCGAGGTGTTCCACAACTCACCCTCCATCACCCATATCAATGTAGTATTGCACAAACGCAATCGCTACCTCTCAACACTCCTCCTCAATGATACATTGGAGTGTCCATCAACCAAAAATGTGTGCGCGTGTCTACCATCTTAGACACCTAGTCCATTTTGAGCCGCCTCACTCACAGCGGAACCAGTGAGTCCGATTTGAACATGGAAGTTCGGCTGGGAACCAACCCATGTGCATGCACCTCACACGTGCATCGCTCATGCACACATCATGCAACAACCATTTCGAGCTTCTAGGTGAGCTCGAGCAGGGCGACCCTCATACCATGGGTGATTACAAATTTTTTGGTTTGAGCACACAAGCTCGGGTATGTTTACCCATTATCAATTATGGGTGAGTTAATTTTACAAACCTTTTTATGCGCTTTGCAAGGGTATGTCACCCGTCAAACTCCAATTGGTAAAAAAAACAATTTCCAAGGGCTTTATTTTTACAAGCCCGCTAGTTCAGGGCATTGGAGAGAGAGAAAAAAAAACTCATTTTGCCGTTGGGCAAGTGAACCTTGTGTGTATGAAACAACTCAAAAAATTCATTTGTGTGCGAATGCACCCTTATAATCAATAAGGGTATTAAAATTTTGCAGGTCACATATGCAAAAAATTATACTCTTCTGTTGCCTGCATCAGTGGCTGTCTCTCTTAATGGGCCGTGGTGGGTGGCCCTTACCCACCCACTTCTGCACAGATCTCTCTCCTCCACACGCTGTTCTTCAGCTTTCTCCTTTTTTCTTTGTCCTCTGCACTGCCTGTGGTAAGTCTACCAGATTAATGCGATCTTTCTCAGTGCTGCTTCTGCAACTCTGCTACTTCTACTTCTCCATGCGTCCTTTGAGTTTCAATGTCATGAGGTGGTGGTGGTGGTGGTTGTCTCGCAGCTATGCTGCTGTTCCTCTCAGGTGTTTGCTGGGTTAGCTGTATGATGGCCTTGTTGTCTGGCAACTGCGTGCTCTTATCGCCTTTCCTAGGTGATTTCAGTGCCTGATGTGGGACTTCTGCCGCCGTCGACTGTTTTTACTTTGGGTGCGCTCTCTTTTCCCTATGCTCTGCAACATGGTTGCTGCACGACGTTTGTCTGGAGGCTTGCTGCGTTTTTTTGCTTGAGGCTGCTATGCCTGCTGGAATCACCTCCTTGTTGCTGATGGAGATGAAGTGCCTGAATCATCTCCTTGCTGATGGAGATGAAGTGCCTGAATGCTTGGGCTGCCTGATGGCACTGAGATGCCTTTTGTTGTAAAGCTTGTGTTGACTGTTCACCTGCACAAGTTTGTCGTCAACAAAGCACTAACTTGGCTGCTATTTTAAGCCATGGCCTATCACCTCTACTGTGCTTCGTCCTCTCAACTGCAATATTGCATGTAGATTGTCTATATGACTGTGCAGAATTTGCTCGATCTTCTTCTTGCCTATCACACCTCCATCACCATTATGGCTCATAAGCTAATGGTAAGCTTTTCTGCTGCCTTTGCATAGCTCCCGTGGTGACAAGCTCCACATGCTTGCCTCTTGGCTTCCACACATGAAGCTGGGTGTGTGGTTACCTTGAGCTCCATAATGTAGCTCCTTCTTGTTGTAGCCTCTTTGCCTCTTCTAAACTTTTCTCATTTTGGTTTCTCCCATAGCCATCAACATGGTCTTTCATGAGCTCCAATATGAACTCCATATATAGCATGCTCTTCCATATGCATGCCAACATCTTCAAGGGAGCCTCTTCACAAATTTCTCAAATGAAACCATAGGTGCATAACCAGAAAATGAATGCTCAAATAGCATCCACAACTATCTCATCTTTCATGAGCAAACTCCATGAGCAATGCCCTTCAAGCATGCTCCATTATGAGCTACAAATCAGCCCATCACAGCTTGCCATCACTTGACAAGCATGCACCTCCTCCACTCTTTGCTCTTTGCCCAAGTGCAAGAGCCATAGGATTCACAAATCCCAACAGCCAGCAACCCTTCAACATTGAGCATTTTTCCATGCTCACTGAACCAAAACTTTGAGGCAAAACTTCACAAAACCAACCTTCTTGAGGCATAATCAGCAGCATATCTTGTCTTGGCAGCTTCTCCTTGATGATGATGATGACTCCATAGCTTTCATAATGCTGAAATCTCCATTTTTAGCTTCTTTCATGATGAGCAAGCTCTCCATGTTGCAAAACTCCCATTTGCAACTCTCGTGGGCAGCTTCTATGCAACCTCCTTGTTTTTGCAAATCTCCTCTCAAACTTGAGAATGGCAGCTTCAAATCTCTCTCAAATCCTCACAAATGCAAATCCAAATGATAATATGAGTGTGCATAATTTTTCCCATAATAAACTGAAAATAATGCATAGAAACACACAAACAAGCTAATATACATAATAATCACCATGACCAAGAGCCCACCCAAGCTCTGATACCATGTTAACAATCTAAAAATGGGATTGATCATGGTGAAGGGCAATGATTAAGAATAAGATTAAGGTGGATTAACCACACTAAAAACTCCATGAGAGAGAGAGAGAGAGAGATTGCATGTTGAGATATCGAGCTCGTCTAGTGAGGCGGGGTGGCCACTGATGATGACCCGCCTGGGGGATAGGCCCCACACTTACACCACTAGCATGGTTGGTGAGATCTTGGGTGATATGCGGCCAGTGGGATGACAGGCTGTGTGACAGCCACTCTAGAGACTGGCATAGTTATAGCGCCAGCTCATTTAGTCGGGTTCACACTATAGAGAGCCCGTGTATGTATTGGTTGAGTACCTTTCATATTGTGTGTACTCTTATTCTTGTATATGGAGTGTTGAGTGTTGAGTAGAGAAGGAGAAGATTTTCAGCCTCTCACCTTGTGTGTTCTCTATTAGGGTTTTGTGTGTGTGCTTGCAAGAGCTCAAGCTCTCTTCCCCCCTGCATCTTTTCATGGTATCAGAGCCTGGTTCGTGCTAAGGGCTGAGCTGCAAGCAAGAGAACCACAAGAAGCGGTACGAGGGTAAGAGCTTCAACTACTCTTCCCTATTGTGTTGGTGACTACACCCTTGTCGGGAGCTCTACGGGAGGCACCGGCAAACGATCTCCGATTGAGGAGCTTTCTTCGTGGGAGTGAAGCTATAGGGCAACTATACAGTCCTTGCCATTGGGTGTATGTATGTGCATTGAAGTCACTGGTTGTGACATTTGAGAGTACTACAGTACCGCTGTGCAGAAAATACAGCATTTGTGCAGAAAAACCAGAGTGCAGTTTCTGGTAAAATTGTGTGTTTGGCAAGATGTCTAATGATGGCATAACACAGATTGTGGCTGAGAAGCTGGATAAGAATAACTTCCATGCTTGGAGGTTCAGGTTGACGAATTTGCTGATGGGAAAGGGCTATTGGGACTACATAGAAGGTGAGCATGAAGAGGCACCGGAGATACCGGATATAAATCCGACTGCTGCAGATGTGAAAGAGTTTAAAGACTGGAACCAAGGAGCCAGGAAGGTTATGTATTGGCTTTCCATTAGTATACAGGACACCATGATTGGGCATATTCAGGATGCCAAGTCCCCCAAGGAGGCGTGGGACACCTTGGTAAAGCTTTATGAAACAAATACCAAGGCACGTAAGATACAGTTGAAGAATGAACTTCATACTGTGGAGAAAAAGAGCATGTCTGTGAATGACTATGCGTTGAAGATAAAGGGTATTGTGGAATCCCTTGCATTATTGGTGTGTCAGTAGATGATGATGACAAAGTGGAAGTCTGTCTACGTGGTCTCGGGCCACAATACAAGGCGTTCAAGACGTCTATCCAGACTCGGGAAAACATTCCCAACTTTACAGATTTGGTGTCTATGCTGATTATCGAAGAGAAGAGCTTGGGTGAAGACCAACAGTCTTCACAAAGCAAAAACAGTTCAGAGCAACAGGCCTTCTACACGAGTTCAGGAAGAGGACGAGGAAGAGGAGGCCGTGGACGCGGTCAAGGAGGTGGCCGAACAGGTAATCAGAATTATGGCCAGCAGCAGCAGCAGCAACAACAGTCCCAGAATCAACAACAACAACAACAACACGCAGGTGGAAGAGGCAAATTCAGAGGCAGGGGGAGTCAAAGAGGCCGTGGAAATTGGCAAAGGCAATATAATGATGCACGTGAATGCTATTATTGTGGTAAGCCTGGACATGTGCAGGCAGAATGTTATAAAAAGCAGGCTGACATGCAAAATGGGAAAGTGTAGCAAAACAACTATGCATCCTCAAGCAGAAATAATGAGGATAATGAGAGGTTGTTTGTTATGCAGCATGTCGTGAATGCCATGTCTGAAAATGTTGATGCAGCACAAAAAGATAATGTATGGTATGTGGATTCAGGCGCTTCGAACCACATGACGAGTCATGGGGAGTGGTTCAAGGAGATGAAAAACCCGGAAAGACCAGGTCTTGTGGAAACAGGGAATGACACTGCTCATCCAATTGCCCACATTGGAGATGTGCCATTGTCTATGCAGGATGGCAAAGTGAAGTACCTTGCAGATGTACTTCATGTACCGAACATAACAAAGAATCTGGTTTCAATTGGCCAGATGATTGAGCAGGGTTTGCAGGTTCGGTTTAACCCTGATGGGTGTTATGTGGAAGATTTCAAAGACAAGTGCAGGTTGGTTGCAAAAGGCAACAGAGTGGGCAGGATGTTTACATTGAATGTAGACATGCCTGAAATGAGTGCTGCGATGTTTGCAAATGGTTCAGGAATTGTTGCAGACACAGACATATGGCATAAAAGAATTGGACATGTGAATGTGCAGAGATTGAAGTCTATGTAGACAAAAGGAATTGTGACAGGGCTGCCAAAATTTAAAGTGGAAGGTATGCATAAAATCTGTGAAGCATGCCAATTTGGGAAACAAACAAAGCATGTGTTTCCACGTAACAGATATGTGAGCAGAAATGCACTAGATGTTGTGCATTCAGATGTATGGGGTCCTACGAAGACCATATCTATGGGAGGCTGCAGGTATTATGTGACTTTCATTGATGACCACACAAGGAAAGTGTGGGTATATTTCATGAAAGAGAAGAGTGAGGTGTTCACTCACTTTCAGAATTTCAGAGTTTTGGTTGAAAAGCAAACAGGGAAATATGTAAAGTGCCTAAGGTCAGATGGAGGGGGAGAGTACTTCTCCAATGAGTTCTCTGAATTTTTGAAGAAGAATGGTATTCGGAGACAGTTCACATGCAGATACACTCCGCAGCAAAATGGAGTTGCTGAGCGGAAAAACAGGCACATTGCTGAGATTGCGCGAGCATTGATGGAAGAGAAGAATATGCCGCATTGCTATTGGGCTGAGGCTGTTTCTACAGCAGTATACATCATGAACAGGACTCCAACTGCAGCCATACATGATGTAATTCCAGAGGAGAGGTTTACTGGCAGAAAACCAGATTTGTCTCATCTGAAAGTTTTTGGATGCATTGCATATGTGCATGTGCCAGATGAGCTGAGAACTAAGCTGGATCCGAAAGCTGAAAAATGTGTGTTTATTGGATATTCCCTTGAGCAAAAGGGATACAGGTGTTATAACCCTGCTACACGTGAGCTGAGGGTAAGCAGGGATGTTGTGTTTGATGAGATGAGCAGCTGGTATGCTGCTGGAAAAGAAACTGTTGGGGCTGATGTGAGTGGAAGTGTGGTTGCACCAAATGCAGGTCAGCAATCACAGTCTTTGAGTGGACCAGGAGAGTCCTCATCTAGTGGGTTTGTTGATAGACCATGGAGTGGCAGGCTGCGTCATAATACCAGCCCTGCAAATGTGATTACTACATCACGTAAAGGAAAAGAGAAAGTGGTTGAGCCCCTTGGTATGCTTGACATTTCTGCAGGGCATTCTCATGTTGATGGAGAGTCTAGTGGCTCAGATATGAGCCTTGATGAGGAGCTTGGGATCCCAGCTATGAGAACACCTGGTGTAAAGAAGGCTATGGAAGCCATGAATGAAAAGCTGCGAAGATCAGGGAGAGTGAAGAACCCTGTGCAGAGATTTACATATGATGGTTATGTGGCACATCACTATGCATATATGGCAAAGGTTGTGCAGGTTGTAGAGCCCACATGCATTGATGAGGCTGTTGGAAATGTGTGTTGGGAGAAAGCTATGGATGAGGAGATGGATGCACTATATGGAAATGAAACTTGGGATTTAGTGCGATTGCCTGAAGGCAAGAAAGCCATTGGATGCAAGTGGGTGTACAAAGTTAAACATAACAGTGATGGAAGCATAAACAGGTACAAGGCTAGATTGGTAGCCAAAGGATATGCGCAGACATATGGGATTGATTATGAGGAAACTTTCAGCCCAGTTGCCAAGATGGCAACGGTGAGAGTTGTGATAGCAGTGGCTGCGTCAAAGCAATGGTCTTTACATCTCAGATGGATGTAAAGAATGCATTCTTGCATGGGGATTTGCAAGAAGAGGTGTATATGTTGCAGCCACCTGGTTATGAGGATGTGGGTCACCCCGAGCATGTTTGCAGGTTGAAGAAAGCCTTGTATGGCTTAAAGCAAGCACCAAGAGCATGGTCTGACAAGATTTCTCATTGTATGTGAGACATGGTGATAGAGGGGTTGTGCTTGTTGTCATCTATGTAGATGACTTGATCATTACGGGGGACCATGATGCAGAGATCTTTGATGTAAAGATTTTGCTTAGACAGAAGTTTGAGATGAAGGATCTGGGGGAGCTCAGATATTTCTTGGGCATTGAGGTGATTAGGTCACCACATGGTATTGGATTACTGCAGAGATAGTATGGCTTGGACATGTTGTCCAAGTATGGTATGACAGGCTGTAAGCCTATTTCTGTGCCATTGGATCAGAATGGCAAGTTGAGTGCTGATGCAGGAGAGATCTTGGAGGATCCTACTATGTACAGGAGCATAGTAGGAAGTTTGATCTACATGACGATCACCAGACCAGATTTGAGCTATGCTGTTGGGTTGGTGAGTCAGTTTATGAGGTTCCACGGAAACCGCATTTGGATGCAGTGAGACGCATACTGAGGTATGTGAAGTCTACTTTGCATTGTGGACTATTCTATGAGACTGGGACAGAGATATGTGTACATGGGTACACAGATGCTGATTGGGCTGGTAGTATCTCAGACAGAAGATCTACCAGTGGCTTCATGTTTTCTTTGGGGAGTGCTGCTGTGACTTGGAGCAGCAAGAAGCAGCCTACGGTTGCCCTATCGAGTACAGAGGCCGAGTACAGAGGAGCTGCTATGGCAGCATGTGAGGTAGCTTGGTTGAGAAAGCTACTTGTAGATTTGGGTCTATCAGTGGATAGACAAGTCATTTTCTGTGACAACATTAGCAGTATACAGTTGGCCAGGAACCCAGTCTTTCATGCTCGTACGAAGCACATAGAGGTCCACTACCACTTCGTCAAAGAGAAGGTCTTGGCAGGAGACCTTGACCTTGTTTATGTCAGCACAGAGGATCAGGTAGCTGACATCTTCACCAAAGCATTGGGTACAGAGAAGCTCCGCAGATTCAGGGCTTCGCTTGGTGTGCATGAGATGGAGTTGAGCTCGAGGGGGAGTGTTGAGATATCGAGCTCGTCTAGTGAGGCGGTGGCCACCACTGATGACCCGCCTGGGGGATAGCCCCACACTTACACCACTGGCATGGTTGGTGAGATCTTGGGTGATATGCGGCCAGTGGGATGACAGGCTGTGTGACAACCACTCTAGAGACTGGCATAGTTATAGCGCCAGCTCATTTAGTCGGGTTCACACTATAGAGAACCCGTGTATGTATTGGTTGAGTACCTTTCATATTGTGTGTACTCTTATTCTTGTATATGGAGTGTTGAGTGTTGAGTAGAGAAGGAGAAGATTTTCAGCCTCTCACCTTGTGTGTTCTCTATTAGGGTTTTGTGAGTGTGTGTGTGTGCTTGCAAGAGCTCAAGCTCTCTTCCCCCTGCATCTTTTCATTGCACACTCAACACTTGATCTCTTTTATTCATTCACAATAAGCCATACAATGATATAGGCTTTCTAGCCTTATCCCACTTTACATGTCATCATCCTCCATGTGGCAACTCCTTTTCCACTCTTTTGGTCAACACTCACACACTATTCAATATTACATGTGGCATTCCTATCTTGCCACAATATCTTGCACCTCTAGGGTGCTTTCCCACATACACACAACACCACGATTACATCTCTCAACAAGAAGCCCTAGGACTAATTCACTCTATCAGCAAGTTAAGACACTACTTGTTGGGCAACCAGTTTGCATTTCACGTGGATCATCATGCCCTAGAAGGCAAACCTCACGACGACGGGGAAGCTGGCCAGGTGGATGCTACTATTGCAAGGGTTTGATTTCACAATCATGCACACACCAAGCAATCAGAAAATTCAACTTGCATAGGTTTCCCTGATTTCTGATCTAAGACTAGCTTACGCGGCGCAAGCATCCAGGGGAAATGAAAGACAGGGGAAATGAAAGAATGAGTACTGCCTAAATCAATCAAAAGCTTAAAAGGCTTACCCTGATACTTAGATGGAGTATGAATGACAGAGAATTCATGGTTTGACCCTTGGTTTTCAATTGTTGCATAAATTTGTCCTCTTTCTTCTTCCACTACTTATGCTATTGTGACTGCTCTGGCTGCTACAGTGTGAGGTAGAACTCTTTCTCTAAATCAATCAAAAGCTTAAAAGGCTTACCCTGATACTTAGATGGAGTATGAATGACAGAGAATTCACGGTTTGACCCTTGGTTTTCAATTGTTGCATAAATTTGTCCTCTTTCTTCTTCCACTACTTCTGCTATTGTGACTGCTCTAGCTGCTGCAGTGTGAGGTAGAACTCTTTCTCTTTGGTTGCCCTAGTTCTGGGAAGGAGTTCTGAGGCTACTCTATGGCTGAGCTCTGGAGTTCTCCTAGGATTACCCTGATTTTGACAAGATGGACCTTTTGGAGTACAGATCATAGACATCGAGAGAGGGAATTGGTTCTATGAGATGTTGCAATTTGTTTCAGAAGGCACCTTCCTAGCTGGCATGACCAGAGATCAGCGAAAGCAGATTGCCATCCGAAGAAGCAAGAGCTTCCTAGAAATAGTAGGAGCCCCATACAAAGTTGGAATAGATCAAGTAATTAGAAGATGTGTGCCTGATCATGAACAACCGCTATGCTGGCAGAAGCACAGCAGTATCAGGCAGCCATTATTTTGGAGACACAACGGGGAAAAAGATCATGCAGGCAGGCCTATGGTGGCCGATAGTGATAAAAGATGCATGGAATCATGCAAAAACAATGTGATGTGTGTCAGAGGCTGGGTCAGCCCACCACTCCTGTAGACAGAATGCCTCACCAGCCCCCCATACTCCCACTAGAACCTTTCCAAAAATGGGGGCTAGACTTCGTCTGACACCAGGCATTGGGTAGCAATGGCAAACATGGATGATAATGCAAATGCATGTGCCTTACTTACAGTTTCAATTTTCAATGTCCAGAAGGAGGATGACATGCAACAACTTGCATCTGCTAAACTAGCTGAAGCAACCATGCACAAGAACATGCAATGCCACCTAGTTTTGAAAAAGGCGGCCAAAATAATCTCGCAGCAGCAACACCTGGGCATAATAATATTTTTGGGAAGATACCTCACATTTAGTGCAATCATAAGGAAGCGCAACAGCCACCTCAACCCTGTTGTTGCAGATATGAAGAGGCACGACGCACACGCCCCTAAACAAATTATGGCATGGATGTCATATCACAAATGGGCACAACTGCCGCCCCGATTTGCAAAGATCTTATACTCCCTCGCTCATTCTTGCCTCACTTTTTCTTAAATTGTGCTCGCCTCACTTTTTCCTAAATTGTGCTCACCTCTTCACTCCCTTTACCCTCCTCTTTGCCCCTGTGGTCCTCTCCAGCAATTAGCTAAGTCCACCATGGTAAGAAGCAGCAAGTCCATCGACGAATTCGATGCTCGCACATCATTGATTGACCCTCTCCATCATGCAACATGGCTGTAAAAGATGGGCCTCTACGAGTTTACTTTGCTTAAGCACCTACAGCACAACCTGGAAGAAGAAGTCCAGATCGCTGACCTAGCCGCACACAACAGGGTGCAGATGGGAGAGGCCAGACCTATACAGGTGACAGTCGAGGCCATGGTGAAAGCTCTTCATCTTCCTACAAACAGGCATAGTGAATGGCGACTCCCACAAGGCCGACATCGATAAAGAGCTCGACAAGGTTGGTAGGGAGTATTCAATCTCCACTTGTGTGGATCAATCAAGACAAATGGAACTCAGGTTCTATCTAGACATGTTATGCCTCTTGGCCAGGAATACAAATATTAGCCGAACCAACTACCAACTACTAAGGGTAGTAGAGGATGGCATCAAGGTAAACTGGGCAGGTGTGGTCTCCTAAAATCTACAACAACAAGCATAGAAACTAGTACTGTCAAGAGGACACTTCAAAATGGCAAGCCACCTCAAAGCACTGGCGTAGTGGGGATGTTGCAAGAACAAAGCTCGATCGAGCAACAGCAGTCCAAGGAGGAGGCTGCTTAAAAATCACAAGAGGAAAAGCGGCTCATAAGGCCAAGGAGGAGGAATCCACCAAGAAGGCAACACAGAAGTAGAAGAAAGGACAAGACGGCTGGAGGAAGAGAGGAAGAAACAAGTAGTTGCAACAACCCAAGAGGAAGCTAGACCAATGTAACAACCCAGCAAAAGCTGGCCGAAGACTTCAAAGAGGCAAGTAGACTAGTTTGCCTATGGCACGACGACCCTGTAAACCAAAAAGGCAAAAGGGGCAGCTGCTGCTCTGCAGAGCAGCTACCCAGCAGGAGAAGCATACCCAGCAGGAGAAGCAGCAACTCTCCAAAATCGGTAAACTCTTGGCAGCCCAAGGGGCCTCCCCGATCAAACCAACAACTATGTTGAAGGACTAGTGACCTCACATGTCAGCTCACGACATCCAAATATCAGAAACTATCACAGTAACAGAGGGGCCGACAATCAGGCAAGTTTTGCTGCCTTAGGGGATCACCTCAACACGCTGCTGCATAAAGAAGGCCTGAAGACGCAAAAGGTGCTACCCTCACTACTAGCAGTCATCACAGATTGTATGCTTGATAATCTGGAGAATGAAGAGGCATTAGCCCAAGCAGCTAAAGCTGAAAACCACATTCAAGTCTTAACGGCTAAGCTGAGGGAGAACAAAAAGACTACCATTGAGCAGTAGCTCCAATTGCAGCAAAAACAAAATAGCTTCAAGCTGAAGTAACTAAGCAGACCAGCAAGGCCCTGGAGCTGGAGGCCGCCATGGATGAATTGCAAGCCAGAAACGCAGAGTTCACAACAGACTTACTGAAGTATAAAAAAACCGCAAAAGCTGTAAAAGAAAAGACCACAAAAATCACCGACCATGCTGCTCTACATATGATCAGAAATGTGGAGATTGTAGTAGAAACCACACGCAAGGAACTACTGATAGCTAGAGGGACGTTGCAAATCCAGCAGGCAGGTAGAGGCAGCAAGATGAAGACTTAGCAGTGGTGGAATTGCCACTAAAAGTAATGAAGACCGTATTAGGTATTATGGGAAAAATCCCGCATTATGGGAATTTTGAAATTGATAGGTTCCATGTATTATGGGAATTTCCCACTTAATGTGGGAAAAGTTATTATGGAATTTCTTAATATAGAACGGAGGAAGGTAGTGTTGATAATCACCGTTCAAACCAAAAAAGTGGTATTAGTATTTGTGCATAAACATATTTGAAAGGAGTAACTGTTTGATAATCATGTAGGAAGGTGGTGTTGATAAACACCATTAATAAGAAAGTGGTATTTGTTTCTTTGCTAGGACCTGGCAGCACCAAGTGAGTTGTACACTGCACAAAATTTATGAAACAATTGAACAAATAAGATAGAAACATTATTATATCAAAAAAATGTGGGAGGCACAAAGAAAAATTTCATTCAATAAGTGAAAATAAAAAATAAAGAAGATACCAAAGTACATCTCTTTTGGATATTAGAGTTATAACCTAAAAATCCACATTGTCAATATTGAATCTACAAATGCTACTCCTCATTGAAGGAACCATCAATATGAGCTTCATCCTCACAAGCCAATCCTAAGCATGCTTTTGCTTTACGGGCTTCCTTTTCTGGTATCTTGATTCTTTTGTGGTGGTGGTGGATTCCTTGGTCTCCACGACCAAAGAATTGCATCAGCATTTTCCCATACTTGTTGTTCTGCCTCATTAATTTGCCAATATCCCTTCCAACAATCAGCATAAGCTTGAGTATCTGTCAAACCTTTCTTCCTTGCACAAGGTCCCCAATATTGAATCAAGAGTTTCTTGTAATTTGGTGATGTAGACTCATCATCAATATCCGATTCAGCCATAGCAAGCCAAACTGGATAGATGTTTGTGTCATCTGGGTGCAGCATGACAAAGTGTCCTTGCTGAACATGTAGCATAGGGTTAAATGCCTCCCTTGGTTTATCTCGTGCAGGCCCACAATAATGATCATTATATTCTTCAATACCTAAGAATCTTTGTGCCTGCAATTGTTCAACATTCATATCATCTAATTGATGGGACCCTTCAGATTTTGGCCAAAAATCTGTGTACTTTCTTGCCTCTGATTGTATTGGTTTTCCAAGCTCTTCGATTACATTACTCCAATAATCTATCACGGGCCTATTATATCTTGGCACAAATGCACCATTACTTAGATTGTGTCAAAATTTTATGCACCCTTCAATCCTGATATTACTTCTGCATGCATCTTTATATGCTCGGCCATTGGTAGTAGAGGTGGATCTCCTTTTGGTAACCTTGGTTTACCTTCACTTTCTGTCTTCCAAAGACGGATACTTCCACTCCAATTATGAATAGCTACATGTGCCTTAAATTGCATTACCGTTGTGTCTCCTTCCATGAAGAACCTGAATAAAAGTGGTTTGGAGTGACCTATAAGTGCTTCTTGCCCATCACAAATGTAGCCATCACAATATGCCTTGAAGTCAGGGACCTCTGTAAGCAAGAAGGGAGCTGGAGAAGAAGTTGAGCTGGTTCTTAAAGTATCCATCAAATGTGGTAAAGTAAAGGTTTGCCCCACTCTAAATTTCTCTGAAAACATGCTAAACATGGCATCTATATCCTCATGTGTATGTCCGACCATTATAAATCCCAACTGTATAGTTTTGAAAGCACCCCGTGCAACAAGCAATGACAAATAGGCTAATAAGTACCGATTTTTATTTTCTCCAGCACAATTATCTAGTTGTAGCAACAAGTTTTCTGGCAACTTGCGAAACGAGGAAACCCAATTCATTGTGTCTCCCTGATTTATACATGGTTCAACAATGGGATATTTACCATCACTCATATTGTGGTTGTCTAAAGCAGTCCTTGAATTTAAAGCATGTAGAAGTGAAACATTGCTCCTTGGAAGCCCATTTGCTACTAGATCACGAAGAGGATGCTTATCCATCCTCTCTAAGTTATGTAAACAACTTGCGATTGAGCCAATTGTTAGATTGGGATCAGATGGCCATAAACCATTTAAAATAAAGTGTCCATAATGACCTTCTGCATGTCCATGAGTGATCATACCAATCAATACAATTGGTAAATTATATTCCGAATCCACACCCTTGGGAAGGACCCGTAGTCTGGGAATGGCTATTTTCTTTTGATCCATCTTGTCATGGATGATGCATACATACTTTTGTGGTTGGGTTTCTGAAAATATGTGCCATGCATAGTATAAGCTCTTGCAACTTTGTTGTTGTTGCATGTGAATATCTCTTTCACTAAGGAGCCTTACTCTTTCTTCTAGACTAGGTTTGGCTTCTAGTTTTGCCTTGAGACCACTACACAAGGCGCACTTGGAGAACTCACTTGCCTTTGTTAGGGACACTTGTGGGTACTCTTTATTCCAAATTCTAGACTAGGTTTGGCTTCTAGTTTTGCCTTGAGACCACTACACAAGGAGAACTTGGAGAACTCACTTGCTCTTTCTTCTAGACTAGGTTTGGCTTCTAGTTTTGCCTTGAGACCACTACACAAGGCTTGGAGAACTCACTTGCCTTTGTTAGGAACACTTGTGGGTACTCTTTATTCCAAATTCTACTAAACGATGACTTTCTTCTCATGTCCCAACTGCTCAAGTGTTGGGTTGATTTCATTTAAAATGTCAACTTGCTTGAATATTGATGGAATCGACAACCTGGTTTCCCTTGAGCCATCTAGCATTGTTCTACTTTTGTGTGGCGCAGGCTCGGAGTTCATGTTCACAAATTCATCAAGTAGTGCTCTTGCCTCACTATAGCATGTTGTAGGCCTCTCCTCAATACCCCTATGTTTCCATGCAGATATTGACACACACCGGACTCAAACTTTTCCCTGTAACGGTAAAAGGATGTCTTTGGTATACCATGCATCTCATACCATGCTCTGCCAACAACAAACAATCACCCCATTTAACCTAAATTCATATTTAAATTTTTGAGCTGAATCACGATGCCAAGCTGTAGAAAGCACATCATATACATAATTTATACGAGACTCTTGATATTGTCCCCAAAAGTCTTCTCATATCCTCATTAGTACATCACGACGATCGATTAGCTGACAACATTTTTTTGCACAACAATCAATGGATGAAATCCTTTGAACTGATTCACGTGACATATATAAGGCAGAAGCTGGTTGTGATCTCTGCTTTCGAATCCTGTTTATGAAAGTGTAGCGTCTTTTTGCAGAGGTTTGGGCAACAATATAACCTCATTAGTTACATCTCCATCATTATCCTCATTACATACATCAACATGTTCAACATGCATGCCATTAAGCGGAACATAGCATTGCAATGGGCTCCCATCCAACATTGTCAGCTGTTTAATAGGCCATTTAACTAGGGTGATACTATCCACTTGCGGCATAGTTTGAAATTCATTTGCACTTTCAATAGCCACACCCACACAATCATCACCAAGTTGTTGTTGAAAGTTGGCACATTCAAATGGAAACACATATAAGATAGTCCCTTGATTGATAGTTTGCATCATGCTCTCATCCTTTAGAAGAACCATCTCATTCTTCCAAGATTGTCAGATTTGCATGTCAAGTTCTGGAGATGTTATCGGTATTGCATCTACAATTGGAGGTTCCATAGGCACTTCTTGATCTGCATCACTATATCTTTCACTCCACTCTCCAAATTCCAGCTCCCTTGCGAAAGGCCTTAAAAGCATTTTTGGCCAACGAACATTACTCCATAATGCATTTTTTAGATAAATGGTATCCATTGTAGGGAATGGTAGTTCCACATCCTTCAAGCATTCCTCCACAAGTAATGACACATTTCGTTGACCAATCTTTGTTTCACTACAAGTGGAATTTGGATCAATTCTACACACGCAGCCAATACCAACAGAATCATTGTTAACATCATGTAGACCCTCCCTCCAGATTGAAAATCCATCGTGCACATAATCATGTTGGACTTGTTAAACTAGTAATCAAATCTAGCAAGAAATTTTCTTTAGATTGGAACCTACATCAGACTCTACCATGAAGTATAGCTCTACCATGTGGCCGAGCTAGAACTAGCTCTATCATATGGTAGAGATAGAACCCATTGAAAACTATCTCTACTATGTGGTGGAGTTAGACTTCAAAGCATTCTAGCGATACCATGGTGTCTAGATAGACTATTTTGATATAGCTCTACCACATGGTAGAGCTAGATCAATGAATTCTAGCTTTGTTACATGATATAGTTACATTGATGCATTCTAGCTCCACCACATGATATAGTTACCAGATAGTAGAGCTAGTTCAATATATTCTAGCTCCACCACATGGTAGAGCTAGACCTCTAGGCATTCTAGGTCTACAACGTGGTTTATGGTACATCTAGATTGATGCATTCTAACTCCACCACATGGTAGAGCTAGACCTTAAAGTTCTACGATGTGGTCTAGGTAGAATACAGCTCTACCATGTGGTAGAGCTAGATCAAATACTTTGAGATCTAGCTCTACCATGTGGTGGAGCTAGGATTGCATTTAAGATCTAGCTCTACCATGTGGTGGAGCTAGAATGCATCGATCTAACTGTGTACCATGCAGATCAACAAAACTAATTACTCTAAGAAGAGACCTACTTCACATGACAAGAACCAAGGAGCTAGAATTGCATTTGATCTTGCTCTACCACACCTGGTAGAGCTGTATTCTACCTAGAGCACATCGTAGAGATGGAATTATTTGAGATCTAGCTCTACCATGTGGTGGAGCTAATGCAGATTAATAAAACTAATTACTCCAAGAAGAGACCTACTTCACATGATGAGAACCAATGATCTAGAAAAAAGGTCAGACTCCATTAGTCCTAAAAATCTATATAAACTTGTAGTCTCTCATTCAATGCAATAGAAGTGTTTATGTAATCATGGTTTGTGTGTGAATTGATCTTCCCTAGTCCTTGATACCTAACAATCTATGGTAGGAATCAATGTTTCAAATTCAAGGCTTGTTATAGGAATTGCATCTGTAATTGGAGGATCAGAATGATCCCCTTCTTCATCACCGCTATAGCTTTTGTTTGATCAAATTAAGTTGCCATTCATGATAGTAGATTGCAAAATAATCTTTGGCCATCGAATGGCACTCCATAGAGAGTCTTGGAGAGATGAAGTATCCATTGTAGGAAAAGGTAGGACCACATCTTTCAAACATTCCTCCACTAGTATGGATACATTTCCTTGCCCTATCTTTGTACCAAAATCCCCTTGAATTTATACATATACTTTAACCTATAATAAAAGCTATAATCAAACTTATAAGCTTACAGTTATATTTATTAAATAAGCTATAATATAGTAGCATTAAAATAAGCTTTTATTAACTACAAGTTACTATAATAAGCTATATAGTTATAAATATTAATATAATTTAAGTTACTATAAGTTATATAGTTATAGTTGTAGGTTAAAATATAGGTTAATGTATATAATTTAAGTCACTATAGGTTATTTATAAACTTTAAATTATATAGGTTTATATATAAATAGGTTTGATTTATATAGCTATAGAAAGTTTATAAATAAGATATATAAAGTATAATTATAAACTATAAATAAACTTTAAGTTACTAAAGAGCGGTTCTCTCTACCGTGCAATATAGTGCTCATAGAGTACTACCGATCAACAAATGTGTTGATAAACACAATGTCAATCCGAGGACTCGACCCGATTAGTGCATGAAGGCCTATCCCTTGTGCAGGAGAGCTCACATACACAAACCACCACTTGACGATTCAACCATTCAACACCTCAATTGATCTCTCAATCAGGGATTTCACTGACGTAAACGAGAACATGTGAACATGTTAATAACACAAAAAATCTTGTGATCACATGTTATATTCACAAAGCTTTCACAAGGGCCTAAAAAAATTATCTTTGTCGGGCATAAAAAATCTTCTTAGGTGGCCACTAACCTACTATCATGTGAAGATGGTAACATGAGAACATGTGAATAGCTTATTCCCATGTGTACCCAAGCTTTTAAGGGGTTCCCAAATGGTAAGTGACCTGTTATTTTGTGAACGGTAACATGAGAACATGTGAATAACTTATTCACATGTGTTATTATCACAAAAAATCTTGTGATCACGTGAATATTAAGTCCCTGCTCCCAATCCCTTAAACCCACTACACTAATCAAGAGAATAAGCAATGCATGGCAATCTCTTAATCCCATTCAAACATTGATTAAATCTTAGCTTTCCCTAATGAGTTGCTGATGTACAGCTAGATTGATCTTCTCCTCACGAGGGTTTGGGTATTCTTGAGGCTTCTTGGGTAGCTCAGATAAAGCTGTAATGCAACTTCTATGAGCATCAATGATGGCATCTAGAGTCTCGTTCACCTTATCCACAAAAACAAAACCCCCTGAACTATCCTTGGTTGTAATAGCCTCATCTTGTTTAGCGCTAGGCCCAGGTTGAGGTTGATGCTCCTCATGCACTTCTTGGGATGTAAAAGCTTGATCCTTCATATTTTGTTTAGAGACTTCTTGAGAACTAGTGGATGCACTCTTAGTTTGCTTGTTGCGGTTCCTTTTCCTCCTAGTGGTCCTTTTTCTATTGGAATGTAGGGTCTTGTCCCAGTGGGATAATACGAAAGGGCATGATACATGTTGAGATGGCAAAATCAATCATACAGGGCTTCATAGATAATAATGCCGATCAAATGCCACATAGGTCAAGGACAACTATGCATGGAGCCCGCGAGACACCCAACGTGTTCTACCAGCAATGTACAAATAGGTGGACATATTGTGTGAAGTGAATGACACACTTGTCTCATTCGAATACCAGCCACTGTCACAACCATCATTCTCAAGATTATGGAACACAGAGTTCAAGACAGTTAGTTTATCGCTTTGCAGATTCCAAAGCACATCTAACAAGGGCGGCATCCTCCGCACTCATTTCAATGATGGCGGCCCCATGTCTGGCAAGACAACTGGAAAGATCCTCCACAGCCTTTACATAAACAGGCGATGGAGCTCCATCCTCAGGTAGTATATCAGTAAGCTTAATTCTAGACAAACAGCTTGCAGGTTCAAGCGATAATGGCAAAGGGTAACCAGGGTTAAACTGTGATCCTGTCTGTACAGGGAGAGCCAAAGTTAAACCTTGAGAAGAATGACTAGATTTGCCTTTGCATCCCTAGTTCGAGGTGTCTCATCAGTCTGCATTTCGGCATTTCGTGTCTGTGATCTAGTCATGACTCTAAGTGGCATGACATCCTCATTCTCTGATGAAGGTGGCGATGAAACTGCCTCTATAAAGTTGAGTGAGACCTTTGGTTGAGAGGTGCCTTACTCATGTAGTTTCAGCAAACAATCCTTTGGAAAGTGTTCTACACAACACCCTAGACAATATCTTCCAATTGGTGAAAACTGTGGTACTGTTGTATTGGATCGAGCTGCTTGCCTTTGGCGATGTGGACAATCACGAGCCCAATTGGGTTCTCCGCACTCATAAAACAGGGGCCCATTAGTTTGGCTTCTACTTTCCTTTGCTGCCATTGACCTGAGGGGCCTGGAGTCCTAGGTTGGTAGCCGCCTAGCAACATCAAAGAATTTTGTTCCCTCGGTTGAGGCTCCAGTGCTTGGCTTGGATATGTGAGACTTTCAAAGAGATTTTCCTTGGATGAATATGATGCATATTCCTCCTCCACATAGCTTGGGTTTACCAAGTCTCTACACATATTTGAATTGTCGTAGTCAACAAACCTCACAAGAGTAGTCCCAGGAGAAGGAGGTTGAGCTCCAAAAACAGGTCGTGCTTGCTCTTGTGCCATCGGTGGCTTACGTTCAAAATTAGTATACTCTTGATGCATTTGTGGAGCCACTGTACCCCTTTGTTGCTCACGCTCCTGTCTCATTCTTGCAATGCGAGTACATTCCTGTGTGGTGTGGGTATAATTCCAAACATAGGCCTGGCACCACTTCTTTGTGGGTTGGTTTGTGACTAGAGGAGAAAATGTATTACATTCTTTGGTTTTATGGTTACTGCCACATGCTCCACAAAGATGACCTGTAGGTATTACACTCCTCATTCGCTGCTCTTGTTGTGTGTGGGTACATGGGTGGGTGATAGGTTTGTCCCAATCTCCTTAGTTCTAGTGCCCTAGACCTTGAACTTTGGTCATCACCCCACTGATCTCTAGGTTGCACCTCAGGGCTAGTACCATCTTGGAATTTGAAGTTATCTGTGAAATCCATAGCATCATGGCAACACTCATTGAAATTTGTATGCTTCTTTGCATAGAGATGTGTGTACAGTGTTTAATTTTTGAGTTCTTTTAAGAAGAGAGAAATTAATCGACTCTAGGTGGGCTTCTCATCTTCTGGGCAACGATTAATGTACTCGTTCATCCTATTTACATAGTCTCTAACACTCTCAGTCTCACCTTGCTTGAAAGAGTAGATGTTTGCTACTGTGTTATGTTGAATCCCCATCAAGGAAAAAGCAGCAATGAATCTCTCTTCCAAAACTCGTAAAAGAAGATTTGTTTGAAGCCTCTAGTGCCTGAAACCAAGCAAGGGCCTTTCCCTCAAGAGTGAGCCCAAATCCTTCAATTTGCATATGCTTTGTCAGTCACTTGCTCAGCTCGAACTGCTTGCCTAAATGCTGCTACATGTTCATATGGATCTCCAGACCCTTCGTACTTCTTTACTAGTTTCTGAAGAGTTGATGGCCTTACTCGTCTTGAATACTCATCATCAGGCCTACGGCCTCTCACTTTCAGTGGTTCCTCTCTTTGGTAAGGTGGTCTATATGCATCCCAAATTGGTGTGGTCCCCTATTACTTGCCTCACCAACCCCCTCCAAAGATCTTGTTACCCGCATTTCAGGAGGTGCATTTATGGGATGCCGAGTTGGCTCCTCTACCCTCCGATTGTCATAGTGAGAGAAACGTTGTTGTGGTGTGATCTATGGTCGCACTTTTGGTGTAGGATAATATCTTGGTGCTAGAGTTGGGCTACTTGCAGTGGTCCACTTTGATGTTGAGGGTCCCTCTCTAGTGAACTCTCGTAGGGGAGGAGCAACAGTTTCTCCAAGAAAGGCTGTCTCTCCTGGTTTAGCTGTATTAGTTGAGAACACTTCCATGAATAATGGTTGTCCTCTCCACGTGAGCTCACGAATTTCCTTAAAATCCTCAAAAACATCATATTCAACACAAGCCTCACCTTATTGTTATAATTATTCCTATGCTTTACAAGGGTTATCACAACCCTTATTTGCAACCCGTGAGTTGGAATAAGTGCCTATAGGCACAGTGAGTTGGAATAAGTGCCTACGAGCATAAATCCAAAAAAAAAAAACTTAACCCTCACCTTCTTAAACTTATCTAGTTTCAATCGGAGCTCCATGTTTACTAAATCAATTATAGAAATCTTATATGCCCCCAGATACACTTGTAGTGCAAGCATAATTGTGTTTGCTAGGTTATCATGCTCCACCCATGACAAACAATCGATCACCCTTAATGCAACCACATGAGACATGGTAATTTTCCACCCATATATAACACCTCTCGGGGATTACACTGAAGGTATGCTTCAAATATTAAACCCGTAGGAAGGGGTTGGGCATGTAGGTAGTCCACACAATTAGAAACCCACATGCAAAACTAACACATATTGCCACATTGATGAAAAAATTTGATGGAACAAGAAACAAATTTCAACATTTAGAAACCCTATAACCCGTAGGAAGGGGTTGGGCATGTAGGTAGTCCACACAATTAGAAACCCACATGCAAAACTAACACATATTGCCACATTGATGAAAAAATTTGATGGAACAAGAAACAAATTTCAACATTTAGAGTTGTTTGATAACTTTTAGAAACCCTATAACCCCATAAAGGTTAGGGCCTTTACATTGACACTTAAGGCAAGGTGATCCAATAGTTTGGATCACCTTTTAAAAGCTCTAATTACCCCATTATGATATAACAAATTTAAAGTTTAAATTTTAAACTTCCACGCAACCTTATTCGCGTCACTGGCTCTCTCTCTCTCTGCAGGCTCTGTGGCGCAAGTTCGTTGGGCGGCTGCTTGCAATGCGACTGCCTTGCTTCAGCTGCTCTCTTATTGCCCGTACACACCTGCATCTAGGTTTAGGACTTCTCCCACTTATCTACCTGCTCTGTTGTTGCAGCGTTTAGGGTTCACTGCGCAACAATACCGCCATGCGCCTCCCCGCAGTTTAACAGCAAGTGGTTTTCATGTATGGTGGAGGGGGCGGTTCTCATTGACGCTTTAGATGCCTTCCACGATGCTCTCTGGAGCTTTCATGTCAGAAATTCTTTGACGGATGTTCTTGCCTTGGTTGTAGGGGTTGCTGTTACAATGTTTGTCGGAGTTGCCATAGCCATGGCCGTAGGTGGTACCCTACTGTACAGTTGGACAGCAGTTCGAAACCATTTGATCTGTTCCTTCACCAGTCGTCGTCGTCGGCAACCATTCCTCAGGAGCGTAGATAGTCAAGTAGATTTCTACTGCTTCTGCTCTCTAATATCTCCTGCTTCTGCTCTCTACTAGCCTGTACCAGCTTTTCACTACCCAATCTTCTTCCTTGTATCAGTTTCAATATCTTCTCCCCCGTATCAATTTCAACATCACCATTCAATTTGCTAAGAAGTGCAACCCAAATCTGTATCATCACCATTCAATTTGCTAAGAAGTGCAACCCAAATCTGTATCAGGTTTTTTCTCTTCAACCATTCCTAGTTTTTTGAATTCTGCATGCTTTTATTTTCTACTCTATGTCAATGTGTATGATCTCAATTTTAATTGACATGTTCAAAACTTTAAATCTAATCATAGATAATGATTTAATATGAGACAAAAATATGTGTACCTTGTTGTATCGATGAATTTGATAATGGATGCGGTGATGTCCAAGTGCTAGTTGTCAATGACAAGATGGGAAAGTAGGTTTGTATTACATAAGCGACATGGATGTCAAGGAAAATTTGAAAAAGAGCAAGACCATTTTAAAATTTTAAAGGGCGGGATAATTTGAATTTAAAATTGGGCGGGATAATTTGAATGCTCTACCACATGCTAGAGCTAGAGAAATGCATTCTAGATCTACCACATGGTAGAGATGGAGTTGAAATGACTTAAACTAGTGCAAGATGACTTGAAATGACATGGTAGAGATGGAGTTGAAATGACTTAAACTAGTGCAAGAGATGTATGTAAGAGAGCTCTCATAATAATGCAAGATCTAACTCTATGCATGTGAGATCTATGTATGAGAGCTTTGAATGCAAGACCTAGCTCTATGCATGAGAGCTCTTTCACTCTATACATGAGATCTATCCATGGGAACTGTTATAATAATGCAAGATATAGCTCTATGCATGAGAGCTCTTTCACTCTATACATGAGATCTATCCATTGGAACTGTTATAATAATGCAAGATATAGCTCTATGCATGGGAGCTCTATGTATGAGAGATCTTAATGTAAGACCTGGCTCTATGAATGAGCGCTCTAATGCAAGACCAAGCTCTATGCATGGGAGCTCTATGTATGAGAGCTCTTAATGTAAGACCTAGCTCTTTGCATGAGAGCTCTAGTGCAAGACCAAGATCTCTATAGCTCTCATGCATGATATGAGAGATCTATGCATATGAGAGCTATTAATGCATGAGAGCTCTTACAATGCAAGAGGGATCTCATGCATGAGACCTCTTAGAATACAAGAGAGCTCCATGCATAAGATCTCATGTATGATAACTCCATGTGCAGGAGAGCTCATCAATATGCATAAGAGCTCTCATGCATGAGATATATATGCATGACAGCCCTCTATGCATAGGAGCTCTCACAATGACTCGCACTTGATAATAGCTGATCTATATGCATGAGAGCTCTCTATGCATGAGATTTGCGATCTATATGCATGAGAGCTCTCTATGCATGAGAGCTCTCTATGCATGAGATTTGCGATCTATATGCATGGGAGCTCTCACAATAAATCACACACAATGATAGCTCTATATTTATGAGATCTATATGCATGGATCTCTCATGGAGACGCACGCTTGAGAGCTTTATGTAAGATCTCTCACAATGCATGAAAACTCTCTATGCATGAGAGCTCTCACACCTTGCGTAGATATATCCTAGATCTATATGCATGAGAACCCTCTATGCATAATCAATAACACATGCATCAGAGTAAATAAAAGTAAATAATTCTCTATTGTGTTATTCTCTTGACCTCACATCCTGACCATGCTTTGGTGTTAGGTCCTCACCACCTATCGAGTTGTGGTAAGCTCTAAACCCAATGCTCTCTTTTTTATGTTGCAACCCACAAGGGTGCTATGGGAGTTTTTTATAAGAGCATTAGAGATCTCATGGTTGCAAGAGATCTCTATGCATAAGATCTCTTATTTTCATTTATTTGCATTGAGTGTACGAGCTCTCGTGCGCTGCATGACATCTCTATAAGCATGTGAGTTCTCTATTCATGAGAGCTCTCATTTATTAAGAGTTGTTTTTGCATGAGAGCTCTCATTTTCATGAGTGTAAGCGCTCTCATGCATGAGAGTTCACATGCATTGAGCTCATGTATGTGAGAGATTGTTATGCCTAGAGTGATCACATGCATGAGCTCAATACATAAGATCTCTCACATGTAAGAGCTTAATACATGGATCTCTCACATACACACTGCTCTCAATGCATAGAGCTCTCAAATGCATAGAACTCTCAGCACATAGAGATCTATCTCAATGCATAGAGCCCAATGTGGATATGGGAAGGAGAAGGTGATACTAGTGGTCGGAAGGCAACACACCATGACGAAGTAACATTGATAATAACCCAAACGAGTCCACTCTCCAAGCCCTCATCTCAAGAAATATGGATCTAGCAGATGGATTTAGTACATGATGTAGAGGATTGTCCCCTTTCAAGCCTCCATCTATGCCCCTATCTATTCCCATGTCACTACTTTTATCCTGTCATTTACATAATCATCTTCGACGATCCTCTCGTAACCCTTCGCATGTTTTCTTCACCATTCTTAGCTCCATGCACCTGGCAAAGTTCACCAGTATTGCTTGGGAAGTCATCCCTGTGCACCCCTCTCTGCTCTGGAGATATTGGCTCAGCTTCAAGTAGATTCTTGACTATCTACTGCTTCTACTCTAGCCTGTACCAGCTTTTCACTACCCAATCTTCTTGCCCTTATCAGTTTCAATATCTTCTCCCCCATATCAGTTTCAACATCACCATTGCTAAGAAGTGCAACCCAAATCTGTATCTGATTCAGGTTTTTTCTCTTCAACCATTCCTGATTTTTTGAATTCTTACATACTTTTATTTTCTACTCTATGTCAATGTGTATGATCTGAATTCTAATTGACATGTTCAAAACTTTAAATCTAATCATAGATAATGATTTTAATATGAGACAAAAATATGTGTACCTTGTTGTATCGTTGAATTTGATAATGGATGCGGTGATGTCCAAGTGCTAGTTGTCAATGACAAGATGGGAAAGTAGGTTTGTATTACATAAGCGACATGGACGTCAAGGAAAATTTGAAAAAGAGCAAGACCATTTTAAATTCTTAAAGGGCGGGATAATTTGAATTTAAAATTGGGCGGGATAATTTGAATGCTCTCCACATGCTAGAGCTAGAGAAATGCATTCTAGCTCTACCACATGGTAGAGATGGAGTTGAAATGACTTAAACTAGTGCAAGATGACTTGAAATGACAAACCATCCATCTAGTATCGTACCTCTATCTTGACTTGAAGAGTCAAAAATCACCTACTCTTACCTACTAGGCCTTTCAAGGCCCTATGTTATTGGCTGACCTTATTAGTCACACCCATTTAAGTCTAGCTCTACCACATGGTTCCACCCCAGCTAGACTTTAGAGTGTTCTAGCTCTACCATGTGGTACAGCTACATTTATGCAACAAAAGATTTGTGAGACAATCTGGGTATGCATAGTGAATTGATTCTTCTCTTTGTATGGGTGACCCCATCAGAGAACGGACCACACGAACTTGTGCTAGGGAAGTTTCTCTATGTCCACATCACTCCGTGCATGGATTTGGGCATCGCAATCACTTCTTCCACCGCGTCAAAGTTGGGTCCCGGCGAAGATAGTGCAAAATCACCATAACAGAGTTTTGGATCCGAAATGAGTCCGAATCGCATCTGAAAACAACAAGAAAGATCTGGGTTGCTTGCCACACATTTGTCCATGCATGATTCGAATTTCATGCCTCTTCAGCACCGTTTGGGCCATGGTTGGAAATTTCTGCCATTTGGCACGCTCGTGTATCTTTTTCGAGAACTTGGATTCCGACAATTAGAAGTTGAGGATCCGGGACCCCATCAGAGAACGGACCACACGGACTTGTGCTAGGGAAGTTTCTCTATGTCCACATCACTCCGTGCATGGATTTGGAGATCGCGATCACTTCTCCCAGTGCATCAAAGTTGGGTCCCGGCGGCGAAGATAGTGCAAAATCGCCATAACAAAAATTCGGATCTGAAATGAGTCCGAATCGCATCTGAACACAACAAGAAAGATCCGAGTTGCTTGCCACACATTTGTCCATGCATGATTCGAATTTTATGCCTCTTCGGCGCCGTTTGGGCCACTGTTGGAAATTTTTGCCATTTACCATACTCGTGCATCTTTTTCGAGAACCTGGATTCAGACAGTTAGAAGTTGAAGATCCGGGACCCCATCAGAGAACGGACCACACGGACTTGTGTTAGGGAAGTTTCTCTATGTTCACATCACTCCGTGCATGGATTTGGGCATCGCAAACAATCACTTCTCCCAGCGCGTCAAAGTTGGTCCCGGGCGAAGATAGTGCAAAATCACCATAACAGTTTCGGATCTGAAATGAGTCTGAATCGCTTCTGAACACAACAAGAAATATCCGGATTGCTTGCCACACATTTGTCCATGCATGATTCGATTTTCATGCCTCTTCGGCGCCGTTTGGTCCACGGTTGGAAATTTCTGCCATTTGGCATGCTCGTGCATCTTTTTCGAGAACCCGGATTCGCACAGTTAGAAGTTGAGGATCTGGGACCCCATCGGAGAACGGACCACATGGACTTGTGCTAGGGAAGTTGCTCTATGTCCACATCACTCCGTGCATGGATTTGGGCATCGCAATCACTTCTCCCAGCGCGTCAAAGTTGGGTCCCTGGGCAAAGATAGTGCAAAATCGCCATAACAGAGTTTCAGGGCCGAAATGAGTCCGAATCACATCTGAACACAACAATAAAATTGGGGTTTCTAGCCACACATTTGTCCATGCATGATTCGAATTTCGTGCCTCTTCGGCGCCGTTTGGGTCAGCATCGCAATCACTTCTCCCAGCGCGTCAAAGTTGGGTCCCGGCGAAGATATCGTGCAAAATCGCCATAACAGAGTTTCGGATCCGAAATGAGTCCGAATCACATTTGAACACAACAAGAAAGATCCGGGTTGCTTGCCACACATTTGTCCATGCATGATTCGTTTTTCATGACTCTTGGGTACCGTTTAGGCCACGGTTGGAAGTTTCTGCCATTTGACACGCTCGTGCATCTTTTTCGAGAACCCAGATTCGGATAGTTAGAAGTTGAGGATCTGGGACCCCAGAGAACGGACCACACGAACTTGTGCTAGGGAAGTTGCTCTATGTCCACATCACTCCGTGCATGGATTTGGGCATCGCAATCACTTCTCCCAGCGTGTCAAAGTTGGGTCCCGACAAAGATAGTGCAAATCGCCATAACAGAGTTTCGGGTCCGAAATGAGTCCGAATCACATCTGAACACAATAAGAAAGATCCGGGTTGCTTGCCACCACACATTTGTCCATGCATGATTCGATTATCATGCCTCTTCGGCGCCGTTTGGGCCACGGTTGGAAATTTTTGCCATTTGGCATGCTCGTGCATCTTTTTCGAGAACCCGGATTCGGACAGTTAGATATTAAGGATCTGGGACCCCATCAGAGAACGGACCACACGGACTTGTGCTAGGGAAGTTGCTCTATGTCCACATCACTCCATGCATGGAATAACTTGTTCACATGTGTTATTATCACAAAAAATCTTGTGATCATGTGAATATTAAATCCCTGCTCCCAGCGCATCAAAGTTGGGTCCCGGTAAAGATAGTGCAAAATCACCATAACAGAGTTTCGGGTCCGAAATGAGTTCGAATCGTATCTGAACACAACAAAAAAGATCCGGGTTGCTTGCCACACATTTTTCCATGCATGATTCGAATTTCATGCCTCTTTGGCGCCGTTTGGGCCACTGTTGGAAATTTCTACCATTTACCACGCTCGTGCATCTTTTTCGAGAACCCAGATTCGGACAGTTAGACGTTGAGGATCCGGACCCCATCACAGAACGGACCACACGGACTTGTGCTAGGGAAGTTGCTCTATGTCCACATCACTCCGTGCATGGATTTGGGCATCGCAATCACTTCTCCCAGTGCATCAAATTTGGGTCTCGGCGTTGATAGTGCAAAATTGCCATAACAGAGTTTCGGATCCGAAATGAGTCTATATCGCATCTGAACACACCAAGAAAGATTTGCATTGCTTGCCACTCATTTTTCCATGCATGATTCAAATTTCATGTCTCTTCGGCGCCGTTCGGGCCACTGTTGAAATTTTTGCCATTTGCCACGCTAGACCTCAAATTAATTCTAGCTCCACCACATGGTAGAGCTAGACCTCAAAGCATTCTTGCTCTACAATGTGGTCTAGGTAGAATACAGCTTTACCGTGTGGTAGAGCCAGATCAAACGGTACACAGCTAGATCAATGCATTCTAGCTCTACCACATGGTAGAGCTAGACCTCAAATGCAATTCTAGCTCCACCACCATGGTAGAGCTAGACCGTAAAGTATTCTAGTTCTACGATGTGGTCTAGGTCGATGCATTCTAGCTCCACCACATGGTAGAGCTAGATCAAATGCAATTGTAGCTCCTTGGTTCTTGTCATGGTCTAGGTTGATGCATTCTAGCTCCACCTCTAGCTCCACCACATGGTCTAGGTCGATCTAGCTCCACCACATGGTAGAGCTAGATCGAATGCAATTGTAGCTCCTTGGTTCTCGTCATGTTGTCTTCTTAGAGTAATTGGTTTTGTTGATCTGCATGGTACACAGCTAGATCGATGAATTCTAGCTCCACCACATGGTACAGCTAGACCTGAAATGTAATTCTAGCTCCGCCACATGGTAGAGCTAGACCTCAAAGCATTCTAGCTCTACGATGTGCTCTAGGTAGAATACAGCTCTACCACATGGTATAGTTAGATCAAATGCAATTCTAATAATTGGTTTTGTTGATCTGCATGGTACAAAGCTAAATCGATGCATTCTAGCTCTACCACATGGTAGAGCTAGACTTCAAATGCAATTCTAGCTTTACCACATGGTAGAGCAATACCTCAAATGCAATTCTAGCTCCACCACATGGTAGAGCTAGACCTCAAAGCATTCTATCTCTGTACAATGTGGTTTAGGTAGAATACAACTCTACCACAATTACATTCAACCTCAGCCGCCGGTTACATTCATTGAAGCCTAGCTCTACCACATGGTGGAGCTAGAAGAATGCATTCTAGCTCCACCACATGGTAGAGCTGGACCTCAAAGCATTCTAGCTCTACGATGTGGTCTAGGTAGAATACAGCTCTACCACGTGGTAGAGCTAGATCAAATGCAATTCTAGCTCCTTGGTTCTTGTCATGTGAAGTAGGTCTCTTCTTGGAGTAATTGGTTTTGTTGATGTGTATGGAACACAGCTAGATCGATGCATTCTTGCTCTACCACTTGCTCTACCACATGGTAGAGCTAGACCTCAAAGCTTTCTACCTCTACGATTCTAGCTCCACCACATGGTAGAGCTAGACCTCAAATGCAATTCTAGATCCACCACATGGTAGAGCTAGACCTCAAAGCATTCTATCTCTACAATGTGGTTTTGGTAGAATACAGCTCTACCACATGTACATTCTCAACCTCAGTCGGTTACATTCATTGAAGTCTAGCTTTAACACATGGTAGAGCTAGAAGAATGCATTGTAGCTCCACCTCAAAGCATTCTGGTCAATACATTTATTAATCTTGATCTGCCACCTGGTAGAGATAATATCCATTGAAAAACCAACACTTGAATACTTTGAAGTCCAGCTAGAATGCATTTATCTAGCTCTACCATGTGGTAGATCAAGACTAATAAATGTATTGAGAGCTCCAAGATGGAGTAATTGGTTCTCGTCAATGGTCTCTTCAATACCACGGAAAGATCGAGACATGGTGAAGTTCGTTCAGCTCGAGATTTTTTGGATTTTGAAGACAGTATGTAACTTCTTAATGGGCTTTCCTTATATCTTCAATACTTTAATTTGGTGATGTTTTGACTTGTTATATCCTTGGTTCATTTTTTTGTAGTATTTAGTTCTTTTGATTTTATACAATGCTTTTATTATTTTTGTAGCTCTCTCCAAATTGGGCTTTGGAATCTAGAATCACCAAGTTATGGATCCTAACATGTTCATTGACAAATTCACTTTTTACATAACCAATTGGTGAATTTGGAAAGCCTACTTAGTGGTCGCACAATGGCCAGTTGGTGAATTTGAAAATCTTGCTTATAAATCTAAGATGATAGAGCTAGAGATCCTCTCATTTACTTCAATCCTACCCTGTGGTAGATCTAGATTTCAATAGGTCTACAATTTGGTAGAGCTAGCTACCTCTTCAAAGTGGTGGACCAAGAATCCATTAAAGTCTAGCTACCTCAAAGTGGTGGAGATAGGCCAATGCACCCCCCCAAAGACAATTTTTGCAGAGCATCCATTTAAGTCTAGCTCTACCATATGGTAGAGCTAGGCCATTGACGCAGGTAAGAGATTTTTGCCTTGTTACGACCTGCATACAAACCAGCTAGAATATCCCAAGCCTGTTTTGCTGTTTTAGCTGAACGAATATGTGGAGTGATGTTACGTTTGATAGAAAGTGCCATCAAGGCATGAGCCTGCGCATCTTTACCATCCCAAAATGAGCTTGTTCAGCAGTGGGTAAAACAGCAGCAACAGTAGAGCTACTAGAACCTGCAACATCCTCAACAGATCCTACATCCACAGAACCTAGACGTACATCCATACCCTGCACAATGTTCCACGTATGCCCAAAGTGGGTAGTTGCTGTCTCCATCCAGTTTGTCAATAGCCACATCATTGCTGTTATCAGCCATGGCCACCCACTGACTGAAACTGATGCAAACGCTACGTGTAATGAAGCAAAGACTGAACAGAAAACAACTCGTGCTATGTAGCATGGTCCACAATAGAATATGTATGCCTGTTTTGCAGAAAACTACACTGTCGAAATTTTTGCACAAAATGACGAAAACACCTGTGCAAATCTTGCAATGCAAAAACGGAGCCCAAAACGACCTCAGATGCAATTTCTGAGAACGCAAAGCCTTACGGGCATATTTGCAGAGTATAGGGACCTGCAAGTGCTCGTGAAAGCTCACCTCAATCGGAGAACGTGAGTCGGAGGGTGCTAGCGGCGTAGCCCTAGGAGCCAATGCCTGCTCTGATACCAATTGTTGGAATTAGGGTTGCAGGAAAGCACACAAAGCTTGGAGAAGAAGAAGGGAGAATGCACACAACACAAAAATGTATTAGATTATGTCAATGTACAAAAGATAAGTTAGCCCTAGAATAATGGGCGTATATACAAGCCGGGGGAAAAAACCTCCTAAAGAGGGAAAAAGTGCCCCGGCGGTCCTAAGTGTGTTCACACACATCACTGCCTATATATATGGTAACAAATATAATTATATAACTACATATTAATAAGTTTTATATATATTGAACAAACATAATACCTTTAAATGTAATATATAAATAAATAATACATATATATTATATTTATGAAATATATATTAGAGGTGTTTATCTATCATACAATATTATCTTTATTCACAATTGTCATAATAAATTCTTTCTAGCCCTTTTAATTAAAGGTGGTTATTTCCTATGCTTGAAAATCAAGAATAGATTACACTAAAATATTATATCTTGTGAGCTTAGGTGTACACATTGTCTATTGGTGTACATGCATTTCCCCTTGGCATCATCTGGCCATTTTCCAGGTGGTAACTTGTAGGAATGAGACCGGGTGTGGTAACTTGCAAGAAAGGTGGGTGCATTTTGATCACCTGCATCGTGTTCATGGTTGGTCCACAGTGGGGGATTTTGTTTACGATCCTTTCCACAAAGGAACTTCTGACCATTGCTACATGTGAATTTAAGGCTGAGGATAGATATGCTCAGAAAGAGTTTTGAGGTTTCTTGTTGTGGTCAAGCTTTTTTTTCCTAATAAAATTGTGGTTGTGGTTAGATGATCCAGCGATCATATATTTACGAGAAAAATGCTCTTCCTTGTCTCGTGGATAAATCCTCCAAGGCACAGTTGCAGTATTTCTACCTCCTCTTCCTCCTCTCCTTCTGAAAGTAAGAAAAAAAAAGCAAGCCAGCCACCATGAAAGGAAGAAATGGCCAATGTCACCTCTATTGAGCTTGCGTACTTGCTTCTTGTCAAGCTCTAGGAAGTGTCTAGATTTCATTGCCATTGCTTCAAATCTTCTGAACCGCTTTTGGAAGGGCCTTTCATTGTGGTTGATGTACTCTAGGAGGTCGGAGGGCACCCACAATCTATCATCGTTGGCCAGAGAGACTGAGTGTGGCTTGATGTGGGTGTCCATGTATGATAATGTGTCTACAAATAATACTTCATGGAGGCAGTGTGGAGGTCCAATCGATCTTGCATGAACATTACATGCAAGTGTGTGGCCTCTGGAAACTCGCTCTCATGGAGGAAGTCCATGAAGCGATCGTATGTAGCCATGTGCTCGTAAGCTCGAGTGTGGAGGTGCCTTGTGCTCTTGAGAATGAGTGCAAAAATGACACATCAAGCCTTGAAAGTACTATTTATACAAGATAGTGGCCATTTCACACTAGACCAAAAAACATGAAAAAATGTTGATTTTTTAAAAGACAAAACCACCTCTTCAAGAAACCGTATGAAGAAACTAGAAAGCATATTTTAAACACTGAAGTATCTTAGAAAATTTACAAAACTCTAGTGGAGCGAGATTGCAAAATTACTCCAGTAAATGGAGTGTGATTACAAAATGACAGTGCCAACAAGCAAGGACACTCATAGCTTAGATTCGTTGAACCAAGGTGACATCATCCAACCCCCAATCCAAGGGCACCTTGGTGTTTGCTTCCATCCTCCTTCCAACCTATCCAAACACCCAACACAGTAAGTGACTCCAAAAAGGGGTGAGCAAATATAGAGGTTTAAATATCAAAAAACCCTTACCTTTTTACCTTGTACATTGAAGCAAGCATTACTAATTCCCTCAAATCCCAAAATGCATAGGTGATCGACACTTAAAAGGCTACAATGCTTACTTGCTTGGACAATCTCTACCCCCACATTAGGTAGGCCTATAGAGAGAGATATAGGCTCTACAACCTCATCTTGAGCTTGTAAGGGTATCCATGCACCCTTCTTCCTCATTCACCGCTCGTAATAGAAATGAGTACACGAATGGTACGAGCTCACAAGAATCGAAAGGAGACATTGGAATATACTACATTGCACCTAAAATTCTCTCCTTTGTGCTCCCCCTCCACAATGTTCCACCCTTGGCCAAGCAAATTGACAATCTCTTCAACCTCTACCACCTTGCACATGTACATTGTAGGCGTTCGTGTGCAAGTAAAGGCCCGAAACATGTGGGCAAACACATGCACATGGCATGCCCAACTAAGACCAACCAATCTCGAGGCCTTTGTATACTTCAAAAAAGAAGAATGTATATCATTGGCCATCTTTTCTTTAAGAGAAACAATATTCCAAACATCAGGTAGCATTGGCCATTCAGCACTAGAGAGGAAAGGAGAGGGGACTTCTTCAAGCTTACCAAACCCATAGACCTGTGTCAGGACTACATAGTTGTGGGTGTAGAAGAAAATCTTTTGACTAGCAAGGTTAGAAGGGGCATTGTCAGAGAATACACCATCCCCAATGTGCGCATGTACGACATACAATGTTCATGTTATGCTCCTTATGGGCTGCTCCTCACAATGATGTTGGAAGGAAAAATATTTGGAAATGAGGAAGCTGTCAAATAAAGTTAAAAAGATGTGGGCGCAAAGAAATTTTCGATGCTGAGTACATATGTTGCACTAAGGCCACCAATCCATCATGCCTTGTTTCCTTGAATCCTAGTAGACGCCCCTTCCAATGGTGCTCAACCACATCTCAACATCGAACTCAACACGGTCCAGTGGCACTGGGCTGCAAATACACCCAATCTCCCTTTTAATTTTTTTTTCAACCCAAGAACCTTGTTCATCCATCGTATTGTGCAGGATCAAAGCCTCAACCTCGTCCCTTGGCCTTCTCCTCGTCGATGACAAAGATGAACTACCCTCCATGGTGTGTGCTGGTAGAAAGGTTTTAGGGGAGAGAGAGAGAGAGAGAGAGAGAGAGAGAGAGAGAGAGAGAGAGAGAGAGAGAGAGAGAGAGAGAGAGAGAGAAGTTTGCACGGTACAAATTTGAGGTTGCTGGGGAGAGGGAGGTATATGTGGTTATGAGGATATTCGAATGTGTGTGTGTGCGCGCGCACGTGTGATAGATATAGAGAAGGTTGCAAATATGAGCACAGAGAGAGAGAGAGAGAGAGAGAGAGAGAGAGAGAGAGAGAGAGAGAGAGAGAGAGAGAGAGAGTGAAGGTTGCAACGTAGAGAGAGAATGAGCTATGGAGATTTGAGGTTTGGGGTGAAGAGGATGATGTTGGAGGGAAGAATAATGTGTAGGGAGAGAAATCTAAGGTGAAAAGAGAAGTTTTTTGCTATAATATGGTTTGGGTTGGGTTTTGAGAGGGAAAATGCACTTTTGAATTTTTTTTAGAAAAAACCTATTTTTTTAGAAAAAACCTATTTTTTAGGGTTTTTTGACCTACTAGATTGATGGGTCTGAAATTGGTAGATCCCCCTACTTTTTACAAGTTACCCCCTTACTTTATGGAACCCTTCTACTTTTTTCAATCCACCTCCCTAATTTATAAAGGCCACTCCCTACTTCTTGAACCCCACAAGTGTAGTAATAAGGGACACGAGCCTAGTTGCCCCCTACTTTTGGAGGAGACCTAATGTGCACACTCCTCTCTTCCTATTGGTCCATTGCTAATGAAGGTCATTAGCAAAGGGCCCAAAAGATGTCTAAAGGTTTCCTAATGTAGGTAGCGACAGGGCGGTGTGAATTCCCTATAGATGATTCAGGTATAGGAAACCTTGAGGATAACCTCTTGCCATCAACATATTCCATGGCGGACATAGTGGCGATCGCGCTAGAGGTAGCAAAGAGCATGGAACAAGCTCTTGTAATTAAGGAGGAGTTTCAGACTACCCAAAAAAATCTCTAACTTGTGGTCATGCCGTACCGGGAGATGGGTGGAGGCAAAGAGGGCAAATTTGGATGAGACCAGGTCCAAGATTGATTTGGAATGCAAAGCCGACACAAAGATGAAGATAAAAAGCAGGAAGCTGTGGTGGAGGTCGACAGCTGTGGGCCACATGAGGTGGGGGGACGCGTAGGTCCACTTGCCCATACCCAGCCCTGAACCATTATATTCCCATTCTTCCTGTGGATGATTTTGGTATAATCCATAAAAGACTTCACCCCGTTTGCCACTTTCACACTGTTTGCATTGAAAGCATTGTCCTCAAAGAAGCTGTGCGTGGCCACTTTAGGCCAGCCAGTTAGCTATGTGATATTAGTTAAGAAGTCTCTTGTAATGACAACATTTGGTACCAACTATAGAAGCAAGGTGTTGGCCCAAATAGGAATTACTCAATCTGCAGGCCAAAACTAGCCCAAGGACATAGCAGAAGCCATCTTAACAAGGGAGCTACCCATAGCTAAAAAGCATCGAACAGACCTTGTAGGTTGAGTCCCACCATCTCATATGTAAAGTCTTATGTAAACGATCTCTTTCAAAATGTTTTGTTGCAATATATGCATCGTTGTCAAACTGTATTGCAATCTATATAAATGGGCTCTTTCAAATTGTAATTCGTCTTTTGTGGAGTTTGTAATGATTCATCTTTTTCTATGAGCTTCTCCATGTGTTTGAATTGCATAAAACATCAAAATCCAAAGGGGCCAGAGAGGTGCAAAAATGCCTTGTGTGGGCCTCCCGCATAGGCCTTTTTGCACCCTTTTGGCCCATCATATGAACAGATCTTCTTGCTAGTAAACATAGTATAGCGATCTGGTAAGTCTAATCTATAAGATGCATGATTGATTTTATGAATAACCTTGAATGGTCCATAATAGCGTGGAGCAAGTTTTAACAGTTGGACAATCATCAACACTTTTTAATCTTCATTGTTCAATATGCAAAAGAACTAAGATTTTAGTTGCCCAAAGCAAGTCAAAATTTTGGTTTTTGCAAGCTTTAATAGAAAGATTGAGAGCTTGATTGGAAACTTGAGGCAAATGCATGTAATAGGTGAAGGACACATGTATGTGGCATTGGTGAATGGAATAGAAACTCTTATGGAAACCCTTGATTGATTTGGAGCAAATCTATGTGTTATTGAAGAGGTTAAAACTCTGGTTTTTGAGCTACAAAAGAACATAGATGTATGCATGAAATTGGAGCCATTGGAGGGTCACTATATACACAAGTGATTAGGGGCATAGTGCAAGCTCTTAAATATCTCACCCCAAACACTTGCCACATTCAACCAAGGCTTATTGGATGAATTAAATCAACTACAAGGAGGCTGAAAATCAACGCAGAAATCCATGATGGAGTAGAAAACTCATATGAAGCTCAAATGGAGGTATATCATGCATAATAGGCTTAGAAATTGGTCCCCACATGTGTATGTACCTTTGGATAGAACCTAAAAGCTCTCATTTGGGTGTAATGAAGCAAAAGGAGCTGGATTAAGTAGGATTAATAGGTATGTTAAGTGTGATTAGTGAACAAAGCTTCATCAAATTTTCACAATTGGACTGATTCCTCACATCTGAAGTTACTGAAGTTAGAGGACATTGATAGAAAGCCAATTAATGCATGGGCCTAAGATTTGGATGCATATTAAATGAATTGGAACCTTTTGTGTTTTGTTTGATTAATTTATATTTTTATTGAAACAGTCATTTGCAAACAGACAATATCTTCACTTTTTAGAACCCTATATTATTGTTGGGTTTGTATGGTCGTCGAGACACGACGAGAGCTTTGGGCTCCTAGGAATTTACAATCTGTGATTGTGGAAGGTTGCAGATCAGCTGCATGTACGTGTAATGTTTGTGGATTATGAAGAAAAGCCTGATAAGTTAGATTTTCGGTGCATAGGCACCGAACAATACATAATTTTTCGATTTGTTGTTTATAAGCCTGTTCAAACGTCGTTCGTCTCAAATATTGATCCACCAAATGAGTTTTGTAAGCTTTTATCTTTATCCAACTTTTTTCTACTAGAGTTATATTTTCAATGCTAATATTTTTTATGGCATACATTTTGCCAGATGGAGGCGCGGGATATAGACTACCAAGGAGAGAGAATCCTATTGTTCGAAGATTGTTTTGAGGTTGTGTTCATGTGTTAAGATACTCATCATTTTATGGGTTTGTAATGCTAGGAGCTTCTATATGGATATATATGGCAATCACGATGTTTTTATATATTAGTTTGGCAAGTTGAGGGCGATGTATACATATATGTATGAGTGTGTCCAGTATCTATGGATATTATGGGTGCGTGTGCATACACATACACATATCTACATGTGTGTATGTGACATGCACACATGCATTCATAGGCGCACACACACTTACACATATCTTCCAGTTGTGGCATGTATGGTTTCAATGGATTTCACGTACACGTACTCATACGTACATGTACATACATACGTACATCTTTATGCGTGTTTGTGTGTAACTCGATGTGCCTAGCTTCTTAAAAGAAAAGGAAGAGTGATTTTACACACATATTTTTTGCATGTACCTAAATGCAAAATGCTTCTTGCCAGTCGGAGACTGGTCGCGACACTAGTAGCTTGAAAAACTCAAAAAATATATTTAATAGAAATGCAAAACAATATTTTGGTGCACTATTCTATTTTTTAATTTAAGTAGGCCTCAGCAGTGACGTGAAGCCTTGGATTGATTCCTTTGGAGTTCTAGAAGTCTGCACGGTTTTTCCTCGGAAGGTTCGAACTCGAACTCTCCAAATCTATCGGTTACAACTTCCACGGCAAGCAAAAATTTGAAGCGTTTTTTTTTCCGAAATTGAGAGCCGTGTAATAATCAGTGGGCGGCAGACATCAGCGTGCACATCACGGGTGCAACGCACTTTTAAGGACTACCAATCCTTGTTTTTGTGCAGAGCAGTGCTTGTTGGTGTCTCACTGATCGAGATAGTGATTGTTTCATTAAGCAGAGAGAGAGAGAGAGAGAGAGAGAACCCAATGACCCACTACAAACCCTTCACCGGTTTTGAGAGGGGAGAAAGAACAACCCACATTCTCTTTGCTTGTTGACAGTAGAGAGAAAACGACCCACTTCCTAGTTTCTGAGAGAGAAGAGAGAGAGACCAACGAGAGAGAGAGAGAGAGAAGAGAGAGAGACGCTTCCTGGTTTTTGAGAGGAGAGAAAATCACCCACTTCCTGGTTCTGCACTACCAGTGAAGAGAGAGAACTACCCACTTCCTGGTTCTGCACCGAGGAGAGAGAGAGAGAGACAGACCCGCTTCCTGGTTCTGCAGTGAAGAGAGAGAACTACCCACTTCCTGGTTCTGCACTGAGGAGAGAGATAGAGAGAGACCCGCTTCCTGGTTTTTGGGAGGAGAGAAAACCACCCACTTCCTGGTTCTGCAGTCAAGAGAGAGAACTACCCACTTCCTGGTTCCGCTTTCCTGGTTCCGCAGTGAGGAGAGAAAACAACATATCGTTTTGTTTCTGGAGTGAGGAGAGAGAACCGACCTTCTACCTGGTCTTTGAGGAAGGAGAGAGATCAACCCAGTGTACCTTGCTTGAGAGAGGAGAGAGAACAACTCACTACCTTGTGTTTGAAAGAACACCTTGCTCCAAATATGGAGCTCGCCACTGTTTTATGGTCCAAAGATGTGCTGGTTTCTGTCCTGGTCTTGCTGGCCACACCCTTGGCCTACAACCTCTGGAAGGCCTTCCTCTCTATGTGGTGGAGACCACGCCGGATCAAAAAGGTGTTTGAAGCCCAGGGCATCCCATGCCTGGCCAATCATTTCCACCATGGCAACCTACTTGAGTTTGTTGCAATCAGCAAGGAGGCCCGCAGCCTCCCCATGCCAGAGGTCTCCCATGATATTACACCCCGAATTCTCCCCCATCACTACCAATGGTCCAAGAAATATGGTAAGCGTTCTATCATGCTGTTTTTCCACGTTTTGTTTAGTCTTGCTGTGCCCTTGAAGCTGGCTTCTTGTTATGGATAGCTCATTGCTATATTGATACCTGCAGGTGACCAATTTGTATACTGGATTGGATCTCAAGCCCGCTTCCATCTCACCCACCCAGAGGAGGCCAAAGAAATCTTGTCCACCAAGTTTGGCCATTATGGAAAGCCTGATCGAAGGCCTGATTCACAAGACTTGATTGGTAATGGGCTGGTGGCCCTGGAGGGTGAAAAATGGGCTCAGCATCGGCGCATGATGAACCCAGCCTTCTTCCTTGAGAAGCTGAAGGTGGGTTTCTCTTTCAAGATACTCAATTTCATGTACCCATGCCAATCATGCCTACAAACATTAGGGGGGAGAGAGAGAGAGAGAGAGAGAGAGAGAGAGAGAGAGAGAGAGAGAGCACGTGTGTGTGTGTGTACGCGCTTGTGTGTGCACGCATGGAAGGAGGGGGATTAGAGGCGTGTGCGTGTGCGTGTGCGTGTGCGTGTGCGTGTGCGTGTGCGTGCGCGTGCGCGTGCGCGTGCGCGTGCGCGTGCGCGTGCATCATGCACATGCATTCATGGAGGGGGATAGATATCTTGCTGTGCATTTACGTCTCTGCTCATGTGCCCAGAGGGGGGTAGAGTTATAGACAAAAATAGTTGTACTCAATTCAAGCATGTGTGATCATCACACCAATCCTCTATTCTCGGACATTGAAGCTTTCTGTTTTGACTCTCAACTGTGCAGGCCATGACTCCTACAATGGCGTCATGTACGGTTGCAATGATAGAGAATTGGGACGCTCCAATTGAGAAAGGGCAGGATATAGATGTTCATAAAGAGTTCAGAGATTTGACTGCTGATATCATTGCTCACACAGCATTTGGAAGTAGCTTCGCTGAAGGCAAGCTAGTTTTTGAAATGCAGCACAAGCAGCAAATCCTCATGAATGAAGTTCTCCGCTCTGTTTACGTTCCAGGATCAAGGTCAGAAAATGTTTACTGATCAAATGTTAGTTTATGTATGTTTGCTATCTCTAAACATAAAGGTGTCCCCACTTTTGTGTGTGTGTGCACGTGCACGTGCTTTCTTAACAAAAGGTACCCCCACCCTGTATGTATGTATGTATGGATTTGCTTAGCTGGAACTGGCGTTGTGTGAGGCAGGTTTATGCCTACTGCATTCAATCGGTATCGTTGGAAGATCAACAATAACATCGTCAGGGTCCTTCGCCAACTGATCAACAGTCGCTTGGAATCAATCGAGGTTGGTCGTGGAGACTCATATGGCAATGATTTGCTTGGCCTGATGATGGCTGCAAACAAGGGCGAGCTTCAGGGGAATCAGAAGAACCTGAGCATGGGGATTGATGATATCATTGGCGAATGCAAGACTTTCTTCTTTGCAGGGCATGAAACAACATCAACACTGCTCACATGGACATTTCTACTGCTTGCCACTAGCCCGGAATGGCAGGAGCGCACGAGGGAGGAGGTGCAGGCTGTTTGTGGGAAGACAGATATGCCAATAGCAGAGTCAGTAAACCATCTGAAAATTGTAAGTACAGAGGCTCACATGCGAAGACACATGCATACATGTATGCATATGCACATACATAATAGATTACTCAGATTTGGCTACAGATGGTGACAAGCAAACACACATGCATACATGCATATGTACATACATAATAGATTGCACAAATTTGGCTTAGAAATTTCATTTCTTTGCAGGTGGGCATGGTGTTGAATGAAGCACTCCGACTATATCCGCCAGCAGTGCACATGTTCCGGAAAGCTGTTACTGATATGCAGCTTGGCAAGATAGTGATTCCTGCAGGGACAGAGCTAGTGGTGCCAATCATTGCTTGGCACCATGACCAAAAGTATTGGGGTCCTGATGCCAACGAGTTTCGGCCTGAGAGGTTTAGTGGAGGTGTTGCCAAGGCATGCACAGTGGCTGGTGCTTTTATGCCATTTTCAATGGGGCCACGCTTTTGCATAGGGCAGACGTTTGCCATCCTTGAGGCGAAAGTTGTGCTATCTACCATCTTGCAGCGCTACCGCTTTCGCCTGTCTCCCACTTATCGTCATGCACCCACCACTGTCCTGACCTTGCAGCCCCAATTTGGCATGCCCATCTTGTTTGAAAAGCTTTAATCTTCATCAAGTTTTATGCAGAGACTCCTACTTAAGGTAGTGATGTGTTATGTTCCAGAAGCCATCTATGTGATTGTACTGATTATGTCCCCACTTGGATCTCTGGTTAGTTCCAACTAGAACTCTTAAAAATAAGGGAAAATTCCTGTACAGATTTGTTTTTGAAGATCTCAACAAATATAACATGTAGTGCATTATGTCTGAGTTTATGTTACCTGTGTGAACTACGAGGATGCATTCATAGGATTTGACACATGATTCAGAAGACTGAATCATGTGTGCATGGGGCATATGCATTTGTCCAGAAGAACTGTCCAGGCTGCAATAAGGCATTAAGTTTTAAAAGGAAAACATACCAAATGAAGGGCTGTCAAGTAAGCAGAGTTGCTCTTTGATTGGTCTATATGAACCGAATGGTTTCACCAGCTCCTCAATGCATCCATGGGTAGGAACGGTCTTCACAATCAAGTACCTGGCAACCAATGTCAAAACACTTGGTAAAAGCTTTCTAGCAACCATTAGAACAAGCACACGACCAGTCAGATGGAAAACTTTGAAAATCCATCACATTCTGATGATATGCCCATGTCATTCCAGAAACTAAAAAGCTACTAGTAAATTTAATTCCTCAGAAAACCTTTCTTTTCACTCTGTGATATCTATCCTTGAGATGCATTAAAGCTCTTTATAGCTTAGTCTAAAAGATTTTGAGGTTGCTCCTTGCACCTTGGACGATGATGACCTCACATTCCACACCTAACCTCCTACATTTGCACGCCAGAAAACTCACCACCGTCAAGGTTGTGGCTATCGAGCTCAACGTGCATGGTTGTGGTGTTTGTGCAATACATGAAACTTTAGGAATTTGTAGATGTGTACAACCATTACCATTCAATTGGAACTATATGTGTGGCCTTGTTCTAACGACCACTAAGGCAAAAATTTGTTGCCCCAATCTTTGATTGTGTGACAATGATTAAAGACCACACACAGTAATGCCACAACTAAAACTAATAGACTTTAATGTGTTAGTTGCACCTTTCACACTTAATGAACAATGTGGCTATCGAGCTCAATGTGCATGGTTGCAGTGTTTGTTAGAATCTTAAGAATTTATAGATGTGTACAACCGTTACCATTCAATTGGAACTGTCTAACTGACCTTGTTCTAATGATCACTGAAGCAAAAAATTGGAGAATTATTATAAGCTACAATTTTCATGTATTAATTGCTGCATTGGTGATCGTTTGCTGCATTGTCTGGCAAAGAGTTGATGGACCATCAACCTCTTCTCCACCCAACAAATAATGGACCACCACGGTTGAACTTTCCATTTAGAGAATGTCACTTGTCCCCTAGGTTTTAGCCTGTTGGTTTGAGCTTGGATATCTTAGGCCTTGAGCTTGGGCATATTGGGTTCAAATCTTAGGGGACACCACGCCTTTTTGTTTGTTTGTTTTTTTCTAAGGAAAAAAACACACACTGACCCTTTTGTGAAGAGGGAAGGGGGGGAGGGGGTCCAACCCACATCTTTAAAGGAGAAAGGCATCACCTTCACCACCCAGCTATTGTCCACCACACCTTTCTCTAGGCAAGGGTATAGATGGTCATGTGGAATGCTCAAAGAATCTGAACATTACATAAACACCCTCCATGCAAATGGAGCATGGATGTAGCTAACAATTCCTCTTGTATCTGTTATGTGTCTTACCACAAGAACAATTCATACTATTGTTTGAAACTATCCATGTGGCTCTCTAATGCGGATTTATAATGATGAAGTGATATAAAATAGTAATCCAAGTCAATGTACTTTATATATAATAAAAGGCTCTTAAAAATAAATGCATGGCCTTCTAGGTAGCATTGGGAATCAATTGTTGTCCATACAATCTCTTCATTGTACCTTGTTCAACTCAATTGCCAACCCCTTGGTCAAAGGGCTTAGTCCAATTGTTTAAGCCCTTTGACCAAGTGTACCAACCCTTTGACCAAAATTTCAAGCCCTTTGTTCAACTCGTTTACCTTTTTCAAATGTCCAAACAGCCCATATAGGGTCGTGATTCGTTTAAGCTTCTAGCTTCAAGATTTTGAGCATGTGGTGGCAATGCACCAATGAAATAAAGGTGCCTGGAGTATGACTGTTGTGCTCAATGACTTGGGTATCCTTATTGCCCATGTTGCATCATTTTCCTCCACCTCCTCAGAAACTAATGTCCTTATTGTTGCAATAGGAATTCCTACAACTTTATTTCTTGCCTTCATTGTTAAAGTGAATGTATTGAGGCCTATGGGTATCCATATCATCAATTTTATCCACCAATGTCGCCACTTCTCTTCCTTACAATTTGTAGGTTCCCTTGACTTGAAATACCGATAGAGGAAAGCTCCATCCTAGTTGTTGACATATTGCTCTAATTGATAATGCTCTTATACTTACCTTGCTCTGAATTTGATTGATGCAAATTCTCTTCTCTTAAGCCAATATATTGATCTGATTGATAATGCTCTTATACTTACCTTGCTTTGAATTTGATTGATTGAAATGCTCTTCTCTTAAGCCATCAATAGGTTTCTTTGACTTGAAATACTAGTAGGAGGCAACCCCCATCTCAAGTGAAATAATGCTCTTATACTTACCTTGCTTTGAATTTGATTGATGCAAATGCTCTTATACTTACCTTGCTTTGAATTTGATTGATGCAAATGCTCCTCTTAAGCCATCAGTAAGTTTCCTTGACTTGAAATACCAGTAGGAGGCAACCCCCATCTTAGTTATGCTGACATATTGATTTGATTTGATTGATAGTGCTCTTGTGCTTACCTTTCTTTGCATTTGATGTAGATACTTGATGCAAATGCTCTTCTCTTAGGCTCCTCCAAACTGGGGCCACCTACATTGAATAGAAAACACCCTTATTCAAGATGCAAATGCACTTCTCTTAAGCTCCTCCAAACTTGGGCCACCTCCAAAATGACCCTAGTATCAATGATTGCAATAGCAATGTAGACATGTCTACATTTCTATTGATATCATTTTAGAGGTGGCCCCAGTTTGAGGCATGCATGGGTGACATGTCTCAAATACTTCAATGATTGCAATAACAATGTAGAAATGTCGTCCATGCATGCCTCAAATAGCCCAAATTCTTTCTTTTGACATTACCATAAAGCAATCTAATAATTAATCACAATTTTCCAAGTTTAATGCACAAAAGAATGCCTAGTAGAAATTTCTCACCAGTCTAATGAATTTTCCCCAATGAGACATTTTTTTAAAAACAAGGTTTCCATTTTGATAATGAATGTGTTGGCCTTGTACCTCCTTTATCTACTTCTTTGACTTCACTTGGGCAATTGCATTGGGCAACACTTTTTACAATTTTAATCTATTTCTTTGCTTGGGCAATTGCGCTGGGCAACACTTTTTACAATTTTAACCTATTTCTTTGATTTCACTTTGGGCAATTGCACTCGGCAACACTTTTTACAATTTTAATAACTTGAGTTTTGTGCTCTTTTTTACAAATTTCTTTCCCTTACTCGCCTAACTTGAGCTTTTGCTCAAAGGTGGTTCCAAGATAAGGGGTACCACTTTTGATAGTTGGGTGCCCTGAAGGTAGCTTGAAAACAGGCATCTCCACAACTTAAAGGTCCAATCTCTCATAGTTACGTAGTTCCGTTTGGAATTTTGTGGCATGGTGTTTGGGGCACATCATACATATAGTGAGTATTTAAATGGCACCCCCTATGATAAAAAATCCAAGGTTTTTTTAGGGCATGTTTTATTGCACGGAAGTTTCAATGTTTAGACTGTCCAACTTTCTTTACTGCATTATATGACAAATAAAATGCTTAGTACTTTTGCATCCAAAGTCCAACTTCCTTTACTGCAGTACATGTTATATATAAAATGCTTAGTACTTCTGCATTCAAAGACTAAAATCCAAAGACCAATGATTATTCCAATTTGTACATGATGAAAAGAACACATTGCATAAAGCTTAACTTGATTTATTGGGATTTTTTCCAGGTGTTTATCTATTTTGTAGAATTATTTTATCTCTATTTAATTCTATAAAATAGCATGTGATTTTCTATTCAAGATCTTGGCAAATGCGAAGCTTATCATTGAAGATCCAATGGTGAGAAGTTGGACAAATATGTTTATAATGTGGCCATATGATCAATTTACAATTTTAATGATTGAATTTCTTTTGATCTTCTATACTCCAATTTAATACGACCCTCCTTGTACTCTAATTTCTTATGGATCAAAGTAGTTATAACGAATTTAACGAAAGACATTTGAGTGAATTTGAGTAAGGGAAGCATTTTTTGGCCATCTTAATCAAATTTTTTTGTGTTTGTCTAACCAAAGTCTAAAACAAAGTCTACTTATTAAGCTTGGTGTTTTATCAAACTTGGAGAGTATGTCATTTGTCAAGCAACTGAGCTATGGTAACATAGTCTTAGTCCTATATGCACATGCCACATCATATGGAGGAGAGGCCATATAAGCATCTTGTTATCTCATCATGCCCTATAATCATGCCACCGCAACAAGGTTGACTCCCTAAAGCCTACATGACACGCTACATCACCTGCATGTATGTCATTTGTCACGTGTAATGAAGAATGTTCATATCATTTTGCCACCTCAGCACAGTCAACTTGGTTGATTACCTCTGTCTATATGGCATGATGCCACATCATATACATGCATGGCATTGCCACCTCACCTTTGAGCGTGAGGAATGCCCACATAGAGATTCCATGTCATCAAATATTTGCCATGTGACAAAGCACTCATCATTTTCTTGGTTTATTAATTTCAAAAAAAATTAAATAATCATTATTAAATTTTATTTTTTAACAATTTTTTATAAAATAAATGTTAGTAAAATTGCATTTCTTAATTAATGAATGAAATACTTATTATTAAATGAATAAATATAGAGATGTCACATCAATGCAAGCTCGGCATACATTCCGTCCACGCTTCGAATGTTCGGCCACCTCAACAGGCACGAGTCTCGCACGCGCCACAGCGGTTCAACCCCTCCCACTCACGACGGAGGGGACCCCTGACATGTGTGGCACGTGTCTGCCGACCCTCCACCAGCCTGTCATGTGTGGCACGTGTCTGCCGACCCTCCACCAGCCTGTCTCACTGAATGCTAGCGCAGAAGCCCAGTTGAACTTGCAGTCCTCTCCAAGTTTGCAAACAAGCCCCAGTCTTAGCTTGCACGTATGTAGGTAGCCATGCAATCTCCTTTGCCGACGGTCCCTTGCTCCAAGATCTCCTGCTGGGAGCCCAATGGCAAGAAGATCATCAAAGTACAACAAATTGTTGGAATTAGGGTTGCAGGAATGCACACACAACTTCAAGAAGATGAGGAAGCTTGAGCACAACACAGTAGTGTATTATGAGTGCCAAAAATGAAAGATAACTAGCCCTAGAAGATAATGGGCGTATATACAATGCACGGGGAAAAAAACCTCCTAGTGAGGGAAAAAGTGCCCCGGCGGTCCTAAGTGTGTTCACACACATCACTACTATAATATGGTAACAAATCCCCCCTGGAGTGCTGCGGTGAACAAGAGCTAGCACTCATGTATAGGGAAGTGTCTAGCTATGTGGACGAATCCACAAAAGGGAGTAAGCCCAAAGCTTTGCGAAAAGCTTCGAACTTCTCACGAGGCAGAGCCTTTGTGAAAAGGTCTGCAAGGTTATCCTGTGTTGGCACATAAGCCAAACTGATCTCTCCTGCAGAGAGTCTCTCCCTGACATAATGGTAGTGCACCTCAATGTGCTTCGTACGAGCATGGAACACTGGGTTCCGCGCAACTGCCAATGCGCTCTGACTGTCAGTGAAGATGGTGGTGGCAGATGGCTGCCCAACACCCAAATCAGCCATAAGGCGTCTGAGCCACACACACTCAACCGTAGCTGTGAAAGCTGCCCTGTACTCAGCTTCACAACTAGAAGTGGCCATAGCAGGCTGCTTCTTGCTCAACCATGATATGCATGAGCTTCCAAGCATGAAGCAAAAACCACTCGTGGACACGCGTGTGTCATAACAACCAGCCCAGTCAGAATCTGAAAAAACATGTAAATCTGGCGGCAATGATCCCCCCTTGGGATAAAACAACCCAAGATGCCGAGTACCACTCAAATAGCGAAAGATACGCTTCACTGCCTGCCAATGCTTAATGCCTGGGCTATGCATAAATCTGCTCACCTGTGAGACTGCAAACTGAATGTCTGGCCTCGTAATGCATACATAAATGAGGCAACCAACAGCTGTCTGATAGAGTGTGACATCAAAGTGATCTCCAGCATCATGAAGACTCAACTTCAAACCTGTCTCCATTGGAGTAGCAATAGGCTTGCAGTCTTCAAGGCCAAATCTCCGCAACAATGTTTCAATATACTTTGTCTGACACAAAGCAATACCTCCATCACACTGCTTAAATTGTATCCCCAAATAATGATGCAAATGCCCCAAATCTGACATCTCAAAAGAGGCATTCAAATCAGCCTTAAAATCAGCAATATGACTCTCATTTGGTCCTGTGAGCAGCATGTCATCGACATAGAGAGCAATGATTAGATGTACACCATCCACACGTTTAACATACAAAGTGCTTTCTGTTGGACTATTCTGAAACCCATGTGCAGTCAAATATGCATGTATTTTTTCATACCAAGCTCGTGGAGCTTGCTTTAAACCATATAAAGCCTTTTTTAACCTGCACACTTTGTTTTCCTGCCCTCTTTGAACAAAACCACGAGGCTGCGATACATACACCTCCTCATGCAAATCTCCATTTAAGAACGCAGTCTTTATGTCCAGCTGATGTACATTCCAACCATTATGAGCTGCTAATGCACAGATGCTACGAACAGTGGTCATACGACATGTGGGAGCAAAAGTCTCATCAAAATCAATGCCCTTCTCTTGAGCATAACCTTTTGCAACAAGCCTAGCCTTATGGCGATCCACTGTGCCATCAGGCTTACGCTTCAATTTGTATACCCACTTAGTGCCAATGGCCTTCTTGCCAGGGGGCAAGTCACATAAAGACCATGTACTATTCTTCATAATAGCATCGTATTCTGCTTGCATAGCAGCCATCCAATTTTCTGAACTTTGTGCCTCATCAAATGAAACAGGCTCACTTTCATCGCACATACTAGAAACAGCCAATGCATAACAATCTGACGCATAAGAGGCACCATGAGAGCCAGAACGAGTGCGACTAGACAAAGGGGCATCCAACTTGCTGTCACGCAAAGTCTGCACCAGCCATCTAGGCATGTTCCTAGAGCCCTCAATCTCTTGTCTCTCATCCTCAAGTGCATCATGCACATCTGCATCAGATATAGGCTGATCTGTGCCATCATTTAAAACCTGCATAGGCTGAAAAACTGCCTCATGAGGTATTGCACTTGACTGTGCACCACTGAAAAGAGGCAACAATGTATCATAGACATCACGTGAGCTGATATCTGTCTCCTTAGTACATGAAACCAAGGGCTGAACTGCATCTTCCACAAATACAACATCACGGCTAACCAAAATGCGCTTTGTCTGTGGATGATACAAACGATAGCCTTTGCTCTCAGCACTATATCCAACAAAAATACATTTGACAGCTTTGTCATCCAATTTTCTGCGATGTTGCACAGGCACTAATGCATATGCCAGGCAACCAAAAACACGTAAATGGCCAACAGATGGCTTGCGGCTATGCCAAGCCTCATATGGAGTGACAACCTGTAATGCTTTGGTGGGACACCTGTTTAGTACATAAGTGGCACACATGACAGCCTCAAGCCAAAAACCATGTGGTAGACTTTGACTCTTAACCATACATCTTGCCATTTCCATGAGAGACCTGTTTTTTCTCTCAGCCACACCATTTTGCTGTGGTGTATACGGCACTGTACATTGGTGTTTTATCCCACGCTCAGCCAGAAATGCATTAAATTCTGAAGACATATACTCCCCCCCTCGATCTGAACGGAGGGTGCCCATCTTACTTTCTGACACATTTTCAGCCATAACCAAAAACTGTTTGAAGCACAAAAACACTTCGGACTTTGCCTTCAAAGGATATACCCATGCATGCCTGGTAAAATAATCAATGAAAGTCACGAAGTAAAGGTAGTTTCCAAATGATGGAGTTTGCATGGGACCACAAACATCACTGTGAACAAGCTGCAATCTGCGTTCAGCTCTCACTGATCCATCTTTGGGAAAGGAAGCACGCTGCATTTTACCCAATATGCAGCCCTCACAAACATGCTTGACAGGTGCCTCAAGCTTAGGCAAAGAAGACACCATTTCAGATTTCTGCAGGCGCAGCAAACTTGCAAAATTCAGATGACCAAAACGTGCATGCCACAGTTTTGCATTTGAAATAGCCTGCGTATCCATAATAGCACATGTTGAATCCTCTACACATTTGCCATCCATATTGAGCTTATACAGCCCTCGACATAGTGAACCAGATGCTACAATGATGTCACCACAAGAGAGATCATGAACAGTACATCTGTCATCCACAAATTTTACAACCAAACCTGTTTTGGCAAATGCGGAGACTGACAGCAGATTCTTTTTGATCCCTGGCACATACAATGCATCAAAAAGTGTAAAGGTGTTGCAATTTGCAACATTCAGCACAATCTGTCCAACTCCTTTAACGGGATAAGAGGAGTTATTGGCACAAGTGACAGTATTCCCTGTGGGAGCAGACTCAAGGAAAGTGAATAAACTGCGCTGCGAGGTGATATGCTTAGTGGCACCACTGTCAAAGTACCATACATCTGAATCTACTGCAGACATACATGTGTCATGCAAAGATGGGTCATAACTGCACTGCGCATTGAATGCCCATTCTGTATCTTGAACAACATTAGCAGATTCATTGTTAGAAGGAGAGGCATCTGCAACAACAGCCATACCAGCCTCTTTCGCAGCCAGCTTAGGACACGCTTTGATGACATGATCATTTCCCTTACAGTACTTGCAAAATGTCTTCTGTTTGTCACCCTTCTTCTCATCTTTGTCTTCCTTCTTTGGTTGCGCAGCATTTGCAGATTTCTGCTTTTACTAGAAGAAAAGCCAGCTTTACCTTTCCCGCTTCTCTGACTAGCAACGAAAGCTTGATCTGCGACACGCATAATATTCCTGTTTTGCCTTGACTGGTCTTCTTGCAGCAAAACAGAAACTAACTCCTCAAATGATAAGGCATTGGGATTGCCTTTCATCATCAAGCGAAGAGTGGAAGCAAAACCCTGATAAGAATCTGGTAGACCATTCAAAACAGTCTGCACAAGTGAACTGTCTGACAGGATTTCATCTGCAGAAATGAGCTGCTCTTTGAAATCCTTGATCTTTGTCAAAAAGCTATCCATAGAATCTCCTTCGTTCATATGCTCACTCTCCAACTGTTTTCGGAGGTAAGCAACACGAGCCTCATGTCTTGCCTGATACAATGTGGCAAGTACATCCCAAGCATCCTTAGAAGTCCTGCAGGAGCGAATATGTGGGATAATGGTACGTTTGACAGACAGCGCAATCAAGGCATGAGCCTGCGCATCTCTACCATCCCAACGAATCTGCTCTGCTGAAAGTGGTGGTTCTCGAACAGCTGCTACAGCACTTGTGCCTGCACCATCATCAACAGTACCTGTTTCTGATGTGTTTGCAGCATTCCCAGCCACAATAGGACGTGCATCAATTCCCTGCACAATGTTCCATAACCCCTTTGCTACCAATACATGTCGCATCATATATGCCCACAATGGATAGTTGGTGCCATCCAACTTATCCTCAGCAGCCAACATGCGGAATACATCATTGTTGTCAGCCATGGCCAATGACTGTACTACTAGATGTAAATGCTGTCTGTAAGAGGTAAACCTATATAAAATCGACCTGTGCTATGTAGCACAGCCCAAAACAGACGAATGGGCACCTGTCCTGCAGATTTTAATCTTGACAGAAAATCTGCACAGTAGGACGATTTTGCCTGCGCAGTACTTGGAATGCAAAAACGGAGGGCGAAATGACTTCAGATCAAAATTCTGAAACGAACAAACCCTACGGGCTCTCCCACGGCATATACTAACCTGCAGACGCTCGTGAAACCTCGTCGCAATCGGAGGAGATGAAGCGGCAGGTGCCGGTGATGCTGCCCGGGAGGAGGAAGCCTGCTCTGATACCAATTGTTGGAATTAGGGTTGCAGGAATGCACACACAACTTCAAGAAGATGAGGAAGCTTGAGCACAACACAGTAGTGTATTATGAGTGCCAAAAATGAAAGATAACTAGCCCTAGAAGATAATGGGCGTATATACAATGCACGGGGGAAAAAACCTCCTAGTGAGGGAAAAAGTGCCCCGGCGGTCCTAAGTGTGTTCACACACATCACTACTATAATATGGTAACACAAATAAACCTTAATTAGTCTCTCTTCCCTTAATTTGGTGAAGGATTGGCTACATGTCATGGCCCTCTCCCTCCAGCAAAGGATGGGTGAAGGAAAATTGGTCAAGAGGAGTAATCATAGAACAAATCCAATACTAATAACTATCTTTACGTGGCCCTAAATATTTTAGCTAGGAAATCCCCTTTGTCCTTGTTCCGTTGGAGTCCTAATTTCTCCCCTAATGGTCATAAATTGTCTAAATACCATGTTTGGGTAGAACTCGCTGACATGCCTCTTCACCTTTACCCCTTGCTCTCTCAAGCTAATAGTTGAACCCCTAGGTAAACTTCTAGGACAAAGACCTAAGCTTGATCTCAACCCGAGATGGCATCCCTAGACTCTGATTGAAATGGATCTAAACAAAGAACTCCCTGAGAAAATACATATCAACTTAGGAAGGGAAGACCTTTGGATTAAACAACCTCACTTATAAGAATCTGCCAAATGCTTGCTTTTACTATAATAAGCAAGGGCATTTAATCAAAAATTGTCCCCTCAAGAAACCCCCTCCTCGTCCTAAGAACACTAGATCCTCTAAGAAAACCCAGGGGAGAATGAGGGTTTTCAACCCGTAAATAGAAGAGGTAGGGATTTTAGACAAGCCCCAAACAAACCTCAGACCAGAGGTAGGAAACAGAATCGTTTCACTCCTCTACTTGTTAACATGGCAGATCCCTTGCAGAGCCAGTAGAAGATGAAGGTAAAATCTCGGATGAGGATGAGTTTGTCCAAGACTCACACAGCAAAACATGTTCACTAATTTAGAAATCAGTTAAGTGAATATTCAAAGAAAGAAATTCAGTAAAATAGTAACTGAATTACCAAACCTTTTCGAGAAAGATAGTCCAAGAAAAATCTTATCCGACTCGAACCTTGAATCAGACTATGACCAAGACCAAACTCTTTCGTCAGTTTCGAGATAAGAAGGTGTGACCATTTTGGAGATAAGAAGGTGTGACCAGTTTAGAAAAATACACTCAAAACTCCCACCAAATCTGAAACTAAGTTTGAGACCCTTCGAATTGATATGTGGATCAAGGTTATAGAATTCAAGGAATTCTGGTACGAAATTCAAAATTCCGATCAAGAAGTTTTGGGGATACTGATCTGATTTCGGTTAGAAAAAAAGCATTGATTTCTTCAAACTAAGTCAGTGATAGTTTTCCTTCTATCTGGTTTAATCAGGTGAAGGATAGTTTAGTCTCTTGGCCGCCTCGTTAGAAAATTCGTTAAGAAAATCAAAAAGGTGGAATCGTCCCCGTTTTTGGGGCAAGGGAAATTTTCTCGGTTTTGGTTTCAAAATGACCACCAGATTAGTCTCGTGTCTGGACATTCAAGGGCAAGGCCCCGAGTGGGAAACCTTGCCCCGCACAAGAAGAAGCTACTTTCGCATTGCTACCAACCGGGAATCCAGTAGTGCGCAGAGGGGGCACAGGGGGGGTCTCACAGCTGGTATCAGAGCACTGTTGTAAACTTACGAAATAGCAACAGAAATTGCCTAAACTTTTAAAGTTAATCTGGGAAATAATGTTTTCACTTGTTAAGATTATGTTTGAAATGAACATAAATTGAAAACTCATAAATTGAATTGGTTTTTTTGATGAATACCCCAAATCTGTCTAGCATTCTTGGACTCTCTCCCCAGAGTCAGGATATGATCGCCTTTACCTTTGAAACTCTCATCAACTCCGCTACAACAACCCGAGAAAGCAGAGTGAGACTAGCTCGTCACTTTGAGGATCTATACTTTCCTGACCACCTGATCCAGTAGAGCGACGTTAGTATATATGGTTCTCTGGAGGGCGAAGTATTCGTGTCAATACCAATCAACGACAGAGACTCAGACAGAATATCTCGCTAGCCATGATCTTGATAAGGCTAGGATTTGTTCATTGTGTACAACTCTATAATCACTCACCCCGGAATTTTAGAATTTCTTGCCGTATTTTTATACTTTTTAGCTGCTTTATTCCTAGGAGAAGAATTACAGCACCATTATTAGTGATGAATCGTGTATATCATAGCATGTCTTCATCGCAATAGTGGAAAAATGGATCGAGGCAATGGAAGAGTATTTTGATGTAGCCGGTTATATAACGAGAAGAGCAAGATGGCTCTCGCCAGATTGAAAATTGTGGAAACGGCAAGGCTCGCATGGAGAAACCATTGCAAGACAAACCGTCTCGATCGAAATACCCAAACCTGGTCATCTTAAAGCTTACCTCAGCAGGAAGAGGTTTTGTCCTCTGGGGCTTCCTGGAAACCAAAATGAATGAGTTCTTGGAACTGAAGCAGGATAGTCAAACGATTGAAGAATACCATCAGGCATTTTCCTTTCTCCTCAAATATTCTCCACTTTTGGATGAAGAGAATATGAAGGCCAGATTCATTCGAGGGATGAACGAGCCATTGGACACTTTAGTGAAAATTGCTAAACCAGTCTCAATGGCAGAAGCTGTCAGAATGGCAAAGGACTTTGCCAAAGCATTTGTTGTTAAGATCCTGCCGAAGCCTGCACCCTCAAACTTTAAAAGATTCCGAACCCCAGGAAGTGCTTCAAACTTTCCACCCCCAATGAGGCAGCAAGGCCCTATTCAGAATCAAGATGCTGGGAAATTCAGAAGTGAAGGAAGACTCTTCCCTCAGAACACTTTCTCACGAGTCCCACCTCTTTCAAGGATTCAGAGGGATGAGCTTAGAAGTGAGAACAGGTGTTTTGGATGTCAGGGTTTTGGTCACCAGCTTAAAGACTGCCCGCCTCCTGCCATGTCAAGAGGACAAGGAAGTCAAGGACCCAGAGTGCAAAGACCAGCCCCTTCGTATCAGTCAAAATCAGGGCAACCCCAGGAGGACTCTAGCTCAACCATCTGCCTCTATTCAGAGTAATCTCAGAACTCCCTCCCAAAACTGGGGTAACCAAAGAGAAAGAGTTCCACCCCAATTTGCAACAGCCAGAGCAGTTACGATAGCAGAAGTAGTGGAAGAGGAAAAAGGTCAGATTTATGCCGCGATTGAAAACCACGGGGGGCCAAATCGTCAATTCTCTGTCATCCATGCTCCAACTGAGTATAAGGGTAAGCCATTTAAGCTTTTGATTGATTCAAGCAGTACTCATTCATTTATTTTCCCCAGGATGCTTGCGTAAGCTAGTCTTAGAATAGAAATCAGGGAAACCTATGCAAGTTGAATTAGCCAGTGGGAAGATTCTTTTCTCACCATGACACAGATCGTATTCAGTTTAATCATGGGAATGTAACTGACTGCCAGTTCAGAGTCTTACCTTTGGGAGTTTTCAACGGAATCCTTGGAATGGATTGGCTCCACAAAAATCAAGCTGACATTCACTGTCAATGGAACCATTTCCTTCCATGATCTTCACGGAAACAAAGTTTAAGGAACTGGAATTTTCAGTAGACACAAAGTTAAAGGCTAAAGAACCAGAATGGTTAAGTGAGTATGATGATTTATTCCCAACAGAGCTAACTGAGATGCCTTCGATTCGGGAAGTAGATCATGAGATAGAATTGACCCCTAGAGCTCAGCCCAGTAGCCCAACGCACGTACAAAATGCAAGTCCCTGAAGCCATTGAACTCAAGAAACAGCTTAGGCAACTACTAGAACAAGGGTTTGTAAGACCCAGTGTTTCACCTTGGGGAGCGCCAGTTCTCTTTCAGAAAAGAAGGATGGAATGTTACGACTCTGTGTGGATCAAAGAGGTCTCAGTTAGCTCACAGTTAAGAATAAGTATCCTATCCCCAGAATTGATGAGCTTCTGGACAGGCTAAATGGAGCCTAGATCTTCACAAAGATAGATCTCAAATCAGGGTATTGCCAGATTAGGATTAAGATATCCTGAAGACAGCCATCAATACTTGCTATGGGCATTATGACTTTACTGTCATGCCATTTGGATTGACAAATGCCTCAGCTACATTCAATTGCCTAATGCAGGACATTCTCAGAGAATACTTGTATTATTTTGTTCTTGTTTTTTTTTAATGATATTCTGATTTACTTAAAGAATGCAGCTGACCATGAAGCTCACGTCCATAAAGTTCTTGAGATTCTAAGGAAGCACCAACTCTTTGCAAAAAAGAGCAAATGCACTTTCTCTATCAACCATGTTGAATACTTGGGCTTTCTGGTATCCAAAGATGGAATTTCTCCAGATTTCACAAAAGTCCAAGTAGTCATAGATTGGCCTGAACCAAAGATAGTGAAAGAAGTCAGGGGATTCTTGGGATTAACTGGTTTGGTATAGATTTTTTATACCTAAGTATGGTCTCATAGCTTCCCCTTGACTAATCTTCTCAAGAAGAATATCCCATTTCAATGGTCTGCAGAGCACTTTTGAAAAGCTGAAGACCGCCTTGGTAACCAATCCCGTTCTGAAGTTGCCAAATTTCTCTCTACCCTTTGAGATAGTAAACTGATGCCAGTGGTTTTGCCCTGGGAGGTGCGCTCATGCAAGGTCATGCACTGGCCTATGAATCCTAAAAACTTAGAACGCATGAGAGAAATTATGCTATCCACGACCTCAAGCTACTTTCAGTAGTCTATGTCCTGAAGTTGTGGAGACATTACCTACTACTGGGTCAAAGATTCACTTTGATGACAGATCATCAGAGCTTAAAGTGGATCTTCACTCTCAGAAGGATCTCAACATGCGCCAAAGAAGGTGGATGTAGACCCTGCAGGAATTTGATTTTGAAATCAAGTACCACCCAGGCAACGAAAATGTGGTAGCATATGCCCTCAGTAGAAAAGCCTCCTTGCTTGCAATCACAGTGGTGTCAAATCCATTGATTAATGAAGCAAGAGAGAAGATCATGCAGGATAGATTCTTTGGCCATATTGCTACCCTACTTATGCAGGAAAGCAAGAGAGAAGATCATGCAGGATAGATTCTTTGGCCATATTGCTACCCTACTTATGCAAAACTCCTCAAGAGTTGAACCGAGTTCAAGGGTAGAGCTTGGATGAAGGAATTATGTATTATGATAGTAGGCTATGCATTCCCAAATGATGAGGGAACTAAGGGTCAAATTTTGAATGAAGCCCATGATAGCCTTATAGCAGGACATCCAGGTTTCATCAAGACCTACATGTCTGTAAAGAAAAGCTTCTTTTGGCCTAGACTAAAAAAGGATGTACTTAATCATGTACGTGAATGCGTGATATGTCAGAAAGTCAAAGCTGAGAGAGTAAAAATGCCTGGGAAGTTACATCCATTAGACATCCCGCAGATGAAGTGGGAATGTATCAGTATGGATTTTATTACTGGACTACCTTCAGTGCAATCAGGTTACAACTCCATCTTTGTGGTAGTTGACAAACTAACCAAAGTTTCCCATCTGATTCCAGTAAAAGAAACCTACAGTGCAGTAGATGTGACCAGAGTGTTCCTCAAGGAAATCTTCAGATGCATGGCCCACCTAGGAGAATAGTAAGTGATCGAGATCCCAAATTCGCGTCAAGATTTTCTGGATTGCATTCTTCAAAGTAGTAGGAACTTTCTTGGATCTCAGCTCAGCTTACCACCCTGAGATCGATGGTCAAACAGAAAGGGTGAACAAGTAATCGAAGATATACTTTGTTCATCCTGTGGGGCAGGAAACCCAAGAAGTGGCTAAGCTATCTGCACCTAGTCGAATTCGCCTACCATGCTTCTTATCACCAAAGTATCGGGATGAGCCCTTTCAAAGCACTGTATGGACAAGATTGCCTAACACCATTAACTTGGTTCGCCCATTGATTAGGGTCGAGATGTCCAAACAGACGCTTGACATCATGGAGCAGCAGATGCAGTCAATCCGCAAGGATATAAAAGCTGCCCAGGATAGACAAAAGCAGTATGCAGTTATATAAGACGAGGTCAGGCAGAAAATTCAAAGAAGCGGATATGGTCTTCATTCGAGTATGCCCCAAACGAAGTTCTCTATCTCTTGGGAAGTACAAGAAGTTATCCCCCCAGAGACTATGGGCCATATCTGATTACAAAGAAAGTATGTGACTTAGCCTATGAACTTCTTCTACCTCTTCATCTCAAAGTACATAATGCATTTCATGTCAGCCTACTTAAGAAGTATGTACCGAGCCCGAATCATGTGCTTAATGAACTCTTAACTTCTTCAACCCAAGGGCAGATGGAATACCAACCTGAAGAAATCCTTGATGTTCGAGAGCAGGTTCTTAGGAATAGAATTCGGAGAGAATTATTAGTCAAATGGAAGTTCTATCCTTTTGAAGACGCCACCTGGGAGAAAGAAGCCGAACTGATGCGAGATCACCCCCAGTTTGCGAGATGAGGAAATCTTGCGTTTTTCAAGTGGGAGAGGATGTAAGATGCCTTCACAGCCCCTCAAGATGTCCAGTTTCTTCCCCTGTAATCAATCCCCTTTTCAGAATAATAAAAGATCTTGTTTCTACTTGTTTTGGCCTAGAAAAATAAAATATTCTAGAGAGAGGAAATTCATTTTTTAGATATCTTTGGATGGAAAAATATCTCTTCTTATTAAAATAAATTTTCCCAAAACAGAAGTTTAAAAAGAAATTCCTAAGGTGCATTAGAAATAAATTATAATGTGCACAAAAGACCTTAGCCTAAGGGTCCCTGTTTTCAGAAAATTTTGGATTAAGGTCCAAACAAAGGTTTGACAGGCCAATGAGATTAATCCAAATGTAGGGAGGAGATAAATTGAAGAATAAAAGAAAAACCCCCCCAAAAATGAGTAAATGCTCACATAAGATGAAGAGTGGACAAAGGACCAAAGAAAAGAATTAAAAAACTAAATTTTGACACCTCAGTGTGGGGATCTCCCCTCATGAAGTAGGCACCTTTTTCTCATCATTACCCCCAATTTTCAATCAATAAAATGACATATTTTCATCTCTCCTCTCTCCTCTCTCCTGTTTCAAATCTAGATCCAAAAAGTAAGCTGAACTGACCCAAAAATGGTCAAAAATTGACCAAACTGATCTAGAAAATTCTAGAATCAATTTGCTTGGTAAGAGGCTCACTTTTTCCTATAAATAGAAGCCTCCCCCTTTTGTAAAAGCTTAATGGTGTTTATGAACTGTTACTCTACTCCGTCCCGAGCCATCTACATTGAATTTTTTTAATAATTCAATTGTTTTTGGCCTAATCCTCTCCACAGTGAATTGGTGGCCACTATTGCTTCAAACAAGAGTAGAACCCTCAATCCCGCAAGACATAGAGAGCTTACAAGCTCCATGTAAGTTAATTTTCTTACTTTGTTAGGCAAAATTTTTTAGAATTTTGTGAAAAAGAAAGTTTGTTTTTATGTTATTCCAAAAGAGTAATTTCCACCATTTTTGCATCTAAAAAAAATATTCTAATTACTCCATGCATATTCACCTATGAATATGCATGGATATCACTGATATTAATTATTAAATTTGATTTCTATGCGATGCATAAAGGAATTTTTTTATTACAAAAGTGTTATTCATATTAAATTTGATTTTTACGCATAGAAAGATGCATAAAGGTATTTCTTATTACAAAAGAGTTACTCTTATTAAATTTGATTTCTATGCATAGAAAGATGCATAAAGGAATTTTTTTATTACAAAAGTGTTACTCTTATTAAATTTGATTTCGATGCATAGAAAGATGTATAAAGGATTTTTTTATTACAAAAGTGTTACTCTTATTAAATTTGATTTCTATGCATAGAAAGATGCATAATGAAAATTGTTTTATAAAAGTCTTTTTCTTATTAAATTTGATTTCTATGCATAAAAAGATGCATTAAAAAAATATTATAAAAGCGTTATTCCTATAAAAATTGATTTTTATGCATTAATAGATGCATAAAGAAATTCTTTTTATTTTAAAAGTGTTATTCCTATTAAATTTGATTTTATGCAAAAATAGATGCATAAAGGATTTTTTTATAAAAGTGTTATTCCCATTGAAGTTGATTTTTATGCATAAATAGATGCATAAAGAATTTTTATATCAAAATTAGAATTCTCTTAAATTCTATGAGTATTTGATAAATGAATAATTAAATACTCTAAAGAGAGAAATTTCTATCGTTTTATATTCACACAGATTGTAAAAAAAAATCAGGAAATCTATTGAGATTGAAATATTCAGATAAATGATTAATTTATTCCTCATTGGAAGTTGTAACTAATTTAGAAATCAGTTAAGTGAATATTCATAGAAAGAAATTCAATAAAATAGTAACTGAATTACCAAACCTTTTTGAGAAAGATAGTTCAGGAAAAATCTTATCCAACTCGAACCTTGAATCAGACTATGACCAAGACCAAACTCTTTCTTCAGTTTCGAGGAAAGAAGGTGTGACCAGTTTAGAAAAATACACTCAAAACTCCCGCCAAATCTGAAACTAAGTTTGGGACCCTTCGAATTGATCTGTGGATCAAGGTTAAAGAATTCAAGGAATTCTGGTATGAAATTCAAAATTTTGATCAAGAAGTTTTGGGGATACTGATTCAAGAAATACTCCTTCTATTCTCAAAAGAAAATCAAACTGAAAACTTGCTTAGAAACCCTGTTTTCTTAACATTATTACAAGGACTCGTCCCATTCATCCTCATTGTGGTTTTGCTTAGTTATTACAATTCAAAAATCTTCATTTTTCAATCAGAATCCAAATCAACTCATCATTTCTCAATCGGAGTTTAAAATCATATCAACCACATTCGAATTCATCGTCTGGATAGTATTAATGCTTATAATTTCAAGTCTTAGATTTACTCGTATATACTGCCAGTAAAGAGCTGTAGTTATATCCTCAGTATATACGGGTAGTCACGGTCCTTGGAACTATAAGATAAATACCATCATGTCTAGGCCTCAAGCAAGTCAGAGATTCCATACAATTGTGGTACTTCCATCTGAAGACCCAATTACCAATTTACGAATTTCAGTTTGAATATAATTTTGTATGAATTTTATCACACAATTACAACCCTTTACTACTTCTTCATAAATTTTTGACAGTCTTGGCTTCTCGGTTGATCCTCATTAGTCAAATTTGCTCTGATTTTAGCTGTAAGATCCCTCACCCCATCGCACAACGAATTCAGGGGTGCTAGCACAACGAATTCAGGGGTGCTAGCAGCGGAAGCAGTACTTCTTGCGCGGGGCAGGATCCCACACTCGGGGCCTCGCCTAACGGATATCCGGACAAGAGATTAATTTATCGGCTCTTCCAAAACCGAACTCGGAAAAACTTCCCTTGCCTGGAAAGCACGGGCGATTCCTCCAGGATAACTTTTCTATAACGTAGTCAAAAGCCTTGAAACTAACAGAACTGATCTGACCAAACCTGTAAGTTCCATAATTAGATCAAGGAAAAGATTGCACTTGGATCATAGAGACCAACGCTTTTTTCCTCATTGAGAGGCACAGCCGTTGATTCTTTTCCATAGAACAATTTTTTAATCCAGGATTTACCTCATCTATCGTACTATACAGAAATTGAGTCTCTATTTACGGATCCATCAGTCCAGCCTAAGTCCCATGGGTTAGCCAACCGCCCAACCACTGGAGTGATGGGATCCAATTAGGAATTTGGTTAGGTTTTATCCCGAGTGTACCAGGGAAAAGAGTTCCCAGGCCCCCTAGCCGGATGTTCATGCAAACATAAAACTAGTCACACCACTTACACACCCAATATGAACTTGCCTTTTTCACAGATTCAGCAATCATTAAAACAATCTTTTAATGAAACCATAGTGTTACTGATCATAATCCTCTAATTATCCAGTTGAATCCTAAATTCCAATTTCTTCCTTCATCAGTGTACCTATGGCATCATTGGCAACCAGAACGCTTACCACCTGTTTACTCAGGGGCCTTTTTAATAGTTCCTAGCTCATAGTACCCAACAATATAATCACATAAAAATATCCAAATGGAATCTCCGTTGAAGATCAGCAAGATCAACCAACAGATCCATATAAAAGAGCCATGGACTCATCCGTAGGACCAGCAAGGTCAATCAACCAGATCCATAACTGAATTCAGAAAACAACTCTTACTCCTTGATCCAATATCTTCCTCGACGTACTTGTGGGTATCTTCGGCGAGACCTAGAGCCCGAGCACCGTATGGTCAGCACCCTCTAGGATCCTTCGCAAGTGACCTAGCGCTTCACTCATAGGCCGCTTCCTTGGTCCCTCATCCATCGTACTACCGAAAGCTCACCATTTTAATCGAACCAAGGGCTGGTCAAGACCTCGACCGACCTTGCTACGCGCGAGACGTCCTCTAATGACTCTCCGTCTCAGCAGTTGCAACTTTAACAGATAGGTCTCCACGACCTCATTCACAAGACGGTCAAAAATGCTTCCCCAGCATTCTTGACATAAAACAGTCATTTAAAAACAGATTTCACATATAATTACAGTTCCAACAATATTTCCATCTTTTCTCATTACTCCATATCCTTTCATATTAGTCCCCATCTTTTCTCATCTTCACACAATTTTATTTTCTTCATCAATCACTATCACATCACATCATTCCCACTTCAAAATCATATCCAATCACAACATCCACATCATCCATACATCCATCCACATCATCCACATCAATCCACACATCAATCCACATCATCTATACACCCATCAACATCAATCCACATCATCCGCATCAATCCGCATCATCCCCATACATCCATCTACATCAATCCACATCATCTATACATTCATCCACATCATCCACACATCAATCCACATCATGTATACATTCATCCACATTAATCCACACATCAATCCGCATCATCCATACATTCATCCTCATCAATCCACACAATTTCATAAGTATTCCCATTCTTATCTAATCACATATTTTCCTACCTCAACACTTAATTCCTCATTTATCCTCATCAGATCTCATCCCCTTGCATCATCTCATTTATCCTCATCAGATCTCCTCATCAGATCTCATCCCCTTGCATCATCTCATCACTTCACATACATTAACATTTATCCAGTTTACATTGCATCTTATCACATTCATTTCTCATCATATTACATTCATTCACATCCTGATTCATAGGTTATCACATTCATTCACATCCCTTATCATTCATTCACATCTTGATTCACATGCTAACACATTCATTCACATCCCATATCATTCATTCACATCCCATATCATTCATTCACATCCTTTATCATTCATATCTATCCAATTTACTTCCATCCCATCGCCTCTATCCTCGTTCATATCCATCACATTCACATTCACATATATTCTTCCACATCTATACTTATCACATACACATCCACATCTATCCTTTCACATACATCCACATCCATCTTTTCACCACATCCATACTTATCACATACACATCCACATCTATCCTCTCACATACATCCACATCCATTCTTTCTCATACATCCATTTCCATCTTTCACATACATCCACTTCTCTTCTTCACATACATTCACTTCTATTCTTCACATACATTCACATCCATTCATTCCCATCTTTCTGATTCGCATCCCATCTTATCACATCTATTTACCTCTCATTCTCATCACATCTATTTATAGTTTTTTTATGCGTCTTTTTATGCATAAAATCAAAATTGATGAAAGTAACACTTTTATAATAAAAAAAATATTCTTTTATGCATCTATTTAAGCATAAAAATCAATATTGATGAAAGTAACACTTTTATAATAAAAATTATTCTTTTATGAAAAAAAATAATCAATATGCATCTTTCTATGCATAGAACTTAATTCTATTGAAAATCACCCTTTTTAAAAAAAATCAATATGCATCTTTCTATGCATGAAAATGACACTTTTAGAATATAGAAACGATAGGGATTACTCTTTTAGAATAATAAAAGATAATACTTATTTCACCAAATTTTTGAAAAGTTTTGCCATAACCTCTTTTGTATGGCTGACTATTTTTTAAATTTTCGTACTTTATTTTACTTAAAAATTAACCTCAATTGGTTTTAAGCATTCTAACTAAACAATTTTTTACTTTTAAAAGAGAATTAATATGAAAGTTTAATTCCAACTATTAATTCACTTAACTAGGATAAAGAAGGGCTGATTTTAAGAATGAGAGAGGGGGAAAGTCTTTCCACAAGGCATAGCATCCATTTATCACTTCAAACAACACAAAAATTAGAAAAGCATAAAAAGAATAAAGAAAAATATAAGATTTCTAACTTACATGAATTTTGGGAGCTTTCCTTTGGCTTGATGGTTTGAGGGTTCTCCTCTTGCTTACAACAAGAGTGGCCACCAATCTTTAGAAGAGGGAAAGGTCAAAAACTAGTGAATTATTAAGAAATTCATAGTTCTTGGTTCTTGTTGGGAGAAGTAGAGTAACAATGCATAAAACACTATTATTCTTCAACAAAGGGGGAGGCTTCTATTTGTAGGAAAAAGTGATCTCCTAACCAAGCAAACTGATTCTAGAATTTTTCAAATTAGTTTGGTCAATTTTTGACCATTTTTAGGTCAGTTAAGCTTACTTTTTGGAACTAGACTTGAATTAGGAGAGAGGAGAGATGAAATATCTCAATTTTTGATGATTTAAAACTCCATTACACATGTAAAGTAGGCGCCTCATTCATGAGGGGGGAATCCCTATTGTGAGGTGTCAAAAATCTATTTTTTTAAGTTTTTCCTTTGTTCCTTAGTCCACTCTTCATCTTATGTGAGTATTTACTCATTTTTTGGAAGATTTTCTTTATTTCTTCTATTTATCTTCTCCATACATTTGGATGAATCTGATTGGCCCTTCAAAAACTTAATTTAAAATTTTTCGAAAATCTAGACCCTTAGGATAAGGTCTCTTGAACAGATTATACTTGATTTTCTAATGCACCTTCTGAAAATCTTTTTGAACTTCTGTTTCGGGGAAACTTATTTTAATAAGAAGAGATATTTTTCCATCCAAAAATATTCAAAATCTGAATATTCTCTCTCTAGAATATTTTCTCTCTCTAGGTCAAAATAGGTAGAAACAAGATCTTTTATATTTTTGAAGAGGGAATTGATTACAGGGGAAGATGTTGGACATCCTGAGAGACTGGGGAGGAATCTTACATGGAATGATGCTTGTTGAGATTCAAGCTCGATGTCAGTGTGTGCTAGCTGTGCTATGTGCTGGCATGTTAGGTAGGAACATGTGTGAGACATAAATGACCGCGTCCAGCTGGTCATAGTGTGTGGACATTAGCTAGGGTTAGATGTGTGTGGACACAAGACATAGTGTGTCTTGTGTATTATGGATTATGGCTTTATGCATTGTGTGAGAAGGGAGATGGCTTCCCTCTATGGTTAGGATTTGTAATATACATTAGGGTTTGCTCCTGTATGTGTGTCTCCTCTCCCTCTACCTATTTTTTTCAATATGGTATCACAAGTATATATTAGCTTGCCACTTTCACCCAAACCAAGTTTAAAACATGCCAAAACATTTTTACAGGTTCACAAGCAACTGCGCCACTCCCCACCAACTTGTATCACATAAAAACCCAGTTAGATGCAGGATTGGCATGGAGAGCTGAAGATCTCTAACAAGACAAAAATTCCAGCTCAACAAAAAAGGGACTCCAGAACCAGGCTACAGTGTGTTGGTGCTGATTGATTTTCCTCGACCTATGGTAAAGCCTCGAGTCCCATCAGGCATCCGTGGGCCCGGAGGTGGCTTTGTTTCAGCATTTGGAAGGCTGTTACTGCGACCTCCATTTTGCAATTGCCCACGTCCCGGCCTCGTCCTCTCTTTGACGATCCATCCTTCTCAAAAAGAACATTATCATTTCCCATAAGTTCGTCAGACCTTTCGATTGTATGACTCTCCTCCCCAGTCTTCTCAGGAACACTATCACTTGTTGTGGGAACAGCATCTTCTTCACCTCCTTCACTCACTTTGGAAGATTTAGAACCAGTGGATGGCTGATCACCATGTTTATTCTGGAACGTCCTCCTAAGCAATAATCGGACATGTCAAAGTCCACTTCTTCAATTCCGTTGATCTGTAAGCATAGAAACAGCTCGTTCTGCTTGCTCCACAGATTCATATTCTATCAGAGCATGAAGCTTCTTGCTGACAACCACGTCTTTCACGAACTCGGCAGAAGCTTGATTAGCACCATTGATTGCCTCTGGCTCACATATGCGGACCATCTTCACATTGCCAACACTCCCAAAACAGCCTCTCCATGACTCAATTGAGTGATCAGCGGGAAGATTATCCGCAACAACTGTTCGGGACTGAATTTCTTCAAGGTCTACATGTGCAAGAGGGTACCGGGTGGGGATATATTTCATGCGCTCCCCCTTGTCCTGTAGCGGGGGAGTGCACGGAACGCTTTCCACCTGGAGGTTGGAGCCCCCTCTCACGCCAGCTCAGCAGAACCAAGCGGGTGACAACGATGCCTACCTGTACGCATTTACGCCCTCTGCCCCTGTGCAGATGCTGATCATTGAAAGCTGGCGGCTTCCGCCTCAATGGTTTCTCTATTTTTCGAGGAATCCAAAACATTGCCAGGCAGCAGTCCTCGAAAACGGAGGCGTCCGATATCCCCACGCCACCCAGACTGCTCATTCTGCACTCCTCCGGATTTCCAATTCCGCCTCCACCCGGCCTGCTGACTCCAACGCTCCCCGACTTGTTGAATCCGGAAAGCGTCCGGCAGTCCCTCCGCCCCGCAACTCAGCTCCCAAAAGATCAGCATAGACCCAGCTCGTGTACTCAACCAGCCGACACTGATCGGTACCGCTGCAGGCTGCATCCAAGTGCTTTGACGTGGCTGCCTTCACCGTCCTGTGCAGCGTCTCTTCGTCCGTCTTGTAGGAGTCGATACTCTGGTTTTTGTGCAGGCTGGCACTCTTACACTTGCAAGCCGAGTTCCCTTCATTTCACCAAGTAAGGCTGTGCTCTATCATCTCTCTGGTTGAAGGTGTTTGATTACATTGCTTTAAGGTGTTTAAGGGGTGTGTGTGTGTGAGAGAGAGAGAGAGGGAGAAACCCTAATCTCCTGCGTCTGCGGGGCACCCGGCAGCTGTTTAACGACAAGCGACTCCACCACAGGTTGTATGATTAACGTGCTAGGGAGTGCTGGATCGTGTTGAAACGTAGCCGTTTCTGAGCTCAAACCTGCCGGATCGTGGCTCAAAGATTCCGGATTTTCACTCAGGATGGCCAAATTGACGGACGAAATTCCGGATTCTTGAACCGGAATGGGAGGGCTGTCGGACGCAACTGCGAAGGGATCCATGGAGATCGTGGTGGGCGGGCACAGCCATGAAGCCGAGGAGGACGGGGAAGAAGCCGAAGCAGAAGAAGAAGGGCAAGAGAAAGAGGACGTAGAAGACAGAAAAACCCTAGCGGCAGCCTACGATCTACTACCACCACTGTATTGGGCACATTATATCAGTGTAAAAATGGGATCAGACACTGCCCTTGTCCAGAATAAGGCAAGAGGTAAGACCTCCCGCATAGATTTGGGTTTGCATTGCATAATGATACAAGATAAACAGAAAAAACCCAAAGGAACTGTCAGCAGAACATTTAAACATGTTGCTCACATGGAGCAAGAAGACCTTACGGACAAGCTCATGGCCCCAGCCATGAAAGAAGAAGAACATCTCCTTCCAAGAAGAAGATCCACACCAAGAAGATCTAAAGGAAGACATGGACACGAGAAGAGAAGCTGCCCCAAGAAGACTGAAAGAAGAGACGGACGCGAGGAGAGAAGCTGCCCACGACAAGAAGACTGAAGACAAGAGAAGATGTGAGGCTCCAAAGAGTGAGAAGCCATGTGAAAATCTCTGAGAAAGAGAGAAAGAGACCCCACAACCCAATGTAACCTATCCCAACAAAGTAAAACCACCTCTGAGCCACCGATGATGTAGACCACGTGGTAGATAGATATATGTGTGAGCACTTTAGTCAAGGTCGCGGGCACTTATAGTAGCCTTGGACACATAGAGAGAGAAAGTGTCAAGGACTATGAGATTAGGGACTCGAGGCATTGGTCGGCAGGCTATCAAGTAAGAGAGAAACTTGGTATCAGAGCCTGGTGCTCTCTATTAGGGTTTATGAGTGAGTGAGAGAAGAGGGAGAAGAAGCTGGGAAGCTTGGAGCACACCGATTTCTATCAGATCTGAGAGCTTGGCCTATCGGGTAAGGTCTACTAAACACCCTTGAGCAGATTGCAGGTGATTCAAGCAGAAACAAAGCAAATTAGGGTTGCCCAAAGCAAAGGAAAATTCTGGTTTTTTGGAAGCTTTCCATTGGAGCTTGGAAGCGGTGATGTATGGTGAAATAGATGCAAATCTGGCAAAGAAACATGTATGTGGCAAGGATGAATGTATTGGCAACTCATGTACAAGCCCTACAACTCATTTTGGAGCAAATTTGATGCAAATAAGTGATTGAAAATCATTGGTTTTGAAGCTCTCACAAAACAGAGAAATAGAGGTCAACTTTTGATGAAATTAACCCTAGTTTTTGGCAAAAATCAACCCATTGATGGGTTGTACACTTGCATTGGAGTGTTAGGCAACATTATATGCCTTTAATTGACACTTTAATCACTCCAAATACCCTCTACAGCAGGCGACGCAGCCTGGTATACAAAAACAGAGCATCTTTTGATATTTTTACTGAGTGGAGGCCACAATTCAACTCTTGTGCTTGATTAATTCCAAAATTGGTTTAGCAATTGGTTGATACATACACTTGAGAAGGAGGCTACATGATTGGTTGGAGCAATTATAATCTATGGAGCTAGAAATGAGCTGATTAAACAGGCTGTCTACTGAGTTCAGTGAAACAGAGTGTGATTAATCGACTAATTACTCTCTGGTCTTAAACAATTGGTCTAATTTCTTTTACATAGAGTTAGTGGACATCATTGCTAAGCTAATGAATGCATGGTCTCTCAATTTGGACAAATATTAAAGAAATTAGAGCCATTTTACTATTGGTTTTTTTGGTTTTTCTCAAAATAGAGAAGGGGGTTTGACAAAATTGATATGTACGCATCTTGGAGGTGTTGATATGCAACATTGAGGTTGTTTAGGTGTCAGTGCAAGTTATGCACACTTGATTGAACCACTACATTACAATTTGGAGCCTTGGAAAGCGCATCAAAGCACGGTATCTTGGACTGCATAAACCATTTTATTTTGGATGCATACAGTTTGATTTTCTACATCAAAATTGAAGTTTGTTGACTACTTTGGAGTATTTGGAACACTCATCAGAGTGTGGTTGAGCTGAGGAAGGCTCGTTTACAGATTTGGACGTGTGCGGAAGGTGCATTTGCATTGAGCAAATATGTCGGATAATCCAGTAGGGTGAAAAATTGGATAGGAAGAACTTCCTGGCATGGAAGTACAGGATCAAAAGTTTTCTAAAGGAAAAAAGTTTTTGGAATCTTATTATAACTACCCCGACAACTTACACAGCAACAGGTTATAGCTCATAAGCAATGGTCAGAAAGAGCATACAAAGTGTTGCATTATCTATCTATATGTATTTTGGGTGCCATACTCATACACATACATGATGCTGAGAATCCCAAGAATGCATGGGATACATTGGTAAAGCTGTTTGATAAAGACATGAGTGCTCTCGCAAGTCTCAGTTGCGACAACAGATTCATAATGTGAAACGGAATAGAAGGAGTATCCATGATTATGTACAAGAGATAAAGAAGTATGTAGATGCATTGGCAACAATAAATGCCCCCATGCTTGATGATGATTTGGTAGACATTACCTTGCGTGGTCTTGGCAAGGAGTATAAATCTTTTGATACATCTATCTCGGTTCGGAGTATAGGTTTATCAGACTTTGATGAGTTGGTTTCACTCTTGCTTGTTGAGGAAATCAAACTCAGTGACTCCTTTCGTGATGCATCTACTAGCCATTATGATAATGGTAGAAATTAGGCTTTCTACTCACAAAGAGGATTTAGAGGCAGGGAGAGATTTGCATCACGTGGCCATGGTAATGGTCGTGGATGGCAGGACAGGTCACCACAACAGAATTTTCAGCCTACATATGGTGCTAGAGGTGGTCGTGGATATACACCTCAGAGAGGCAGAGGTAATCCTCGTGGTAGAGGATGTTGGCAAGGTCAACAAACATCTATGCAAGATGTGGAATGCCATTACTGTGGGAAATTTGGTCATATGGCACGTGATTGTTTCCGCAAACAAAATGATTTGAGAGGGGGTAGAGCACAACATGGTGGACATTATGCACAACATGGTGGAAATTATGCATCAAGCAGAATGATGGTAGCGCAAATCACTTGTTTGCCATGAAACATGTTGTGGATCTATGATGTCGAATGGTGAAAATGATGACACTTGGTGCTAATCTGAAGATCACTTATGAGATGTCTTCAAGTGGCCATGCTTTCATACCATAGCTTACAAAAGAAGTTTTTAAGGATCAGATACTTGGTGATGCTACTAGGTTACTGCAGAGCAGGTTGCAAAGACAAGTATTGGTGATGCTAATAGGTTGCTATAGAGCAGCACGTTGCGAAGACAACTATTGATGATGCACTTCTTGAGTTACCCGACCATCCCAAATTGGTTGAGTGATAGTTAGACACAGGAAAGATGTGTATAAGCCATTCGAGGGATCTCTCCAATGGGGTTACCCCACCTTCAAGCAAGTGGAGGTAATTAACTCTTGGGTCTTGAAACAACTTCCTTGCTTATTGTGTTTGTCATTAGAGTTTGGAGAAATGTGCATAGGCTTGTTTGCTTGCTAGGTATTTACATCATCTAGCCAACACAAAGAAGATTGGGTCCATTCCAAAAATATGCAAAGCATGGACAATGCTTAAAGATCAACAGTTTTGTATGTACACATGCTCTTTTTTCCATGAGGGAAAGATGGCAAAAGGCACCATAGTACTTTCTGAGTGGGAAAGATAGAAGTGCCCATGGTGGATTGAGATGTGTAAAGGTACATGCCTGGAGTAGGAGGAGAAGGAAACATATGCTAGTCACCAAAAGGGGGAGCGCAAGTCTAGCTCGGGTTCTTCTAGAAACCTTAATGAGGAGAAAATAAATAAATTGGAGCAAGAAAAGAAGAAACTAGCTAATGAGCATGTAGCAGCTATTGGAAAACCTGATCCCTCCCGCATGTAGGTAGGCCAAAGAATCACCAAATCAATGATTTGGGCATGTGCCCATGTCACATCTCTACTATTTTTGTTCATTGAACTTTTTGTTTGCATGTGGGCTGATTTTGACTTGTGTGATTAGATAATTTTGTCACTACATTAGAGACCTCCAAGACACAAACAGTCACCTTTGTTTGGGCTCCGGCAAGGCAATTGTCATGCATGCATGCACAAAGAATGGAGATCTTGTATCAAGAAGCCCCATGTGAAGCATGGAGATCTTGTAGGCATGATTCTGCAAGGCAATTGTCATGCATGCATGCACAAAGAACGGAGATCTTGTATCAAGAAGCCCCATGTGAAGCATTGGAAATAGAAGCATTGGGAATATATCCACATTGCTGAGGTGTCATCTGATGAGAATTCAATTGACAAACCAATCTATGAGGGCTATGAACACTTGCTCAGTGATTTGCTAGTTGAAGGTGACAATTTTACTGTCAATAAATACAGATGAAGGAAATGGTCGAGATGTGGAGTTGTACATTCTGAAATGCAGCCAGACAGAACACATAGCCATTCATATGCTTAGAGACAAGTGGGGGACTTGTCTAGAGTGTGGAGGGTCATACTTTGTTAAATGATCGTACTATGAAATGGAGGATGATCATCATTATTGTGAGCTTGAAAACAATAGAAGTTCATTTTCTTATGTTTTGGGGAGACCCTAAATTTGAGTCAAATTGCAGGCGTGCCCACACCAGGTAACGGGCGAGAGGGAGGCAGCTATAAGAAGACTGCTGGCTGCGAAAGCAATGTTCACTCCAAAACAGTAGTTTTTGTCAGTATATTAAAATAAATTTGCGACACTTAGCACAACTTCCATTGTCGTCTAGTCCGGTTAGGATACCTGGCTTTCACCCAGGCGACCCGGGTTCAAATCCCGGCAATGGAACATTTTGCGTTGCACTAACAATGACTCATGAGCATTCAAACATTTGGGTAATTTATTGAAGGTGGAAATGAGATAATGTCTTTCCATAGAATTGCTTTGGCCAATGCATAGATTGGATTTCATAATCCCGTCATTTTATGTAGATTGGATCTCCTATATGCAACATCAACTATAAAGACATTAGGGTAGTTTCTCACAAAATCATGCTTCTTAGTCCTATATGCAACGTCAACTATAAAGACATTAGGGTACTTTCTCACAAAATCATGCTTCTTAGTCCTATATGCAACGTCTTTATGCAACATCAACTATAAAGACATTAGGGTAGTTTCTCACAGTCCTATATGCAACGTCTTTATGCAACATCAACTATAAAGACATTAGGGTACTTTCTCACAAAATCATGCTCCTTAGTCCTATATGCAACGTCAACTATAAAGACATTAGGGTACTTTCTCACAAAATCTTTGAATTGCGTTGTGCATAGAAAAAATCCCTAATTGCCTTGTGCACCATCAACTATAAAGACATTAAGGTAGTTTCTCACAAAATCTTTGAATTGCATTGTGCATAGAAAAAATCCTTGAATTGCCTTGTGCATAGAAATTATGAGCAACGAACGCCTACAAATGCAATTTAAATTCATGTACCACTACCAGAAGGGACTATTGTCTTGATACAATAACTTAATTCTTTTTTTGGCCAAATCCTCTTTGTCAACATGTGCTTTCACATACTCATATGCCTAAAAATCTTGTGATTCATGAGGATAGAAAGATACCTTCTCAAACATCATCATCACATTGTCCCATCAGAAAATTTAATTTGTGCCATTCAACATGCTTGGAAAGACTATCGATGTCCATATATATTTCACAAGTGATAAAGATTGGTATCAATTACACAAACTGAGGTTGACAAACAGTACACAAACTGAGGTTGACAAACATTACAAACAGTACACAGGCATCATGTCATAAACCATGCAATGATTGTAGTTCCAAGCAATCAATTTGAACATGTTGTATATGAAATAACATTTTTCTTGTCCTTTAGCTTTCTTACGTAATGATACGGAACAAATTTTGAAAAGCTCGGACTCCAATCTTGTAAATCGCATAACATCTTTAAATCTTTGAAAGAATATAATCTACACACATGCATTAATAAATATACTCAAAATCAAATGAATAATAAATAAATCTACATAATATTTGCATAACAACCTAGAAAGAGAAACCTGAGTACCTACATGTATCGTGTCATGCAATGGCTTGCCAATGCCCCTACCAACTTCCAATGCTTGATGTGTATAGCTTTCAAGGATCTCTTTCAAAAAACCTTGTAGATGTTCATTGATGACGTCTGTGTGCACTCGACATGGAAGGAGCACCTTGCTCATTTCGACTAGTCTTTGAGAGATACAAACTCAATCACATCTCGTTGAACCCACTCAAATGTCAACTGTGGATTAAACGTGGTGTTGGTGGTGAACCAACACTTACTGAGTTAACATTTAAAAAAATAGAGATGAAGCACGAAACAGAAAAGAGTCCAAGATAACATTATTGAAATTAATTATATTACTGATTGAGTGTTATCTCGTAATGCATGAGCTTCGACCCATTTCGTGTAGTACTCAATTGCCACTAAGATGGGGACTTTAAATGGACCAATGAAATCCAATACTCACTTCTAAAAGGGCTCCAATGGTAGAACTGGACTATAAGACATGTAATACACCACTCTTTTTCATGTGAAAACCCACGGTGTTGTGTTTTTTATTTTTTTCCAAAATCACAAAAACTATAAAAAAAATATTGTTGTTTGAGTCTTGATAAAAATTTCATTGCCTTAGCTATGGTAAGTAGACTTAAAGCAGGTAAGAATAGGATTTGGACCCCCCAAAATCAGGTCAAAGACAAATATTGGTTTTGCATGCTTCAAAGTTTTTCACGATCATGAAAAACAAAAAAAAATGCCAACAAAATTGCCAAAAAACAGGTCTTAATTTGAGGGATTCCCTTGCCAAAAATATAAATTCTTTTCTCTGAAATCTTATCCTCTTAACTTGAAAGAAATTTAGTGTGAAAAATCAAAGTTTTTCATAGTTGTGACTATCTAGAGTTTTTCACGCGTGACTATCTCTTAAATACTCAAGCTGTGAATCTCTTAAGAAAACTACGCCAAAATAATTTCATCTATTGAGGGTTTTAAGGTGACTACATGATCTATGCATGTTCCAAGTGAATTTGATACCAAAAGATTTTTTTAAAATGGTGTGAAGAACCAAAATTTTTCATGACTTTGAATTACTTGAGAAATTCACATCAAAATTATTTTATATGTTTGGATTTCTAAGGTGAATAAAGGTCAAGGCTTGACTAGTAAAGCCCATTGGTAAAGAAATTGCACTTAAAAGTAGTACTGAAATCACCTCCATCTTGAAGGATAAGAGAAATTTTTAGACTTGAAAATCTAGTTATCATGTCGTGAATAACTTAGCCCTTAGGTTGTTACCCTATAGAGAAAGGGTTTGACTATTAAAGTCCACTGGTAACAAAATGGTACTTAAAATATGTTTGGATTGCTAAGGTAAATAAAGATCAGAGCTTAACTATTAAATTCCATTGGGGTAAAGAAATAGCACTTAAAAATAGTACTTAAAATATGTTTTGATTGCTAAAGTGACTAAAGATCAAAGCTTGACTATTAAAGTCCAATAGCAAAGAAGTTTCACTTACTAGTCCATGAAATCACCTTGGATTTAAAGAATAGGGAGAAGCTCACTAAAACCCAAAGGGTATAGAGTAGTCAAAGAAACCCATGGACAAAAGCTTGAAGGGTTATAGGAATTTTCTAAGCCCTTGGAGATGGAAATTTAGATCAAGGGCTATTGTTTAATATCAACTTTTGATCAAAACCACCTTTGTCAAACCAAAACCACCCTTCTTCTTTCCAAAACCACCTTCAAGAATCTTAATCCTCTCCCTAATCCATCTTTATGGGATGGAATCAGCAAATCCTCTCCGCAATCCATTTGAATGGATGGAATCAGCAAATTGAGGAGATCAAAGCCCTATTTTTTGATTTAGGAAGCTCCTTGTATATTCAAAACCCATAATCAATGGGGGAAATTGACCATAAATCAATTGAGGGAAAAGCAGGGAGAAAAAAACTTGTGGATTAAAAGCTTTAATCAAAGCTTTAATCAAAGCTTTTGATTAAAAGCTTTAATCAAAAGGGAAATTTAATCAAAAGGGAAATTTGAGAATTGGGAATTTTTTTTTCCTTTTCTTCTTTTCTCTCCACCCTCCCTGGCAACAGGCGCAAGCTGTTTTTTTTCCCTCTCTCTCTCTCTCTCGGCGATGGTGGACGATTTCCAGGGAGCGAATTTCTTTTTTTTTTTTTTCATGTGCGTTGTTTTGCTGGGGTGAAGAAGCTTTATTTTGAAAAGCTTAAATATATTAAGCTTTATTTAAGTTTAGCTTTAATTTATTATTATTAAAAAGAAAAAGAGAAAAACTTACCTATTTGATTATGTGCTACGAGCTAGATATTTTTTTTACTGCTGTGAAGAGGCTTGGTTTAAAAGCCTTATACTAAGCTTAGTTAAATCTTAGTTCTAATACATACATACATATATAGATATTTTTTTTACTGCTGTGAAGAGGCTTGGTTTAAAAGCCTTATACTAAGCTTAGTTAAATCTTAGTTCTAATACATACATACATACATGCATACATACATATATATATATACATATATATGTGTATATATATATATATATATACATATATATGTGTGTGTGTGTATATATATATATATATATATATATATATAAGCCTCATGCTCTCTCTTACTGATTCTACAAGAAAACTTCTATTTTAAAGCTTCTAAAAAGCCCTAATTCAAACTTTCATCAAGTTTTAGTTAAGCTTTAGTTTTCTTTAAGCCAAAGCTTTAGTTTAAGCCTTGTTTTTATATTATTTTCATAAAATCTTTAAAAATCTATAACATAACTATATAATTCATTCTCTAAAGTAGCTAAATCTAAACATTGGATTTATTAAAGCTTTATATCATAAAGCTTATAATATAAGCTTTTCGACCCTCATCATAAGCTTAAAAGCTTTTAGAAGCTTCAAATACCTACCCTCACCTTCACACCTTGCTAAAAGGTTTGGAAGAAGAAAAAGAAAACAGAATACAATTTTATTTCAAAGCTTAAAGCATGATTGGCCATGGAGAGCTTTTGATTAGGAGGTTTTAGATTAAAATCTTAAAACTAAGTCTTGTTCTAAGTTTTAAAAATTGGCAAGGTCGTTTTTCGGTTTTATTTTTTTCCTTTTTGGGTGATTCAACCGCCCTTAAATTTTGACCAAATCAAGCCAAATTAGTTAAGCTTAAAGCACAACGTAACTCATGCAATTAAGGATTTGATCCTTTTACCCAGATGCTTCATCTAAATCGCAGATTTTATTCTTCTTTAATATGGTGTCGGAAATACGCACCCACATCCCTAACTTCATACAAGAATTTTCAATAACAACCATTACCTATCTTATAAACAGCTTTCCTCGTCATCTTTTCAGACTGTATGAACAAGGCTCTTGGCACCCTTGGCCCTAGGTGAAATTTCTTAGTAACATTCTGTTTATCAAATCTTTATTTCAATTATTTTTGTAACCTTCTTTCAGATATTTATAGTTTAGAAAAATTATATTTTCTTTCAATGAATTCACATTGCTTTCTCATTTTTCTCTCTAATTTTCAATGAAGGATTATCAATATAGAACATCATTGCAACCGAAACAATGTAAGGTGTGACCTTCTTACTCTTGACTCAATCTTATGATTTCCAAGTTTCATATTTATTATTCAAGTTTATTTTTTTCATAACTTTAAATGCAAATTAATCTTTTCATCATCATCACATTTGACATTAAGCTAACTATATAGATTTAGACTTGTTTATTTAAACCATTTCAAAAGCTTTTAGTCTTGTTCGAATTTAAAGCTTGTGGAGTAACATTTACCCATAATTTTTATGTGAGGCTGTTAAATAACTTATGTATATGTATACCTTTATTTCCCTTGCCAAAACATTAGTCTAAACCTTTTAAAACTAAGAGATGGTGGAACAATTAGCAGAATCTTCCATCATGAGACATTAAGAGCAAATCTTATTAGATTTCTTTTTAAACTTAATTGATAATTGGACAAATATGACCAAAAGGTTGATTTCCTCAAATTTAAGAGACACTTGCTATAACTATCTTTTGAAGGTATTTATACAAACTTCAATGAAACTTATGCCATAGATTTTGTCCATTGCTAGAAAGAATAACTCGTATAAGTTTATTTTGTTTGGCGTAGTTTGAAATAGAGATACTAGAAGATGTGTTAGAAATTTTATCATGTGAGTTCGCATGGAACTCCACTAACACAAGTGCATGATCACAACTCTTTCTTTGAAATATTATACAAACCCTAAGTCCTCTTTAGTATAGAGACCTTCTTTATGACCTTAAGCAATCGCATATGACCTTAAGCAATCGCATATGACCTTTCCCTAGTAATGTCAATTGACCATTAACTCGTTTTTATGACTTCAACTTTGTTCTTTTTATTCATACGAGAGAGCTATCATGAAATAGTTAAATTCATGTTTCCATTTTTTATCAATCAAGATTGTTAGAATTGTTGCTAGTCATTAATTATATTCATGTTTATATTGTGCTTAAACTTTGGATATATTGGAAAGTCAATTCTATCTATTATTTCTCTACAATCTTACACCCACTCAAACAACTTTTCAACTCAAGGTACTTTTCTCCTATCTTTATATCCATAATCAATTTATATTTTATTCTTATGATGTCAAGTTTCTCATGAATTATGTTCAAGAACTTTATATTTCCTACCCATAGAAAGCATCTTTGGAGTCTTAACCTTGTTTTTGGCAGATAATTTCAACCACGCTACAACGATGGAGGTATGTGTTTACTTCATTTCACCAACGATTCACATTTTCAACAAAATCATTTAAATTTTCCTTTACTTTTACAATAAGATAAGCATTCTCTTCAAGAACATATTAGATGGATACCTAAGCGGTCCTTCCGTGCCTATCCCAACCTCATCCAATCTTACTTTCAAACACGGGCCAGTTGATATGATGCAACTAAGGACAGTTGATATCCCGGGCAGGTGGGATGTTACGTTTTGTCCACCTGTCCCTATGTGGTTAATTGGGGAATGCCTAATTTAAAGAGAATGCTGGGGAGAGAGAGAGAGAGAGAGCTTAAGTTCCTTGCAACGTGCGCACACACACACACACACACACACACACACAAGAGAGAGATGGATGGCTGAATTTTCTTCTCTTCTCTACAACCATATAACTAAAAGATAAGAGTACATACATAAAGGGAAAGTACTCTCCTACAATAACATACAAAGTGGTCGGTCCATATTGTGAACCTGACTATATGAGCTGGCACTATAACTATGCAATAACTCTAGTACTCCAAAGTGGTTATCACACACCTTGTCATCCACTGGCGGCATATCAACCATAATCTCACCAACCATGCCATTTGCATAAGTGTGGAAACTATCACCCAAGTGGTTCATCATTGTCCGCCATAGCAAGTTGAGCTCGATATCTCAACATAATTACCACTATGTTCATAGCATGGCACTTGGAGGATTTTGAATATTCCATGTATAGGACATATGAAATTAGGGATGGCTGGAACCAAGTGATGCTTATGTACTATCTTGTAACTTTATCATGTGTTTCTAATGTGTAATGTGTTTGAATAGACAATGTGTGTAGGTTGGTGATATTGACGGGCTTTGTGCTTGTAAGCTATAATGGCTAGGACATGATGGTAGTGATTTGGCATGAGTAATTACCGGGAAGGTTTTTCTCATTTTTGGTATTTGGTCATGGTATCTACTACTACAAGATTTTGTATCATCGTTGGCCGCCCACTTTTGTTATATTTGGGCGTGGACTTATTGATTTGTTGTACCTAAATTAGCCCTTGGGGTTCTTTATATGCTTTTTCTTTAGTGGTTTAGAAGTTATCTTAGCTTTTGGTTAAAGAAACTTCTATTTTTGTAAAGGCAAGCACATGCATAAGCTTGCCACTATTTTAGCATGTGGGCTATTTTTATGAATAAAGCATAAATATCCAAGAAGTTGGAGGATCTCAACACTTCTTGGGGCGGAGATTCGACCCAATACTATGTACAAGGTGATGTCTACTCAATTTCTTGTTTTTATTTCAATTTACACTTATATTGTCGAATTCAATTCAATTCTATGGTTTAGTCTTGTTGTATTTGTGAGTTTTGTATTATTCATCAAAAAATATTTCAAGATCCCGTGTCAAAGAAACACATCTCAAAATCAGCATCGTATAGGAACTCATGTGAATACATGCCGTCATCCACTATAGCATAGCTGAAATCATCTGGGACATGATCCACTGTATCAATGTGTATATAAGCACAATCCAAAATATGCAACATACCCTCATGTGTGAATATGTGTGATCCTCCAAATTAAAAGCATAATCAATAGAATCACCATACGCATCATCATCACTGAATATTGAAAGTATCTCCAGACATGAGAAGAAAGTGGCAGCATCCATCAAATCACTAACCATGTCATCCTTACAATCTCTAAAGTCATCATCATGATCATGGTCTGTGTCCATCAATGGAATCCATGTATAACCTATATCCCAACTCTCTACTCTCACTGGATCTAGGAAAATTTCCAAATCAAATACAAAGCTCTCTAGATCCATATGCACAATCCTACCTCTCCTACGAGGTCTAACGTCTAACGTGAGAAAAATCATCACTACTCTCATAAACTATCCCTGATTGCTCAAATACATGAACTCTATCCACACGAACACTATTGGGAATGCTATGAATACTAGGAGTAGTGGTCGTAATCAGCAATATCTCCATAAATAGAAAATCCTAGAATAGCCTGATGCATCTAATGCTATGAACTTAGGTCTATGTTCATAGGTGTCTCTGATACCAATGCAATGAAGGGTACCTAGGGTTGCACTCATTAGCATGGAGTAGTATACTATTATGGCTCACCCTAACCCTCCTTAAAACACATCCAAAAAGAAATTACCCGGTGAACCGCAATTGTCGTGACGAGGATCTTTCCAATGGCCGAGCTTGTAACCCTTGAGGTCTCCAAGCTCTACAACTCCTTGAGAAGCAATTCCACCGCGCCTCCCGTGAGTGTTATCACACCGTTGCGTTGTAACCCTTGAGGTCTCCAAGCTCTACAACTCCTTGAGCTTGTAACCCTTGAGGTCTCCAAGCTCTACAACTCCTTGAGAAGCAATTCCACCGCGCCTCCCGCGAGTGTTATCACACCGTTGCGTTGCACTACGGGTACTCGTCCCTCCTCTCATCTCACTTCACTCACACACACTCACTAGCATGCATTCGGGAGAGAGATTAGCAAGAGGATTAGCAAGAGCAAGACTCAATCACACAATGGGAGAGTATGTTGTATTATGAGGGAAATTCACTTATATACATGGCCATAAGTGTTCACATTCAATTAAATTGTGGCCGACCGGGTACTTTAGGCTCATAAGTGTTCACATTCACTTAAATTGTGGCCGACCGGGTACTTTAGGCTCATAAGAGGCCTAATGCTATTACAACGACTACTCTCATAATATATCCATGAAGTACATCACTTAGGACTTCATCCTATCTTTCTACCACACACTCTTGAAGCGGGAATCACCATAAATACTCCGTCACACCATTACGGGTGCCCATCCAAGTTGTAGCTTCAAACACCATTGCTTCATATCTTGAATGTGTGACCCTTTGGTGTATCTATCGTAACTCCTTGATGTAAGATAATGGCAGTAGATCGTGTTAACCCTATAATTGGGTTAACATCCCCCCTTCTTGATGGTGATCACGTCCTCGTGATCGCGTTGAAGACGTTTGTGTGGGGGGAATGGACAACCTTTGTCGATGGCTTTGATGTTGATTGATGCCGCTCAATCATCTTTGTTCCTCCGGAAGGAACAAGAAAAGCTAGTTAGTGAATAAAAAGGTTAGTGGTTTATTGGGAAATCCTAACGGGATGGGGGTGGGGTGGGGTTTTTTGTGAATGATTTTATTTTTATATTTTTTATGATCATGTTTTTTTTGGGCTTTTTGCTCACTTTGTTTTTGGCAATCATAAGCAATGTTACATGTGATTTTTGTTAGTGGGGACACTAAGAGATGTTAATAATGGGAGAGAAGAGAGGGAAGGATGTGGAGGAATGTAGACTTAATCAGAATGAATTGTGATTCTCAATTCCTCATTTGAGACATTGAAGCGACATTCATCATTGGCCTTCAATGATGTCCCTTAGTGTGACAGGATTCTTGTCAAATGTTGTTGAGTAGGGCATGTTCCCGTCTTCTTCTACCCATGTGCTTTTTATGTTTTTATGTATATTTACGTGCTCAAGCAAATATACATGGAGTACAAGACTTGAGTCATAGAGACTCTTATTGAACTGCTCTGTGTGGAAGTAGCCACTTGTTGGAGGATTGAAAGAATTACGTCAACTTGCGAGACTAATATAGATATCTTCACTAAGGATTGAAGATCATTAATTTGTGAAGATGGTGGCATCGTTTGGATAGGTTTGTAATTTGAAGGAAAATTCCAAGCGATGGGTTGTACAATTGACCAGGCTTTCGCCCACCATGGCCCCCCGTCGAGAGATGTACCTAGAAGTTAGTGATGGTGAGCTCTTTGGTGCAAATGTTCTCCTATGCATGAGTATGGATATGTACTCATGGAGCAGCTACTACATTAATTTAGCCAAAATAATAGTAAGCAATAAGCTTAACAAATATATAATGGCTATTGAAGATCGTTGGAAAAGTGTTAACATATGAGATGGATTAATCCATGATGAGGCTTAAACTGTGAAAGTGCGGGTTCTTAAGCCGTGAGACTGTAATTCGTGAGAAACCTGAACTCGTGAGATTGCAAGTTTTTTGGCCATGAAGGGATATTCCGTGAAATGGCCTAAACCTGTGAAAGTTAATCCCGTGAAATGGTGTTTTCGTGAAAGTGTAAGCCGTGAACTAGAATTTTGTGAAATGGAATTCTGTGAGGTAATTCCATGAAAATGAATTTTGTGAGAGGTAATTTCATGAGATGGAATTCCGTGAAAGTGCAGGTCGTGAACTAGAATTTTGTGAAGGGTAATTCTGTGAGATGGAATTCCATGCAGTGTAGTTCAGTGAGATGGAATTCCGTAAAGGGTAATTTCGTGAGATGGAATTCCGTGTAGCTGTAGGTTTTGACCTCGATGGTTTTTTATTTTAATTGATTTTATGGGTCAGCCAAGACATGACTTGCAAGCAACAGTTCTTGTGCACTTATTTCTCACATCCAGAGGGGTGACAAGAGCTTTGTTATTTTGTTCTTGATGCGCTCATAAGTCTCCGTTTTACAGATGTGGGTATTGATTCTTGAATTTATTGCGCAAATGTTGTCGAGGCAGTAGGTAGGACTGTTGGTTGTTTGCTTGAAAACACAAGCTCTTGTGTAGATGACGAAAACACAAGCTCTTGTGTAGATGACGAGAGTGGTTGAGTGATTTTCTTGTTGTTGCTTGGGCCTCCATTCTTGTTAAACTTTAGGTGAAGCTGTTGGGGTTGAAGTCGATGGTGAGGCTTTCTTCACATTGTTCGATTTTAGCAACCATATGATGGGATTACCATCATAGTATACTTGTTATTGAAGCAACTGCACAGGCACCTATCTTTGATGAACATTATAAACTGGGATTACCATCATAGTATCCTTGTTATTGAAGCAACTGCACAGGCACCCATCTTTAATGAACATTATAAACTGGTGGGCTGATGTGCTTGGTGTGTGCTGAGGCTTCCTTTTTGTGCAAGCTTAGGGGACTTTGTGAATCGCTTGGGGATCAAAGTTTTGGCATTTCTTTGGTATTACCCTTGTGCTTGCAGTAGTATTTTTGGTACCCACACTTGTTGACTTGGTGGAATTCTTTGAGGAACTCACATAGGCTTTTGTGGGGATGGTGTTGTGCAGTACTTTTCTTTTTCCTTGGCTTTTGAGTGCTACGCTGAGGAAGAGGCTTTGACTATCGAGACGCCCAAATTTGATTGGCACCTTCATAATAACCTTGAGCTACAAGTAGTTGCTTCTCCACCCACATCTTGATACTATTAAGATACCTTGATTGTGGTTGTCTTGGTGGAGTTTTCTTTTGGGTTGAGTTTTGGGGCCCTCCTTGACTTTGGTTGGCGCTGTGGAGGCTGCAAGTTTGAGACTCATGGGCTTTATTGATGATGATGAGGCTAGAGTCTCTTGTGGAGTGGCTGTCCCGATAGACGAGGCCTTCCAGCATGTGGTTGTCTCCTTTGGTGAGGTTTGTTGATGAAGATGCATAGACTCCAGGGCTTTTCCTTTGAGTTCCTTGTTAGAGATAGAAGGTTGAGCTGTGGGAACTTCTTCAGGAATAGCTGTTGATTGTGAGGTTTTGGCATCAAACTTCATAGATGAGGATGGGGTTGAAGGAGTAGATGCTCTAATGGAGTCGATTGTAGGTGTAGATGGTAGGTAATTGTGTAGAGGGGCGTCTGTCGAGAAGAGGCTTATAACTTTTTTCGTTCAGCATCATAGAAATTGGATCCTCTTTCTTACAGTATGGTATTGTCAACTTTTTATCGTTGACTATCATGATAACTCTATCACTAGCAAAGCACAGTGGTTCTTGGGCAGCAATAGTCCATTTATGCCCCAAGATCAAATCTGCTTCCAACACATACTCAACCACAAAAAACTTGCAAGTAAGGGGGTTAGTTTCAATATACATTGTATGTTCAAAGTATCCCAAACACGGCATGTTCAAGTCTTGTGTAAAGTTTATTCTTTATGGATGGGTTGTGAGTGTTGGTTTACTTAACAAATCCCATAGCTCAAGGGTCATGAGATTGTGTTCTCATGTTGGATAACGCTATGGTGATTTTATGGAAAATTTCCAATCCAACCAGAATCCTAGGGATCTTTTCAGTAAGATATGTTGGAAGTTCTAGCTCCTTCAAGGTCTCTTCCTCCCATAATAGCAATTGTACATTGCCTGTGCAGAAGTGTTCAAGCTGACTATTTGCATGGATTCATCTATTGAATACAACGATTCACCTATCCAAGTTCCACCAAGGATGACATCATACTCAAGGGAATCTAGGGTAACATGGAATGTGAATTCCATATCGCCACCATCGATTGTTTGAGTAGTGTAGTTAAAGTAACCTGGAACTTTAATGTTTTTCCATTGGCTCCTCTTGCAAGACTATTGTCTGTAGGGATGAGTTTAGGTTGTCCCAATGACACCCAAGTGTCTATTGTCATGATGTTATGACTAGCGCGAGGGCTAATCAATGCACGTTTGCTCTTAATATCATTGCCTGTAGGGAAATCCAACAATACCATGATAGAATCTTCTAAAGGAACCATGGATGTTTTAGTTTTTGTTTCAGCTCTTCAGATCTTGTTTGTGTTTCATATTCCCATTCACTTTCATCCTCTATTTTGCTCTCAACTTTTTCAAGAGTACCCAATGCATACAATGGCACACTTGGCCCTCTGACAATTCTTAATGAGGTCTGTTTGGAAACTTGTGAATCTTCATAGTCCTATTTTATGGAGTTATTTATGTCTTGGTATAGCTCATGTTGAGCCCTTAAAGGTGCAAGTGCTGATGTGATGCTGGCTTCATCATGATGAGAGAAGAACATTCCTCCAAATAAGGTTTTAAGAGACTGTTTAATCTTGTAAGGGAATTATTTAATTCCTCATGTGCTTTCTCAAGTGTATAGTTCGTGAAATCTGTCTCAAATGACTCTTCTATAGAGAGTATGTCTCAAATGACTCTTCTATAGAGAGTATGTCTTCCTCTTGAAAGGGGAAGTGGTACTCCTCTGGGCTTTGTTTTTTGGTTGCTTTTTTAGGATTGGCATTATGAGGCTCAATTACAATTGGTGACCTTGTAAAACATTCCATCATGTTTGCCCATGCGACGAGATTGAATTTTCTTTTGGGATTTTGTACCTTGTGTCGCACATATGGGTTTTGTGGTTTGTGTGGTGGCCTTTGAGGTGGATGCTCCTGCATCATATGTAGCTTTTGGTTCTTTTGGGTTTATGTCCCTTTTGGGTTTATGTCCTCCACAGGCTCCTTTTTCCTGTCTTTTAATTCGCCTTTGGTTTCAATAGTTTGTTGTCCCTTTTCTTTCTTGGTTTTAGAAGGTTTTGCTTTTTCTTTTGGGTTTTGCTTTAAAGCATGTTCTTCTACCCATGTTGAGGTATTGTCTTTTATTTTCCTTTTGATTGTTTCTTGTGCCTTCGCTTGTAAACGTGTAAGCACATTCAAGGGTACCGTGGACAATTGCTTGTTTTGTACACTTAAGATATTAAGAGTTATATTTTGTGAGGCAAGTTGCATATTGAAGCAACTCATCTTAGGCAATCTTGGAACATATGATCAATGCCATATTATTCACACATGGGTCACAAAGTGTCAGTGACTATGGACATGGAAGTATTCCAAACTGTGCAGTCTGTCACCTTGTGAGGTCCACAACAATAGAAACACTGAAGTGTTCAAGTAACTGCCATTTCTACCCTTTGGACTATTTCTGTTTGGTGCACAGGAGATGGAGGTTTTGAGTCAATTGTGGATAAAGCGGGACACTTTTCAATATCATGGTCAAAAGTTTTATAATATATGTAGTATAGAAAAAACAAGGGCCTTGTATATGCACAATACATGCAGTATAGAAAAGCAGGTGCCTTGTATATGCACAATGGGGATTGGGATGGTTATAGTGATTGCACTCAACACACAAGGCATTTCGTTCCTCACTTGTAGAGGCATTAAGGATGTCTAGTTTTGAAGGAGTTCATTCTCTCTTAGAGATGTTGATTGGAAGGTTTTAAGCAAGGCTACATAGAATTTGGGGACTGTCAATTCCGAGATCGATCTTTCTTTTGCCATTGCTTCACTTGGTTTAGATGAGGAACACCTCGTAGCATGATCATCTTTCAGCATGTTGTCATCTAAACATATTGCTTCTTTACAACATTGATCGAATGTTGCCAAATTGGATACAATGATCAAGTTGTGTAAGATGTTATTCTTCAAGCCCATGATGAAACATCTCTTCAATTGAGAATCGTTTAATTTTTCCCATGACTCACATTGTGAGTCCAAGAGTTTTATCCGAAGGATAAAATCTCTAATAGATTCATTTGGTTGACGCTCAATTGAATAGAGTTCTGCTGCTGCACTCCACCGATCACCTTGTCTAAAAAAGCCATGTATAAAGGCTAATTTCAAGGTTTTGAAGTTGGTCTTGATCGCAAGCATCAATGTGATGAACCATCAACTAGCTTTCCTCCCGTTCAACACATGTACTTTGGTGGGACAGTTGGGATTTCCAAAGGCTTCACATCTCTGTTCAAACATTTGAATGAATTGAACAGGGTTTGTTGTTCTGTTGTATTTGCCCATAATTTTGAAAATTTATACGGTCGTATTTCTGTATGAGTCACTGAGGCTGTATGTGAGTGCTTTTGTTGGGAGATACCCACTAAGTCCTTGGGCTACCCCCCTTCCTAAACTAGTCAGTATGTCCAGGGTGTGGGCATCCAAGAAAGGGTTGGTACCTATAGGATTTGTGGGAATGTTAGGTAAGGGACCAAAGCCCGGTGGGATCGAAGTGATAGGAGGTGTAAAACCCGATGACACCCTTGTTATAGGCATAGCCAATGGTAATGTGAGGTGCATTTTCGGCATAGAACTCAATGGCTCGAAGATGTCAGCCATTGGATTCATTCCTTGTGTGATCCCTGGCAATCCCTCTATCGTGGCCATGTCGAAATGCCTAAATGATCCTTAGTGGTGTGAGCAAAAGTAGGGTTTTTTTTTTTTGCTTTTTATATTCTCTCACAGCCCGCCTCAAGAGGCTTGGTGTTCTCTACGTTGGGTCAAATGGGTGTCCGTTCGCCCTAATTAGCTTAGGCACTATACGCACGCAAGCGACCTTAGAGATAATTTTCCAGAAAAAAAGTGTATGCTAGTAACTTCTCAGATGGAAGAGGAGGTACTAAAACCTATTTTCCATCACTCTCAAGACAAAAAAAAATCAAGAATTTTTTCCATGTTTCGTAACACATTTTTTAGGGTGTTCCGAAAGGAATTTTGAAAAACTCTGTACGAGGGAGTTGTAATATTTTTGAGTACTACAACTTTGTTTCCCTGAGTCGTCCGTGATTTTGTCATTTAGACCCTTAAAAAGTAGCCCGAATATGGTTCGTCGTCGTTTTCGCGCTGTTTTTTGTGATTTTTTGTGGTTTTTGGACTGTTTTTTGCCTCGATGTCTAAGTCAAATTTTGAGGCTGCTGGTCAGAGGCCAAAATGATTGATTTGGACTTTGGACGGCCAAGTCTAAAGTGAAAGAGTTCGATGTCAACTTTTCAATGAGCCCTATAGTGCCTTCATCGGATACATGGTTTAGGAGATATGGGCCTCTGTTGAAGGCATAGTTCTCTTAGGATGAATGTTGCTAAGTCGGATATATAGTAAGTCGGATATGTGCTAAGTCGGATATGTGCTTAGTCAGATATTTAGTAAGTCGGATATGTGCTAAGCCGGAATTATAAGGTGGTAGGAATGTATGATGAATTTCTTGGGATCTTGGAAGTTACGATATATAACGGTTATTCAAGAATAACGTTTTGGGAAAAGAGTAATGTTTTTTGAGCAAGGTAGAAAAGAAGGGGAAGCAATGTAATGCAGGGAGGAGAATGAAGCAGATTTTTAGGGTTTTATCTCTTGTGTGACCTTGCTCTGTCAAAGTTCTGTCTGTGCATTCAGACTGCTTTGAACCTCTTATACAAACTGCTCTGATTCTGCAGACTGCTCTGATCTTGCAGAGCAGACTACTCAGAACCTGCAGCCAGGTGGAGCAGAATCAGAATCTGTAAGTGCAGCAGAATCAGAATCTGTAGGTGCAACAGAATCAGAATCTGCATATCCTTGGATGGGATGGTGGAATTCCTCATTCAAAGTGCTAGTTCACATTGGAGGTTGACGTGTTCCAAGTAAGCCATCATTCAGATTTTGCATAATAAACACCTCAAATTCTAATTTTAGAAAGTTTTTAGCAATGTTTGAGCACCTATTTGTCATGAGTGGGGTGGATCTCGGTATAGCACCGCAGCTCTCCATTCCAAGCATACATATGGGCTCTATTTGGTGTGGTGCATTGAATATGAGAGCTCACATAGCTATCTAATTTCTAACTTCAAATATGGGTAAAAAGAAGAAAAAGAAGTGTTTGATTTACATGAGGCATAACCATGAGCGCCAAACTTCACAAAATCATTTCAAAGTTCAAATATGCATCCAAAAATGGGTCTTGTGAAAAGATGGAGAGAGCTAGAGAGAAGCTAGAAGCCTTTGAAGAGGTTCTTGATGATGCATATGTATATTGTGAAAAGCATGAGGGTAGGAAGAAGAAAACTTGTTCAAGCCTTAAGCGGGTAGCTAGATTGCAAAAAGCATGTGAAGCATTTCATGAGAGTTATGAAGATGAGTTTGAGAGTGAATCAAGTGATGACGATGATGAGTGGGGATACCCAATGGGAGTGTCGATGATTGAGGGAAAGGGAGTACAAGTGGGAGTGAGCCAAAGATGCCACCAAGAACCCATAGATACCCCCAAGCCAACATCAGGCATTCAACCAAATGGGAAAATTCTTCACCACACGCCAACAACCAAGATGATGATGAAATCATGTGCATGAGCAATGTTTTTGCATCACAAAACTCCAACTCTGAATTTTCAAAAATGGAATCAAATCAGATTTCACTTCAAAGCTCTCAAAGAGAATACTTTGAATTTGAGAATTCCATGTTTTTTGCAAGTTTCCTTCACCTAGTGCTACAAGGTGAAGGAATCAAATCAGATTTCACTTCAAAGCTCTCAAAGAGAATACTTTGAATTTGAGAATTCCATGTTTTTTGCAAGTTTCCTTCACCTAGTGCTACAAGGTGAAGGGCAGGTCTCAAATGATGCCCAAGATCATGAAGATGGGGCTGAAATGCATCAAATTTCAAATCAGAGAAGTAACTCTGAATGTCCTAAAATTTAAATTTTATGCAAATCAGCAGATCATGACAAGGTGGATGTGCATGTTGATGAAGTGTTTGATGTTGTTTTTGATGTTGAGGTTGATGTTCATGATGAAGATGATGTCATACATAGTTTTCTTCATTTTTGTGATGATGTTGATGCCAAAAGTGGGTATCTTGTTCATGATGATAATCATATGCATCAAATGCATGATTGTGATGAGCATGATGACATTGAGAAGTTTTTACTTTCAATTGATGAGGGATGTGATGATCTCTTTGATGTTGGAGAGCCCTTTGATGTTGCAAAACCCATCCTTTTTGTAAGTTTCCTTGACCTAATGATGCAAGGTGATGAGAAAGTGATGAGCCATGCTCAATCTCAGCAAGTTGGGGCTTAAAATCAGCAAAATTCAGATCAGGGTAGTCACCTTGAATGCCAAAATTTTCCAATTTAATGCAAAACAAATGAAAACAAAGCTAACATGTTTGATGTTGATTCTTTGCAACATTCTATTCCAACTCTCATGGCTGAAAATGACTTTGAAAGTGATCCCATGGATCAAAATGGGGATTCTCTGATAGTTGAGGTGGATCAAAACCAATTTTCCACACTCTCTAATCCATGTTTTAGCATTCAAAAGAATTTTTACAGCAAGCAGGTGCAAATCTCATTCAAAGAGGCTGCTGTGTCGGATTCTTGGTATGACCAATTATTGATATTTTTGACTGACGACACTATCCCAGATTTTGAACATAATGCTGTTATTCAAGAAGCACATTCTGGTGCAGCAGGTGGACATTGCTCAGGAGATATAACAGGAAAGAAAATTCTCCATGCTAGATTGTGGTGGCCCACAGTTTTGAAGGATGCACATGAGTATGCTAAGAGGTGTGTCATATGTCAAAAGACTGGTCAGCTAGATAATAAGGATGGAATGTCAGATCATCCTATTCTGCCCACTAGAGCCTTTCCAGAAGTGGGGGATGGATTTTGTGGGACCTGTTAAGCCTACAACAAGGAAAGGATGCAGGTATATTTTGGTTGCAACAGACTATTATACTAAATGGGTAGAAGCTGTAGCTTTGAAGGATAATAAAGCTTCAAGTGATGTCTTTGGAACAAGGGTCGAGAAGCCAATCAATGGTTTTAGGCTGAAGAAGTTTCAAGGGAAACCACCACATCTTGATTGGCCAGTTTCAACTTTGGTACATGTTGAGGAAGTCAGATCCGACTCACCAGAAATTAACATAGCACAGAGATGGATGTTCTTAAGGCAGAACATAGGTGTTGAGATGATGCCAAGAAGCTTAATTGTTGGCACAAGGTGTTTTGATCAGTTGTTGCAGAGCTTGAAATTTGCTGAAGCTTTTGTCAGGGTTTGTTTGACTGAATTGTAATGTGTTGAAAGTTGCTTAATCAGACTTTACCGGCTCGGAGTTTTTTTAATTTGGGGACTGCATGCCCACTAAGAGTGATGATCAATACTTTATGGAGAGCACCTTCAGTGCAAAAAGTACAGGAACGGGAGAAGAACCAGAGTTTCAAGACACAAGTTGCAGGTTTGTTGGCAAAATCAGCTGAGATAGTTGTAGACCGTGCCTGATGTAGAGATGCATGGTGCAGAGCAGATACAGGTTGCTAAGCAGTTCAAGGAACCAGTTTCATTACAAAGTGTGGATGTAGTAGCAACAGACAAGGATGTTCAGGTTGCTGAACCTGATGTTGTGAAGGAGGTGGACCAGACTATTTGATGAAGCAGCATGATTTTACTTTTGTCTGCCATTTTGAGCTGATCAAGGGATATGTAGATCCGAGTCAGATTTCTTCGAAATCTACCACCGGGGCGTGCCATGTGTTGAAGGCATAGTTCTCTTAGGAGATGAATGTTGCTAAGTCGGATATGTAGTAAGTCGGATATGTGCTAAGTCGGATATGTGCTTAGTCAGATATTTAGTAAGTCGGATATGTGCTAAGTCGGAATTATAAGGTGGTAGGAATGTATGATGAATTTCTTGGGATCTTGGAAGTTACGATATGTAACGGTTATTCAAGAATAACGTTTTGGGAAAAGAGTAACATTTTTTGAGCAAGGTAGAAAAGAAGGGGAAGCAATGTAATGCAGGGAGGAGAATGACTACCATGAATTAGCCATGGGAGCTTGCTCTAGGTAAGAAAATGACCAAAATGGTAATATGTCAAAAAGGTGTCAAAAGGGTACAATATCCTAGGGCTGGTGCCTTTTATAGTTCCAAGGCCCCCATATGTTCTACACAACATATGTGCAAATTCCCCTAGGCCCCATGTGCCTAGGCATATCCCCCATATGTATGTGCTCACTAATATCCCTTCATTACACGGGCTATTTTTGCAAATATATGATTAAAATACTCTCATAAGGAAGGAGGAGCCACTTAGGCAGAGGGGGAGATTCAATCCATGGTGATGTTTACTTTAATTTCTATCTCTTTATGCTATGCTTGAACTTGTCAATTTGTTTTAAGTTAAAGACTTTGTTATGAGGGATTAATTCTTCAAGTTGTATAAAGATTCTGACAACAATTCATGTTATTTGGAAAGAAGCATCATTGAGATGAAGGGTTCGCCCATTTTGGAATCCATAAACTTTAGACGTTATGTTATATTCTTTACCCTATAGCCAAAGGTTTTAAACTTTACTTTCTTTGCCCAATGGAACAAAGAAGTTGCTCTCTTTTACCCACAAGGTTTGAAAACTAGTTTGTACCCTTCACAATTGCATTTGTAGGATTTTATTCTTTTCTTAAACAATTATAGATTTGTGTTCATTAAATTAAACAAACAACGAATAAAAATAAAGGCTTACCTTTTTTTGGTAAAATTTTGAATACCCTTTCTTGTTGTACTTGGCCAATGCTCTGATACCACTGTATTAGGTTCTTTTCTCTCCAAGTATAAGCTTATACTAATAATCTCACAATTTGTTTAAATTAATTAAGTACAAGATAACACATTAACCATAGACTAAGAATTAAATGGATAACTTGAACAAAAACACTTATCACATAAAGATAAAAGCATTGAGTGCAATCTCCCCCCTGACGTGTGTGGCTCCTTCTCCCACACATGGTATTTAAATCACATTCATAATTTTATCCCATAGAGCCATAAATAGCACCTAATCCACTTTTGGGCTTTTTCTTTACATATAAATAACCTTTTCCCAAATTCTTAAGGCTTACAGGTGATAAAACCATTACCCAAAAACAAACTGAAACGGGCCTATGCATACACATCTACTTGTGCACCCACGCACATTAAATAATCTTGTACTCATATGAACATAAACTCTAGCCACATGATAGGCTAAAAATAATCACTTAAATGCTAATACAAAAATATCATGATTTTAGCACATGATCTTTGTTTTCACACCCCGCTCAGTCCACCATTTGTGCGATACCTCAATCAATTTCCTCGCATAGTCCAACACCTTAATCGATACCCTTGCACATCTCACCACCTATACTCATAGACATAATCCATGTTAGTTAAACAGTCAATTGAAATCACATTAATCAATCCAAAGGCTGTCATGAGAAATAGGCAATCATAATATCAAATCACATGTACCCATCGACATGACACACACAAGTATTCCCGATATAAAATAAAGATGTGTAATTTCTAATAACACAAGAGTAAGTTTCTATAACTGAAAGATGTGATGTCACTATTACAAAACACCCTAGTTACACTTTCAAGGACTTTCAAACCAAGGTAGATGGGAGCTGTGCATTGTTAGCATGCAAGCACTTGTACTTTGCTAGATGGGAGCTATGCATTGTTAGCATGCAAGCACTTGTACTTTGTGTACCTTCACATTTTCAAGCTAGATGCACACAATAACACGTTCATACATCAAAGAAGACCTTGTAAGGATATTATTTGGTCGTAGGCCCAAAAATGTTTATGTTTATATGTCCATTGTAATGATGGTCCCATGGTCAAAATGGTAATACAAATTGGAGAATATGAATTTACATCATCTCACTTGGAACTAGAGAGAGAGAGAGAGAGAGAGAGAGAGAGAGAGAGAGAGAGAGAGAGAGAGCTTTAGACATGGAGAGATAGAGAGATAGAGAGGGAGATAGAAAGATAAGATTTTTTCCCTAACATGGTACAAAATACAAGGACATTATAAAATTTAATTCGTTTAAAAAATGAATTGATTGATCTTGAATGAAAGGAAAATATATGGAGGATACCTTAAAGAGATTGTGGGGAAGAGAGTGAGCTACCACCATTATCTTACATCAAGCAGTCAAGGTAGATACACCAAAGGGTCATACATTCAAGATATGAAGCAATGGTGTCCAAAGCTACAACTTGGACGGGCGTCCATAATGGTGTGACGGATTATTAATGGCGATTCCTGCTTCAAGAGCATGTAGTAGCATGTAGGATGAAGTCCCAAGTGATGTACTTCATGGATATATTATGAGGATAGTCATTGTAATAGCATTAGGCCTCTTATGAGCTGAAAGTGCCCGGCTGGCCACAGTTTAAGTGAGTGTGAACACTTATGGCCATGTATATAAGTGAATTTCTCTCATAATACAACATACTCTCCCATTGTGCAATTGAGTCTTGCTCTTGCTAATCTCTCTCTCTAATGCATGCTAGTGAGCGTGTGTGAGTGATGTGAGGTGAGAGGAGAGACGAGTACCCGTATTACAAAGCAGCGGTGTGACAATGCTTGGGAGGTGCTGTGGAATTGCTTCTCATGGAGTTGTAGAGCTTGGAGACCTCAAGGATTATGAACTCAGCCATTGGAAATATCCTCACGACAGTTTGCGAATCACCAAGTAATCTCTTGGTGAATGTGTTTCAAGGGGGGTTATGGTGAGCCATAACATTTTTGGTGCCACTGCCAAGGAGCCATCCCTTGGCTTTTTCCATCGTTTTTCCTCTAATCTACACATTACCCATTGCTCATTATATTGATATATGGTTTTCCATGAAAAAGATGTGGATTTGATGGAGATTTGTGTAAGATTGTGTGAGAAATAACTCTCTCTTTTTTTGTTTATAAAGAATACCTTTTTGCTTAATTTCTAGCTTAATTTGTTGTTTTTGTTGTTGATAATGTTGTTTTTAATGTTCTTAGGGCTTGCACATAGAGTGTATTAGGCTTAATTTGCATCCATTGCATCAAACAATGCATTAGAATGCAATTTTTAGTGAATGTTAGCTCTCTTTGGAGTTAAACATAGAACTAGAATAATTAATTTTAGCTTAATTTGTGTGTTTTTTGTTGGAATTGTATGCATTAGAGTGTTAGAGCGAAAGCATTGGGAGTAGCTTAATCCTTTAAGAAATTTCTTAAAACCATAAAAAAAACCTTGAATTCGACTAATTTCTCTTAATGGACTAGTTTTTGTCATTAAGTGTGATTAATCTTGTTCTTCAAGAAGCAAAAAATTTAGAAAATGTGTTAATTGGGGTCCAAATTGATTATGTAAGTAGTTGAAATTAGTGTTTTTCAATGTTTTGAGAGCATCTACATGCTTCAAAACACCTAAGTACATCAATTTCTTCATTAATTGGAGGAATTTGACTATCTTTTGCTTAATTTTGCTTTAAAAGAAGAGACCAAAATTAAGAGCTTAATTAATCTCTAATTATATATTAACTTATACATTAGTTGATGCACATAGCTAGCAATTCCTTGCTCTATCCAATGATATGCTCAATTGTGTGAAATAATTAGAGATTAGTGATTAATTAGAGCCCTCAATTAGTATAAAAGAGAAATATTAGTAAAAAGATTAATTATTGATTAATTCTTAATCACCTTTTTACATAACTCATTAAGGCCATTAAGCATTTAATGAGTAGATGCCCATGAGTTGTCAAATTGTCCATTTTGGGTGTCATAAAAAGGTTGACTTTTTTTATTCCCACGTACCGTTTTGGAAAAATGCCCATATCTTCCCATTTTAGAATTCAAAAAATATTCCTCCCAAACAAGGAAATTTGAATTTCCCACTAGCCTCCCAAAAAAAAAGGTTCATGCGTGAACCATTTTCTACACTCATGCCTTAAGGTCTCACGGCCTGGGGGTCCGCGCCCAAAAAAAAATCGATTCACGTCCTTAGCGGGTTTACGACGTGAACCAATAACTGTTTCACACCATCGTGAAACAATCCCCTAAGCATTTCATGGCATGAAACACTATCTCACAGTATAAAACAATCCCAAAAAAATCAAAATTGATAAAATATGTGAGGTTCGCTTCACACCGTGAACTGCACCATGCTAGTTCATGACGTGAAAGGGGGTCTGTCGGCCAAAAAAAAAGTTCACGATGTGAAAGGGTCCATCGGTCCCAAAAAAAACTCTAGAAAACACGCGTGTTTGAAGGCTCGTATCTCCTAAACCGTGAATCCGATGAAGGCACTCTAGTTCTCATCGAAAAGCCAACATCAAGCTCTTTAAATTTGGTCTTAACTGTCTGAAGTCAAAATCGATCATTTTGGCCTCTGACCAGCAGCCTTAAAATTCGACCCAAAAATCGAGACAAAAATAGCCCGAAAAGCACTAAAAATCACAAAAAATAGTGCGACAAACGAATTCAAACCATATTTGGGCTACTTTTATAGGATCTAAATGACAAAATCACGAATGACTCAGAGAGACAAAGTTATAGTACTCCAAAAATACTACAACTCTCTCATATAGAGTTTCTCCAAATTCCTTTAAAAAACGTGCTATGAAACATGGAAAAAATTCCCAAATATTTTATCTTGAGACTGATAGAAAATAGGTTTTAGGACCTCCTCTTCCATCTGGGAAGTTACTAGCATGTACTTTTTCTGGAAAAATATCCCTAAGAGGTTCACGTGCATGTAGCATCTAAGCTAATTAGGAAAAACGGACACTCGTTTGACCCAACAAAGAGTACGCCGAGTCTCTTGAGGGCTGTGAGAAAATATAAAAAGCAAAAAAAAACACGTGTGCTTTCTCATTAAGGAGCAATTAGGCAATCAAACCATGGCAATGATAGAGGGACTACGTGGACCGACACCCTCACTGATCCCAATGGTGGCTGACATCTTCAAGCCATTGAGATCTATGCCCTAAATGCTTCTCCCAATACCATTTGCTATGCCAACAACAAGAGTGTCATCGGGTTTTGCACCCCTTGTCACTTCAATCCTACCGGCGGGCTTTGGTCCTTTACTTAACATTTTCACAAATCCTATAGGTACCAATCCTTTCTAACCCCTGGATGCCCACACCTTAGACTTACTGACTAGTCTAGGAACAGGGGTAGCCCAAGGACTTAGTGAGTTCCTACCCACAAGAGCATTAACATACGGCTTCAGTGACTCATACAAAAATACAGCTATAAAGATTTCCAAAATTATGGGCAAATATGATGGAACGATTGATCATGTTCAATTCATTCAAATGTTTGAACAGAGATGTGAAGCCTTTGGAAATCCCAACTATCCCACCAAGGTACATACGTTGAACCTATGCTTAAAGGGAAAATCTAGTTGATGGTTCATTACATTGATGCCAACGATCAAGACCAACTTCAAAACCTTCAAGTCAGCCTTTATCCATGGTCTTTCAAGACAAGGTGATCGGTGGAGTGCAGCAAAAGAACTCTATTCAATTGAGCGTAAACCAAATGAAACCATTAGAGAATTTATCCTTCCGATAAAACGCTTAGACTCACAAGTCATGGAAAAAATTAAATGATTCTCAATTGAAGAGATGTTTCATGATGTTTCATGATGGGCTTAAAGAATAACAGTTACACAACTTGATCATTGTATCCAACCTAGAAACATTCGATCAATGTTGTAAAGAAGCAGTACATTTAGATGACAACATGCTGGAAGATGATCATGCTACGAGATGTTCCTCATCTAAACCAAGTGAAACAATGGCAAAAGAAAGATTGATCTCGGAATTGTCATTCCCTGAATTCTATGCAGCCTTGCTTAAAAGCTTTCAATCGACATCTCTAAGAGAGGATAAGCTCCTTCAAAACCAACCATCCTTAATGCCTCTATAAGTGGAACAAAATGCCTTGTGTTAAGTGCAATCATTACGACCATCCCAATCCCCCTTGTGCATAGCTGCTTTGAACCTCTGCAACTTCGTCGTCCTCATTGCCCAACCTGCAGGTCCTTGACTTGTCTGATAACAATTTCATGGGCGCCATACTAGAGAGCTTCTGCAGGCTACCCCGCCTATTGACGCTAGCTCTTAACGATAACCTTCTCAACGTCGACACTAACTCTTAACGGCCTGCTCATTTCGCCTCTCTAGCTCTGCGTTGTGACCACCACCATGGCTTTGGTTCTTTGCTGCCTTCTTGTCTTTCTCTCTCCCACTACTATCACCGGAGGTCGCCACAGTAGCCCTTGCCGCCTTGTCTTGGGCTTCAGTCAGCCTGCTGTAGTCTGCCGTCTGACACGTTGTTGTTTTCCTTTTGCAGACTTTTCCCTTCTTTTACTCTGCTTCTGATCCGCTACGCCTCCTTCAGCTCCTGCTCTGCTGCGCTACAAGCCCTTCATCTCATGCTGCCTCTTCATGATGTTGTCCATGTGTCTCTCTTCCTTTGTGTGTTTCTCGAGCTGAATAGCCAGAACTTTCAAGCCTGGTTCTTCTCTTTGCTGCCTCTACTTGAGCATGATACTGTCCAAGCCTCTTCAATGCTCTTTGATTCTTCTAAATGAATCTGCTTGTCTTTCACAATGAAAGCAGATTTTAGCAAGACTCAACAGTGCTTGCACCTTGCATCCTCTACACCCGAGTCTTCCATTGATAGACTTGCAATAGAATTTTTCCTCCACAATCTCCTCCTTGAGGTTTCAATGACCACCATTGTTCATACCTTTAGCTCTCATATGAGCTTCAAAACTCCATAGCATCTCCCATTGCTACTTTGCCTCTCCAAAGACCTCCAAGTTGAGGTCTTCCATGACCATTGACATGGCCTTCATGTGCTCCAAAATGAGCTCCATGACGTACATGCTTTATCCCCACACACCATCTTCAAGGGTGCTTCTTCAAAGTGGTTTCTCATAAGAACCAAGGTACATAAACCATTGTGGAAGTTTCCACAACTTTCACAATTTTTCTCATCTCCTTGAGCAACATCCACAAGTGCATCCTCTTCTTGATGCACACACATGTGAACTCCATTGAGTCCACCATCTCACTTGCCATCATCTTGACAACAAGCATGCACCGAGCATTCTCCCATGCTCAATAACCAAAGACATTGAGATAAAAACTTCACAAATTACCTCTAAAAACTTCTTGGCAGCTTCCTTGTTGACACCAAAGACTCCACAGCCTTCATACTTTTTGCTGAAATCTCCATTTTCAGCTTCTTTAGGCAGCACCATAAACTCCAAATCTCCATAGGCATAATCTCTCTCCAAATGAAATACTAATGACAATGAGTGTGCTAATTTTTTCCATAATAAACTAAAAATAATGCTTAATCAAAGAACTCATAAACCAAGAAAAACTATACATTAATATTCACCCATGACCAAGAGCCCACCCAAGCTCTGATACCATGTTAACAATCCTAAAATGGGATTGATGATGGTGAAAGACATAGATTAAGCAACATAATTAAGGTGGATTAAACCACACTAAGAACTCTATAAGAGAGAGAGAGAGAGAGAGAGAATGCACACTCAACACTCAATTCTATTGTCCTATTGCATTCACAATGAACCATACAATGATATAGGCTTTCCAGGCTTATCCCACTTTACACATCATCATCCATGTGGCAACTCCTTTTCCACTCTTTTGCTCAACACTCACACACCATACATGTGGCATTCTTATCTTACCACAATATCTTGCACCTCTAGGGTGCTTTCACACACTCAACCAAATAACCCATTCATTTTACATTGCACATTTCAACAGAACATGCCTTAAACCAAAAAACAAAACCTTCTAAACCCAAGAAATATAAGGGACAACAAACTATCAAAACCAAGGTTGAAAAAGAGGACAGGGAAAAGGAGCCCATGAAGGTAAACCCAAAAGGGGACATAAACCCAAAAGAGCCAAAAGGGGACATAAACCCAAAAGAGCCAAAAGCTACACATGATGCAGAAGCATCCACCTCAAAGGCCACCACACAAACCACAAAACCCATATGTGCGACACATGATAAAATCCCAAAAGAAAATTCAATCTTGTCACATGGACAAACATAATGAAAACCTGACGATCCAAAGAAAGTCAGAAGATGAAACATGTTCTAGTACGTTGCTAAGTGAGGATGAAACAAGCTCTGACTCTTCATTCAATGCACTTCCCATACCAATCCACCCAATCACCCCAAATTGAAAATCATGATCATATAACATATGCAAAAAGCAAAAAGCAAACTTAGGAGAGCATGCTTAGCATAGTTGAGTGTCTTACAAGATCACCGACTATGCTTGAACCTAATAATACCAATCCTAAAAAAGCAACCAAAATACAAAACCCAGAGGAGTATTGCTTCCCCTTTCAAGAGGAAAACATACTCTCTATAGAAGAGTCATTAGAGACAGATTGCACAAATTATGCGGTTGAGAAAGCACGTGAGGAATTCGATGAATCCCTTACAAAATTAAAGCAGTCTCTCAAAACCTCATTTGGAGGAATGATCTTCTCTCATGGTGGTGAAGCCAGCATAACATTAGCACTTGCATCTTTAAGGGCTCAACATGAGTTATACCAAGACATAAAGAGCTCCAAAGAACAAGACTGATGATTCACAAGTTTTCAAATAGAACTTAGTTAGAGGACCAAGTGTGCCATTGTACACATTGGGTACTCTTGAAAACGCTGAGAGCCAAAAAGAGGACGAAAGTGAATGGGAATATAAAATAGAAACGAGATCTAAAGCTAAAACACAAACTAAAACATCCATGGTTCCTCTTGAAGATTCTATCATGGTATGGTTAGATTTCCCTACAAGCAGTGATGTTAAGTGCAAACGCGCGTTGATTAACCCTCAAGCTATTCATAACATCATGATAATAGACACTTGGGTGTCATTGGAACAACCTAAACTCATCCCTACAGACAATGGTCTTGCAAGAGGAGCCAATGGAAAAAACATTGAAGTTCCCGACTACTTTAGCTATGCTACTCAAATAATCGGTGGAGATGTGGAATTTACATTCCATGTTACCCTAGATTCCCTTGAGTATGATGTCGTCCTTGGTGGAACTTAGATACATGACTTGTTGTATTCAATTGATGAATCCATGCAAACAGTCACCTTGAACACTCCTGCAAGCATTATGCAATTGCTCTTACGGGAGGACGAGACCTTGGAGGATCAACAACTTTCAACATATCTTACTGAAAAGATCTCTTGGATTCTGGTTGGATTGGAACTTTCCAATAAAAGCACCACATCTCAATCACAACTTTATCCAACACGAGAACACAATCTCGTGACCCTCAAGTTATGGGATTTGTTAGGTCAACCATTACTCAACGGCTCATCCTGAAAGAATTTCCTTTACACAAGACTTGAACATGCCATGTTTGGGGTACTTTGAACATATAATGGACATAAATAGACTATTGCTACCTAAGCACCACTATGCTTTGCCAGCACGATAGGGTCATCATGATGGTCGACACAAAGTTGACAATACCATATTGCAAGGAAGAGGATCCAAACTTAATAGATTTCTATGATGCCGAATGCAAAAAGTTATAAGCCTCTTCCATGAAAACCTCTCTACATAATGACCTACCATCTGCGTCAACTCTGATAAAGCATCTACTCCTTCAAACCCATCCTCACCAACGAAGTTTGATGCTAAAACCTCGCAATCAATAAAGAAGTTCCCCCTGCACAACCATCTATCTTTAACAAGGAACTCAAAGGAAAAGCCCCAGAGCCTATGCCAATCAAATTTGGGTGCCTTGACAGTCAAAGTCTCTTCCTCAATGCAACACTCAGAGGCCAAGGAAAAAGAAAAGTACTCCACAACACCATCCACAAAAGCCTATGTGAGTTCCTTAAAGAACTCCACCAAGTCAACGAGTGTGAGTACCAAAAAGATTACCTACAAGCACAAGGGTACTACCAAGATAATACCAAAGCTTGGATTCCCAAGCGCATCAAACAGTCCCTTCAACTTGTTCAAAGAAACAAATCTCAGCACCAAAGGCATCAGCCACCAGTTTATAATGAATATCAAAGATGGGTGCGTGTGCATGTGCTTGAACAACAAGGACACTATGATGGTAATCCCATCTTATGGTTGCCAAAATGAAACAATGTGAAGAAAGCCTCACCACACCGACTTCAACCCCAACAGCTTCACCTAAAGTTCGACAAGAATGGCAACCCAAGCAACACCAAGCAAGTCACTCAACCACTCTCATGCATTCAACACCTACACAAGAGCTTGTGTGTTCAAGCAACCCCAATGGTAAGCAACCAGCACTCTTACCTACTGCCTCGACAACATTTGAGCCAAAGATTCAAGAATCAATTCCCATGTCTGCAAAACGGAGACTTATGAGCGCATCAAAGACAAACTTACAATGCTCTTTTCACCCCTTTGGATGTGAAGCGTAAGTGCAGAAGTTAAGCGGCAGACATAAGAACCTATACTCTCCAAAAGGGAAGCCACAAGAACCTCTTGCTCACAAGGTGGTAGTAAAAAATAAAACAAATAAACACAAACACAAGGGAGTCACACATATGGCCTCCCTACAAGTGGTAGAATATCACAAGCAACTCCCAAGGGTCTTCGATAGCCATTATATTCTGTTAAGCTTATAGCTTACTATTATTTTGGCTATGTTAATGTAGCAGCTGCTCCATGAGTACATATCCATACTCATGCAATGGAGGACATTTGCACCAAAGCTTCACCATCAACAACTTCCAGGTACATCTCTAGATGGGGGACCATGGTGGGTAAAAGCCTGGTCAATGGTACAACCCATCGCGTGGAGTTTTCCTTCAAATCACAAACCTCTCCAAATGGTGCTACCATCTTCAAAAATCAATGATCTCCAATCCTTAGTGAAGATATCTTAGCCTTGTAAGTTGACGTTTTTGTTTCAATCCTCACCAACAAGTGGCTACTTCGACAAAAAGCAACAGCTTAATAAGAGTCTATATGACTCAATTCTTGTACTTCATGTATATCTGCTTCATAAGAGCACTTAAATATACATAAAAACATAAAAAGCACATGGGAAGAAGCATGCAGGAAAAGGATAACATTTGACAAGAGTCCTGCCACACAAAGGGACATCATCGAAGGCCAATTTCTTCAAATGATATATGTCGCTTCAATGAATCAAATGAAGAACTGAGAATCACCATCTCATTCTGATGATTATGTCTACGTTCCTTTGGATCCTTCCCTCTCTTATCTCCAATTAATAACATCTCTTAGCTTCCCCACTAACATAAATCGCATGTGACCTTACTTATGATTGCCAAAAATAAAGTGAGTAAACCCCCCCCTCCCCAAAAAAAAAAGCTCACACCAATATAAAAATACATCATTCGCAAACAAAAAACCCCACCCAATTAGGAATTCCCAATAAACCACTAACCTTTTCATTCAATAACTAGCTTTTCTTATTCTTCCGGAGGAACAGACCATTGAATGTCACTCAACATTAAAGCCATCGACAAAGCTTGTCCATACTCCCCACACACAAAGGTCTTTAACGCGATCAGAGGACGCAATCGCCATCAGGAAGGGGGGAATGTTAACCCATTCCTATGGTTAACCGCAGCTCACCCAAATCCTTCATCTCAAACTTTTGCTTTAAAAGCCTCCTAACATCATGTATGTCAATATCATTATCACCAGTGATAATTAAGTCATCTACATAGATGACTAATAGCATGATCCCTCTATCTGTCTTTTTCACATAAAAGTGAAAACTCTACATTAGATATCTGAAATAATCCAATGGTAACAAGATACTCCCCGATCTTGTTTGACCATGCTTTAGGTGCCTGCTTCAAGCCATACAAGGCTTTGCGTAACTTGCACACAAAATATGAGTGTGCATCACTCTTATAACCTGGTGGGCTGCATCATGTAAACTTCTTCTTGCAAATCACCATGCAAGAAGGCATTCTTTACATCTATTTGATGTAAAGTTATGCTTGACTTAATACACCCACTTATATCCAATTGCCTTCTTTTTCTTAGGCAAAGACACTAACTCCCATGCTGCATTTGAATCCAATGCTTCCATCTCCTTATTCATGGCATCTTCCCATTTCTTATTTCCAAGTGTCTACTCAAAACAAGTGGGCTCCAATTCCTGTATTTCTTTAACCATGTAAGCATAATGATGGGCTGTATATCCATCATATCTCAACCTGTCACAACAGGGTACCTAACCCTCGTAGACTTGCGTACACCTGGGTCATTGCCAGGTGTTCTCAAAATAGCCCTCATTCTCCTTACACCATGAGTAACCATAGATGGAATGCCAAGCTCTTCATCAAGGCTCTGCTTAGAGCCACTAGAGTTACCATCCACATATGAGTGACCTGATGACAGATCACGCACAAAAGGTTGATCTACCTTTTCCTTCCCTCATCATGATACATGTGTACCTACATCCATCCTCAACCTGCCTGACCATGGGCTAGTATTGGATCCACTACTAGAGGACTCTCTAGGTCCACTAAGCACCTGATTGTTGCTCTACATGTGGTGCAACATCAACACTTCTTACGTCTACATCTTATGTTGCCTTCACTGCTGGTGCATATCAGCTACTCATCTCATCAAAGACAATATCTCTACTTACTCGCATCTCATGAGTGGTAGGGCTATAGCATCTATAACCTTTCTACTCCATAGCATAACCAATAAAGATGCATCTCTTTGCCTTTGGATCCAACTTTGTTCTCACTTCATCAGGAACATGCACATATGCAATACACCCAAACATTTTTAAGTGAGACACATCCAGTCTTATGCCTGTAAACTTATGTTCAGGCGTCATACCATGAACAACTGCAATGGGTGTCTTGTTCATAATATACACATTGCTAATGCTTCTGCCAAAAAATAATGTGCCATATTCTTTTTAGCCATTAAGGCACGTGCCACTTCTGCAATGTGCTTGTTTTTTCTTTCTACAACACCATTCTATTGCGGAGTGTACCTGCATGTAAATTATCTCTTGAAATTGCTGAACTCATTGGAGAAATATTCTCCCCCACCATTTGATCTCAAGTGTTTTATTTGATGCCTTTTTCCCTTCTCGACCAAGGCTTTAAATATGTGAAAGTGAGCAAACACCTCACTTTTCTCCTTCATGAAGTAAACCCACACTTTTCTAGTGTGGTCATCAATGAATGTAACATAATACCTGAACCCTACACTTGTTGTAGTCTTGGTCGGCTCCCATACATCTGAATGTATGACATATGGCCTTGCACTGACATGCTTTTCATGTGGGAAAGCATGTTTGGCATGCTTACCAAGCTGGCATGCTTCACATGCTTTGTGATACAATATTTTGGGCCTACATAGACTTCAGACACTGTACATTCACATGACTAATGCGCTTGTGCCATATGTCAATATCGGCAATGACACATGTTCCATGTGCAAACATGGCAACCTTTACTTCAGGCATATTCACATCCAAAGTAAACATCCTGCCATTTCTGTTACCCTTTGCAACCAAGCGACATTGATTTTTAAGTCTTCCACAAAACATCCTTGAGGATTAAACCTCACTTGCAGACCTTGCTCAACCATCTATCCAACAGAAATCAGGGTTCTTTTTAATATTTGGAACATGAAGTACATCTGCCAAGTACTTTATTTTTCCATTCTGCATTGACAATGGCACTTTACCAACATGCGCAATGAGATGCGCAGTATCATCACCTGTTTCTACATAGCCTGGTTTTTCCATTTTCTACATGTTTCTAAACCACTCAACATGACTAGTCATGTGGTTAGAGGTGCCATAATCCACATACCATGTATCTTGAGATCCTGACACATCTCATGTTATGGAACTGAGCATGTGCTGCATCGCAAACAACAACTGCTCACTTATGTCATCACCTCCATGTTTACTAGATGATGCATAGTTGCCATGCTATTGTCATTCTACTTTTTATAGCAGTCCTTTACCATGTGCCTTGGTTTGCCACAATAATAGCACTCTATGCTATTTGCATTTTGATTTCTTTGCCAACCACCTTGGCCTCTTTGGCTCCCCTGCCTCTAGACTAGCCTCTTCCACTTATGTATGATTGTTGCTGTGAATCATTGGATTGTTGTTGTCCAGAATTCTGATTTCCTTGTCGGCCACCACCTTGGCCTCGACCATGACCTCTACCTCTATCTCTACATGAAGTAGAGTAAAAGGCCTGTTCACAGATGTGTTCTTGCTTTGTGAAGAAGTGTCCTCACCTAGTGACTGTCTCTGGTTGAGAACTGTCTCTGGTCGAAATTTGGTCAACAGACACCAAGTCCCAAAAGTTGGGAATATTCTCCCTGAATGCAATGGAGATCTTGAATGGCTTGTACTCTTTGCCAAGCTACATTTCAAACAAACATTCACCAAATCCGCATCATCTTGCATCGATACATTGATGGACCCAAGGGATTCAACAATGACCTCGATCTTTAAAGCATACTCATTGATGGACATGCTTTTTTTTTCCACAGTATGCAGCTCTTGCTTTAGCTGCTATTTCCTTACCTTTGTATTGGTGTGGAACATCTACACTAGATTCTACTACTAGAGTGTTGGCATCATGTATGTCTCCTATTATCGTGTCTGTGACACTAATTGAAAGCCAATACATGACTTTCCTTGCACCTTGATTCCAATCCTTGAATGCCTTTATGTTTGCTGGGGTGGCATTCTCTTTAGACAACTCACAAGGCTTCTCATTGTCTCCTTCGACATAGTCCCAAAATCCTTTACCCATAAAGAAATTGGTCATTCTGAACTTCTAAGCATGGAAGTTGTTCTTGTCCAGCTTCTCACTGACAATTTAATTGATTTTGTTAGACATGTTTTCCTGCAAACAATAAAAAAATCTACAACAGAAAATTTATGTATGCAGCTTGTAACACAACAGTATCTTCTCTGACTACTGCATAGCAGTACTTCAGGACAACTTGTAGATCACCAGATCTGACCAAAGTACATGTGTATATATATACCTAATGTCAACAATACATGTGCAATACTATCTACACTCCCAAAATGCACTATTGCACTGCAGTAACTAGATTTCGACCAGAGATAATTCTTAACTAAAACTTCCTGAAATTGTCGAAAATACCTTGCAGTGATAGAACGGAGACCAAGACGCGCTCGAAACATGTTTTTTGCTGTGAAATTTCTAGCTACAAAATTTATTCTACAGCCACCATATCTAACCAAAGTACATGTACATATACACAATGTCAACAATACACGTGCAAACACTGTCTGCACTCCCAAAATGCACTGTTGCACTGTAATAACCAAATTTCGACCAGAGACAGTTCTCAACCAGAACTTCCCAAAACTGTTGAAAATACCTTGCAGTGATAGAATGAAGACTGAGACGTGCACGAAATACGTTTTTGGCCGTAAAATTTCAGTATTGCGTACCACACAGGCACCTCCAAGCCTGCGAAGGCAGCTCCTCAATTGGAGATGTGTAGCTCTCGGAGCTACTGAGGGAAGTTGTACCTAAACCAAGAAGGGAGAGAGAGAGAGAGAGAGAGAGAGAGAGAGAGAGAGAGAGAGAGAGAGTTTCTATGTGAGAGTGTGTGTGTGCATGAGAGAGAGACAGAGACAGAGAGAGAGAGAGAGAGAGAGAGAGAGAGAGAGAGAGACTAAGACTTTCTGTGTAGGAGATAGTTTGTGTGGGAGGAGATAGTGTGTGTTTTCATTAGTGTATGTGCGGTGTGTACATGTGTGTGTGTGAGAGAGAGAGAGAGAGTGAGAGAGAGAGTGAGAGAGGCATATAATTTTTACGTAGGAGATAGTTTGTGTGGGAGGAGAGAGTGTGCATTTATATTAGTATATGTGCAGTGTGTACATGTGTGTGTGTGTGTGTGTGAGAGAGAGAGAGAGAGAGAGAGAGAGAGAGAGAGAGAGAGAGAGTATATGCATGCATTCCTGTCCAGGAATATTGTGGAAGAGATTTCGAGAAGAAATGATAGAAGATTTTCTATACCAGTTATCGAGAAGCAGGGGTCAGTTTATTGGTATTGAACAATTAGCTGAAACTCATGCACTACTACATTTAGAAGAAATTCTTCGTGCTCAGAGATGGACATTGGCAGATTTTGAAGGAATGCCTGAACTAAACAGAACTGATTTGGAAGTCTTGGGTGAAAATAGATTGCTTTTGGAAGAGAGATCTTTTGATACTGTCAAACAATCTAACCTGTCAAGTGCTATGGAGTCAACATTAACAGATAGCCAGCGTGTTGCTTTCGATGCTGTAATGCATGCAATTGTGAGATGCAGGTGACATTTTTTTTTTCCTTACGCGAGTACGTGGACAAGGGTATGTTGCTTTGGCCACTGCATCATCAGGTATTGCTTCTCTACTCTTGGCGAATGGACGTACTGCACATTCTAGATTCAAGATACCTCTGGAGCTAAACAATTCTTCAACTTGCAAAATCCCTGTACATGGACAACTTTGCTGAGGTTTTGAGAGTTTGTAAGCTCATTATTTGGGATGAAGCTCCAATGATTCATCGTTATGCTTTTGAAGCATTGGATAAGAGCTTACAAGATGTATTATTCTCAGATAAGCCATTTGGTGGAAAGGTTGTATTAATGGGGGGAGATTTTAGACAAATCTTGCATGTTATTATGAAGGGAAGACGTGAGGATATTGTTAATGCAACATTGTGTCGTTCCTTTCTATGGAACTCTATCAAAGATCTAAAGTTAACTGAAAATATGCGTATTCAATCAAGCAATACTAATGGATGCAATGAGTTTAAAAAGTGGGTCATGAATATTGGGAATGGAGTGGATTGTAGCGATAATAATACGATGGTGACACTACCAAGTAATATGGTCTTGCAAAGATCGACTATTAAAGACTTGGTACATTGGGTATACTTTGAATTGGCTATCACTACGACATATGCTTCATACTTTAGTGAGCATGCTATTCTTGCTCGGATAAACAGTTAAGTGGATATTGTGAATAAGACAGCATGCAATGCCTGGTGAGCCTAAGCAATATTTCAGTGCAGATTCAATTCTTGAAAATGATAAAAATTCATTCCTATATTCCACAGAATTTTTGAACACAATCGACCTTCGGGGCAGATATCCACCTCACTGCTTGGTTTTAAAGTTAGAAGCTCCTGTTATTTTGCTTCGTAACTTGGATCCAAGACGTGGACTCTGTAATGGTACACAGATAATATGTAAGGCCTTTCACTCTAAAGTCTTGGAGACTGAAATCATCACTGGTACTAAAGTTGGTGAAAGAGTATTTCTTCCACGGGTTACCTTTATATGCAGCGAGACCCAACTACCATTCACCATGAGGCGGAGACAGTTTCCCGTGCGGCTGGCATTTGGCATGTCAATAAACAAATCACAAGGCCAAACCCTAAATGTCTTAGGGTTGTATTTGGTGACTCCAGTGTTTACTCATGGACAATTGTATGTCGCGTTATCACGAGCACGGTCTCCTCATGGTCTCCTCATGCTGTGAAGGTGTTACTCGAGGATAACGCTAATGTGGAGTGTTCATTTGATGATCTTCAAAGTTATACACCTACAACAAACAATATTGTTTATAAGAAGATCTTGATGACTTCAGAGTGACAAGTCAGGTTTCTTATTTAAGTTCTGCAATTTGATTAATTTTGTTGTGATTTCTTTTTTTATACATATTTGTCCATGGTAAAAGTACCTATTTTTGTTGTTTATGTTTTGACTGACATGTCTAAGATTACCTTTACATTGGACATGCCTTTGTCGAGGATAGTAGGTGAGTTATTCTCTATATTTGCATAACTTTTCTTGATTACAAAGTATGGAACATGACTTTCTATACAGATGTCTATCTGTACAGAGCCATCGCTATGGTCAGCTCCTATTATTGCAGGTCACGTAGCAGGGATTATGATTGATGCTTATAGGGATGGGTAAGTATAAGTGTAATTGTTAGGCATTGTATAAATATTTTTTGAACCTATATATAAATAATTGTATAACCTATTTGTTATGCTTTGATTTTAGGATATTGCATGACATTGATACGTTTATGGTAAGAGTTGTCGACGAAGGCATCGAGATGTACGGGATTGGTGTTCCTGATGAGGAGTGGGGTGGCTATTTGTTTTGGAGAGAGATGGACAGATGCTTTGCATCATTTGAGGAGTATTCAGTACCTGATGTGACTGGTTGTTTCTTACATCCATCATGACCATTGGTATTTGTTATGGGTTTTATACTAGAGCTCCTCATGTACCATCCACTCGATGTTCTATTGTACGAGGTAATTTTGATTATGTTTTTCTATTATAAGATTTTTTTGAGATTTTATGTGTCGTTATGTGCAGGTCCTTTTGAGATTTGATTTATCGTTGTTTCGTTTGTGCAAGTTCTTTGCATTCATCGATAGTAGAGCATGTGCGGGATGCATCACCGCTTTACAATAGAGAGCGTATTGTGAGGAAACAAATGAATGATCCTTCTCATAAGAGAAGAATTCAATTTGTTGATTCTGACATTACTGATTGAGAGTACGTATTTTGTGGTGCATTTTGAGAATATGTAATATTGGTCCTTTTTTGCATCTTCGTATGTTACATTTCTATGATATTTTTGTTTTCGCTATAAATCTACGAGACATGGATGTTATTTTGAGATATGTATATATGAAGTCACTTGAAATAATGTATTGTGTTTAGTTAAAACATGACCTCAATCGGAGAAACTGAGACTGTTTTTTTTGGATCTCTACCCGCCGCAGCAACACGCGGGTCTAATACTAGTTTTTGGATCTACATCACAATGTGTGTGTGTGTGTGTGTGAGAGAGAGTGAGAGAGAGAGAGAGAGAGAGAGAGAGAAGCTATGAAGGGTTATGTGTGTGTGCGATCTAGGTCACAATGTGTGTGAGTGACACACACACACACACACTGAGAGAGAGAGAGAGAGAGAGAGCTATGAAGGGTGATGTGGAGGTTTGCATTTTTTGAGCCTGTGAAGAAATGCGGAATCTCCTGCACAAATTGCTCACCCAGGTATCTTTTCTTTTCTTTAACTCTTGTTTGTTTAGGTTGCACGGCTGCACGCAATCTCCTGAGAAAAAACGCCAGGAGAAAGAAGGAAAGGCAGAGAAGGCAGCAGAGAAATCAGAGCACCACTAGGCTTTTCTTAGGTTAGGGTTCAGAACTTCTCCCTGGTATATGCGAACTATGCAAAGTGTAAGTTTCACAACTGGCCCCCCACCCCCGCCATGCCCCGCTGCTGGCGGCCATTTTCCGTCCCCAACCCAAAAACCCTTCCTCTCAGGCTGTCTGTAAAGCAGGTTTTTTTACTATGGCCAGAGAGCTTCCTTGCATTTTCTGTCTGATACTGTGCTTTGAAAATAAGGTCCTTTTTTGACAAGATAATGAGATGCCATTGGAGCTTCTATTTCTTGTCATTCTTTGAAGTATCAACCATCATTCAAGAGTTTAATTTTTTAAGTTCTTTGACTAGGCATAGTTAACTATTGAATCTTTTTCAAATACAGCTCACCAACAAGGAGTGTGTACCTTTTCAATGCTTTGAAAACTAACTGTATGCATAAAGGCTTAACCTCAGGTGTCCCACCATACTTTTCTGCTGACCATATATACACAGAATTGGCTGTATCTCTTTATTTGGAAGCCTCTATATTCTGAGCTCAATTGTGCAAGAAAATATCAGGTAATCTCTGCAGTTGTCGAGCCTATGGGTCAAGACATAATCAGCATAAAAAAAGGTGTGGTGGTGCTTTAGGTCCAGAATATGGCTGTGCCCACTACATGACATGAATGCCCTGCAAGCCAGCATCCTTCCAGGTGTCCCTTGACCACCCTTTGTATCCTATATCGCATCGTGGTTCTTCAACTCCTGCCTAGATGCCTCCTGCATGTATGTACTTGTGCACTTCTGTACTTGCACATCTTGCTTTGCAGGCTACTCCACAATGAACCTGACCATTGGGAAACCATGAAAACAAGCGTATATTCAAGGTTCATCTGCAGTAAGTAACTTCAATGGGCTGTGACGTATAAACTGTCTATGATACTCTCATTAAATCTCCCATTGATCCCAGTGGATCCATGTTGGAGGCTTGCCTATCTGCATACCATCCTGAAATTTAAGTATCCAAGTACAAGGTTCTTCCCTGACACTTAGAGCTTGGTGAGAGAGAAAGAGAGAACTTCCTTGGGTCATTTGTGCTGTATTACACATAGTTGTTACGATACGAAAATACGATACGGTTCGATACAATGCTGTCCATGACACTCAGAGCTTGGTGAGAGAGAAAGAGAGAACTTCCTTGGTGTCATTTGGGCTGTATTTACACATAGTTGTTACGGTGCGAAAATACGATACCGTACAATACAACGTTGTATGGGAATTTTTGGTACAATATGAAATTTTGGGATACTGTACATAAAATACTTTTTTTTAAAACACTAGAGAGGGAGAGAGAGAGGGAGAGAGAGAGAGAGAGAGAGGGAGAGAGAGAGAGAGAGGGAGAGGCTTGAGAAGTTGAGAGAGAGAGGGGGGCTTTAGAAGTTGAGGGGGTGGGACTCTTGGGAGAGAGGCTTGAATGAAAGTTGAGAGAGAGGGCTTGAGAAGTTGAGGGAGAGAGAAACAGAAGAAGAGGAAGAAGAAGAAGAAGAAGAAGATTGTATTATCATCCACTGGGGGCCAAATATGACCCATGGGACCAACAAACTAGTACAAGACAAAAACAAAAGTCTCCTTCTGTTACTGTGAAGGGTAAAACTAGCAAGCTAGTGTGTGGCATAGTCTGACTCAAGCTCCTCTCTATGTTTGAAGAGTCGAGTACCCAAAACAGTGGGTGTGGCTATAAGCAATACTTGTGGCAGATGTGTGTGGCCTTCAAGGAGTTTGCTGAAACTGCCTCAAATAGGTGTATATCAAGGACAAACCATGACCATATGTTCTTCTGACTCCATGGCCTTCATGTCACAAAATTTGCAGATTCTTTTCTGCCTTGGCACCTTCTACCATGCTCCTCTTTCAATCTCAAGCTTGTGTGATCTAGTCCGAAGACATGCTATATTCCTGCGTGTATGGAGTGGCATTGGTGTGCTTATGTATGCTCGAGTGTTGTCCTCTCCTTGTGTGTAGAATGACCAAAAATCTGAATTAATGGCATCACAATAGTACTCAAATTTAGCCTTTTTCTCCGTTGATTGCCACTTGTTACGGAGTGTCTCTAGGAGGGCGTGATGGAAAACTTCCATATCCATATTTTCATGTGGCAGTTCTAGGTATTTGTCTACCTTCCATCATTTGAACCAGCCTTGCAAATCTTGCATCCATCCGAAAGATAGCATCTTACTTTTATGATTTTTTTGTGCCTCCTGCTTGTCTCGCAAGCCTTCTTGGGTAATCTATCATCATTTATACGTTTGATCTTGATTATGTATCGGAAAACCCTCTTCATTGTGTGACATTCAATTGGTTGACAGCATGTCTCTAGGAGTAGTATTGAGTAAGGTGTTCTAGAGAGAGAGAGAGAGAGAGAGAGAGAGAGAGAGAAAACTATATTAACGTCCTTTAGAGGCCACATCTGACCTATAGGACTAATCAGATACATCCATGTGATTACATTCCACTTCGGGGGCCACAAAATGAAAATAGAGATAAAACTAAAAATAGTTCAAATTCCCTACATGACCGTAGGAGAATCCTAGATAGCATGAAGAATTTCTCTGGCAGCTACTCTTCATTACTACCATGTTTGGTTCTCCTGAAATTTGCAATAACAGCTCTACCTCTACGGTAGATTGCCCATTTTCCTTGTTTCCTTGCTTCGTATACTTTATTGAGTTCTTGTTTCCTGTTTTTTAGTTGTGTGGCTATGAGTTCATCCGCCATCCACACCTTCGTTCCCTTCAGTAACCTTCTTTGCTTCATGACTTTAATTTTGTCTTTCATATCTGCGTACCTCAAAACCACATGTTTTCCTTTGATTGCCACTGAGGGATCTCCAATGTCGATGAAAGGGATAGCTTTGCACAGCTTTCTTTGTAGAATCTCGCATTCCGGGACATAAGTATCATTCGCAATCTTGAAACTACTAGCTGTACCAGCTTTTGAACTTGTTGTACCTGTTGTACCAGCCATCGTACCAGTTGTACCAGCCACCGTACCGGTTGTATCAACCACTGTACCTGTTGTACCAGCCCTTGTACTGCCTGTATCAGCTTCTGTACTTGCTGTACCCTTTCTATTGCATGAAGACCCGTGGTTTTTGGGGAAGAATCAGTACCCACACGGAGGTATATGGATTATATTGTTGGCTCGGCATTTCTACAGCCTATGTTCCGGCTTGGTTGCCTCGTGTTGGGTTGTGTTATGGCATTTGTATATGGATAATCCAGCATCTCCCATGGGGAGAGTAAGGCCCTCAAAGCTTGTACATGATATTATTCTCCTTGGGTAATAAAATACTCCAAGGGGGGAGTCGGCCCATTCCGGCCTCTATGCGGTGTCACACGTGTAAGCTCCATTTTCAGCATTTGTGGATGTTTTGTCCAACTTTATGTTTTATGCAAAGTGATGATGGATATGTGTTAAGGCTGTGGCCATGTTTAAATGTTTTAATATGCATTGATGGTATCAACAAGTGTGTCAAAGGCCCTAGTCTCCTGGGCACCCGCCGTGAGTTTCATTGGTATCAGAGCATAGGTTTTCTTGGAAGCGGAGGCTTCCTTCTATCAATAAGGAAGAGAAAAGATCTGAAGTGGAGACCACACTTACCATCATTGCTGTTAAGCATGGCCAGTCGCTTCATAGCTTATGAAGCAAGAGCATGAGCAGTAGACAGCTTGTTGATCTTAAGGATTTATGAATTCACAAAATTTATCTTGGAAGTGTGAAGTTGGCTTTATGTGCACACGTTTAGCACTCTTTCCATATGGATATTGTGGATTATATTATCAAGCTTACAGGCAAGCTATATGGAGATATATCTCAAGATATCTTAAGGATATGGTGACAAGATATTTCTTTTGGCTTCATGACCAACCTGGCAAAGAAAAGCTAAGTATACTTTGAGTTTGCAAAGTTAGTGCTTTTGCTATGAAGTGTTTTTGATGTTCACTAACCCTTGTATAGCTATGCAAGGAGAAAGGTGGTGTTGTTTGCCTTGAGATGGTTTTAGGGAAACATTGTTTATGGCTCCCTTTATTGGGATGGATTATATCCATGGAGATTTCTTTCTTGGACGAGATTTATATAGATATTGGGCTTCACAAGCAATTTCTATGGACGAATCTGTCCGAGTTTATAGAGAAGAAATCTTTGGATATCTCATAGATATGATGCTTTTATGGATAAAAGTCCACCTCTACTCCAAGGTGTGTGGTTAGCACGGAGTATGTGGTAAGAGTTATTGTATACAAGGATTATGGTATAGAGGTCTATGGATTCCTGGACTTCTTTTCTAGGGATTTGGATCCATCCTCAGGTTTATGGATTATGTTTATGGCTCCCTTTTACTGGGATGGATTATTCTTTTTGGCTCTCTTTATTTGGGATGCATTGGACTTATGAAACTCATGATTCACATACCCTGTGTAGTGTTCTCTTGTCCTACGTGCTCTCTTGAAGATTGTTTCTACCATGTGAGGGTGGAACAATAGAGAGCAGATGGAAGGGAACATGGGCACTTCAAAGGGTAGTGACAAGCACAACATACCTTGTGTAGTGTTCTCTTGTCCTACGTGCTCTCTTGAAGATTGTTTCTACCATGTGAGGGTGGAACAATAGAGAGCAGATGGAAGGGAACATGGGCACTTCAAAGGGTAGTGACAAGCACAACATACCCTATGTAGTGTTCTCTTGTCCTACGTGCTCTCTTGAAGATTGTTTCTACCATGTGTGGGTGGAACAATAGAGAGCAGATGGAAGGGAACATGGGCACTTGAGAGGGTAGTGTGAGTTGGTGGTCGAAATGCCTACAAACTATTGGTGGCCGAAATGCCTATAAACTATGTGTACCAGAAATGCTTATGAAACACCAGGTTATCTATGCCTGCGAGTGATTGTTTTATCTTGTAACTTGAGCCCACCTCTCATCCAAGGTGTGTGGTCAGAGTACCAACATGGAGTGCAAGTGGTAAAGTGGACATGACGGGACTTATGTCTGCCAAGGGTCATGTGGACCGATGTCTTGTTGACAGAAGACTTATTTTGTCTCGCCCATTTACTTGGGACATGGATTATGATATCTGGACTTATGGGACTGTTTTGTCTCGCCCATTTACTTGGGACATGGATTATGATATCTGGACTTATGGGACTGATTTATCTCGCCCATTTATCTTAGGACATGATTATGATTCTGGACTTATGGGACTGTTTTTGTCTCGCCCATTTATCTTGGGACATGATTTTGATATTGGTATTATGGAGACTTATTTAGTCTCGCCCATTTCTTTGGGACATGGATTCTTTAGTTATATTGGATTTTTGAGACTGTCTCGTCTCGCCCAATCGATGGGACATGATTATATCTTGAATATATGGCTTGAAGCTTAAAGTTGCGGACAACTTTTAAGAAGTTGGGGAGGATGTCACCAGCCTGGACATTTCCCAGTCTGAAAGGGGTCTGGTGGACTCCAGGATGTTTAAATATTTGGAAAGTACAAGCTTTGGGAATGGGGGATTATCCTAGAATACAAAGGACCACACTCCTAAAATTTAGGAGAGTTGCTATTTTTGGCCTGACTCCGATGGAAATTCTGTTCGCATCATTACATCTGGAATTGAGCAGATACCAAGAGTTGGCAAAGTGCCTATGACAGAATGTCTACCAGTTGGGATATTTTTAGAGGTAAAGATTATGGAAGGACCCATCTCTTAGATTGGGACATGTGGCAAGAAAGTGGACCAAAGTGAGACAAGTGGCCTGACACTTGTTATAAAGTGGATCAAAGTGAGACAAGTGGCCTCACACTTGTCACTTCAGCTATTGGGTGGCTCTCCACTTGTCATTGTCGCCTTCTCTTGTCATTTTAGCTCATGGGAGGCCTAAATCTATAAATTGGAGCCCTCTCTCTTCATTAATGGAGGCTCTCTTGCTGCACACTAGCCTCTACCATCGTTACAGGCTGCCCTAATGATGGCTACTCTCTTTCTCTCTCTCTTGAAGGTTGCCATGAAGAATACCGGCTGTTGGGGACTGTTTTGGAGGCTTCCATCGCGAAGAAATATTGAAGCCTTGTACTAGCTGTACCAACTTTTGTACTTGTTGTACCTGTTGTACCAGCCATCGTACCGGTTGTACCAGCCACTGTACCTACTGTACCAGTCCTTGTATTGGTTGTACCAGCCCTTGTACTTGCTGTACCCTTTCTATTGCATGAAGACCCGTGGTTTTTGGGGAAGAATCAGTACCCACACGGAGGTATATGGATTATATTGTTGGCTCGGCATTTCTACAGCCTATGTTCCGGCTTGGTTGCCTCGTGTTGGGTTGTGTTATGGCATTTGTATATGGATAATCCGGCATCTCCCGTGGGGAGAGTAAGGCCCTCAAAGCTTGTACATGATATTATTCTCCTTGGGGAGTCGGCCCATTCCGGCCTCTATGCGGTGTCACACGTGCAAGCTCCATTTTCAGCATTTGTGGATGTTTTGTCCAGCTTTATGTTTTATGCAAAGTGATGATGGATATGTGTTAAGGTTGTGGCCATGTTTAAATGTTTTAATATGCATTGATAGTATCAACAAGTGTGTCAAAGGTCCTAGTCCCCTGGGCACCCGCCGCGACAAGGCTTCAGTATTTCTTCGTGATGGAAGCCTCCAAAACAGTCCCCAACAGTCGGTATTCTTCATGGGCAACCTTCAAGAGAGAGAGAAAGAGAGTAGCCATCATTAGGGCAGCCTGTAACGGTGGTAGAGGCTAGTGTGCAGCAAGAGAGCCTCCATTAATGAAGAGAGGGCTCCAATTTATAGATTTAGGCCTCCCATGAGCTAAAATGGCAAGAGAAGGCTACAATGACAAGTGGAGAGCCACACAATAGCTGAAGTGACAAGTGTGAGTCCACTTGTCTCACTTTGATCCACTTTATAACAAGTGTCAGGCCACTTGTCTCACTTTGGTCCACTTTCTTGCCACATGTCCCAATCTAAGAGATGGGTCCTTCCATAATCTTTACCTCTAAAAATATCCCAACTGGTGGACATTCTGTCATAGGCACTTTGCCAACTCTTGGTATCTGCTCAATTCTAGATGTAATGACGCGAACAGAATTTCCATCGGAGTCAGGCCAAAAATAGCAACTCTCCTAAATTTTAGGAGTGTGGTCCTTTGTATTCTAGGATAATCCCCCATTCCCAAAGCTTGTACTTTCCAAATATTGAAACATCCAGGAGTCCACCAGACCCCTTTCAGACTGAGAAATGTCCAGGCTGGTGACAATCTCCTCGTCCTCCAATACCTCTACCTGTTCCCAATCCTTTGACAAACCACCCACCCTAATTTCTGCTCGTTCTCTTCATTAATCTGTGATATTACTTCTTTAATGAGAATTTCTTTAGGCTGTGGATCAAGTAGATTTACCTGTGTGATTTCCTCCCTGTTTTCTTTTTCGTGTTGTTGTTCCTTAATCTGTTTCTCCAGGGTTGAAAGATGTTGTTTTGTCTGATGTAGTTCATTTTGCAAGGCTAAATTTGTTTGCTGAAGATGTTGAATCATGCTCAGGAGGTACCGCTCCCATGGTGATGGTTTTTCATTGGGTTTGGTAGGAGGGGAGATAAGGGTTTCGGAGAAGGTTTTCTTGCTGGCCATGTCAAACTGCTGGACTGTTTGAGAGGTTGCTCTTCACGAACCCCACCCCCATGAGGTGCAAGCCCTTACCTGCTTGGAGGTGGGTTACAACCCTACCCTACAACTAAGGTGCGCAGGTGGGCAATAGGTGCACAGGTGCGTATGTGAGTAGCAGGAGAGATGGGCAACGGGAAAGAGAGAGAGAGAGGGAGAGTTATGTTGCTGCCTTGGGGGCCTGAGCAAGGGCAGGTGGGAAAAGAGAACCGAAGAGAGAGAGAGAGAGAGAGAGAGAGAGAGAGAGAGAGAGAGAGAGAGAGAGAGAGAGAGAGAGAGAGAGAGAGAGAGGCGAACAGGGGCAGGTGGGAAAAGCGGGCGAAGAGAGAGACGCGCATAGGTTTGAAATGGGGCAGGAGGCGGCGAACGGCGAAGCGAACAGTGAAGCGGGCGAGAGAGAGAGAGAGAGAGAGAGAGAGAGAGAGAGAGAGAGAGAGAGAGAGAGAGAGAGAGAGGCGAACAGGGGCGGGCGGGAAAAGCGGGCGAAGAGAGAGACGCGCACAGGCCCGAAATGGGGCAGGAGGCGGCGAACGGCGAAGCGAACAGTGAAGCGGGCGAGAGAGAGAGAGAGAGAGAGAGAGAGAGAGAGAGAGAGAGAGAGAGAAGCGAACAGGGGCGGGTGGGAGCCGAAGAGAGAGAGAGAAATGAAATGAAATGAAATGAAATGTTATATTAACGTCTTCAAAAGGCCTAGACCAAAAGTTACATCATGGTGGATCTGATACAATGTTTGGATAAAAAAACCTAGAAAATGAAAAATAAAGATGATACTACTGGCACCTAGAAAATGAAACTGGAACTGGAAGGTACACTATGGAGGTACCTCCATCTCATAATATGTGCCGCATCGGACACTGGCGGATCTCCTCAATATCCTCTGTGGTCAGCACCCTGACTGGGTGTCCCGCATGCCTCGCAAGAATAATCCGAATCTGCCGCTGCAACCTCCGTCTATGCTGGGATGCCCTCCTCCGTAGTCGTGGGCGTCTGGACTACCCAAGCTCAATCGCACGATCAATCAGTGTACCCCTGGTGTGGGCGGTATCCATGTCCTGCTGCTGCTGTGGTCCATCTGGCGCAGTGATGGCTGGATTAAAGAAGTCTGTAATGTGCCTCTGAGTCTGGCTCTCTGTGCGCCTAAGCAGGCTATCTCTATGTCTCCGCAGCTCAAGCAAGAACAATCCCAAACACCTCTGGTCCTGGTACCCCATGACTCTGGAAAGTGGTCCAAAACCCTCTCTGAATAAACAGTGGAAACGACCACGTATCTCATAGTATGCAGTACAATGGCATATATAATGCAGCTCTGTCTCTGGCTCCCTATGGCATACTCGGCATATCCTGGCCTCAGCTGGTATACCTCTATATCGGCCAATCTCAATCTCAAGCTGGTGTGAGGATGTGCGAATCTGACCAATAGCACATCGTACTGCATGAGACAAGTGTACATCCATGTAACTGGGTCTGATCACAAAACCATCTGCTGTGAGCTGAAGAAAATGCTCTCTGTAGAAAGCCATCTTCGTGCCCAGCTCCTCAGTCGGCTGTATCCATGTCCTCCTAATGTCCAGCTGAACTAAATCTTGACGGATGAGTCTGGTAATCTCTGTCCGTGTAAGAGTGAGAGAGGGTGCCTCCAGAGAATACTGGAAGGGAGGCAATCTGTCCATGCTAAAACCATGTGCCTGGAACCAAGATGTCATCTGTCCATACCAACAAGCCGTGTCTCCCTGTAAAGCTAACTGTCGGGAGGACTCCAGGGCGAGGCGTGCATATCTGTCTCGGGGGAGATCCCACAAGCCATGTATGTAGGAGACTGATCTCGTAAGAGCCTCAATCACCAGAGGGGCAGCTGCCAGCTCTGCCCGAATAATCTCATGAGGTACCACAGCCTTGGCTCTAATAAGCCTAGCAATCATAGATACCAAAGGCCTCTCCATACCTCTCCACCCGCCTGTGCTGTGATGGCCCACTGAAGGTCCCCATATCTGCACTCCATAAAGCATAGCTGATGTCACTAGAGTGTCAAAAAGCCAGAGTTTCGTTCGAGGTTCTTGAAACTGAACCTGCGAACACATCCTCTCCAAACCACCCAGGGCTGCATGTGCTCTAGTCAATCTAGTCTCTGCTGATCTCCTCATCGAAAACACTGGCCCACTGAATACTACCCCAAGATATGTATATGCATCTGTATACTCCACAATCTCCTGCCCATATGTAAATGTGGAAGCTGATCGCCTAACCCACTGTGGCGTGGTGTTAAACACCATAACCTTGGTTTTGCCAAGGTTGACAGACAATCCACTATCATGTGCAAACTCATGTAAAGCATCCAGATGACGCTGCATACCCTCAGGGGAGTCAGAGATCAACACAATATCATCAGCATATAACAATAGTGGGATCCATGTACCTGCTAGCTGGGCTCCTCTGTCCCCCAATCTCTCAATGTAGTCAGAAGCCTCATCCACATACATACCAAACAGTGAAGGAGATAACGGGCAACCTTGCTTCACTCCTATAGTGGAGTGAACCAAAGTAGAGACCCCTTCTGGGGTGCGTACCTGTCCTGCAAACAACTGATCTGTATAAAGCCATAATTCCCCATATGAGCTCTGTGGGTACCCCCATCTCCTGTAATCGCCTCATCAATCTGGCTCTGGGCACTGTATCAAATGCTTTGCGGAAGTCCACAAAGCTACAATAAATCCGTCGCCCATGCGACCTGCCCTCCTCAATAATGGCCCGCAAAGTCAAGATGTGGTCAAGAGTAGAGAAACCTCTCCTGAACCCTGCCTGTCCCTCTGCTCGAATGCCAACTCTCTCTGCCCATCTACTCAACTGCTGCTCAAGAATGGATGCATACAATCGTGCTAGTGTGTGACCAATCATAATAGTGCGATAATTCCCTGGCTGCATAGGGTCCCCTGACTTGAAGATAGGCACGATGGTGGACCTACTCCAAGTCTCGGGTAAGCCTTCGCACATAGCACGATTGAACATCACTGCTAGAAGCTCTGCCAGCATGTCTCTCGCATGAATAAAGTGCTCAGCAACCAATCCATCGTGATCATATGCTCTCCCAGTCTTCATCCTATCAATGGCCTTCCTTACCATCTCTGCGGTAAAGAAAGTACATGTCTGTGGGCATGGTGCTGGCGGGTCAGGAAAAGGTGTCTGTCCAGGAACTGTATATAGAGATGCTGCATAACTACCCCAGACCTCTGTAGAAGTGATGGCCAAAGCAGGGGAGGACTCATGAAACAGACGCCAAAGAGAGAGGGAGGCGAACAGGGGCGGGTGGGAAAAGCGGGTGAAGAGAGAGACGCGCACAGGCCCGAAATGGGGCAGGAGGCGAACGGCGAAGCGAACAGTGAAGCGGGCGAGAGAGAGAGAGAGAGAGAGAGAGAGAGAGAGAGAGAGAGAGAGAGAGCTACGGTGACTGTAGAGAAGACATAACAAAACTGAAGAGAGAGAAAGTAGTGCACGACTCAATGATGGTTTGATTGAGAGAGAGAGAGACTTGATGAAAGAGGGGGGGGAGAGAGAGAGAGAGAGAGAGAGAGAGAGAGGCTTGAGGGTTGAGAGAGAGGGGGGGGGGAGAGAGAGAGAGAGAGAGGCTTGATAGTTGAGAGAAAGAGAGAGGGAGGCTAGAGCTTAAAAGTTCAATTCGTACCGTTCGATATCATACGGAATCGTGGCATACGAATAGTACCGTACGAATAGGTTCATACCGGTACGAGAAACAACCATGGCTGTATGTTAGAGCTGATAGTGGAAAATGGCACACCTGCAACACAAAAATGTTGGCATTGCTCCCTATCCCCATGTATAGGCATTCTCATCTTCTATGTACAACAAACCTTGGTCGTCTTCTTCTATGTACAGTTCCAGCTCTTTCCCAAATGAAGCTGCAAGAAAGGTTAGTGCTGAAACTTAATCTTGGGCCTGCACTGTGAGGACCTCTCTTCAACACGTGAATGTCAAAATATGAATGGAGTGAAAAACACTTGACGGACATGGGGCCCAACTTACTGCTTGTTGGCAGAAACATGATAAAGAGTGCTCTTGAACTCGGGGACAATGTTGCAATTGCTATATTTGCATATTAGCTAACAGATAATATAGGTATCAACCAGGTTATTCCATTGTCAATAAACTGGTGAAAGGGGTTGACAGACTATGGCTGTTATCTCCCCCATAGTTCTATTTGAGTATTGTCAGGATGCCAAGAACTTTATGCATCAATTGTACTGTTGGTTGCGACTCTTGCGTGGCGAATCCTGAAGGAGTAGTCTCCAAACGATGGTACAATTGGGTAGTCTTCAGCACCATCTATGAGATGCTAAAAGAGTCTTAATAGTGTTATTGTATCAAAAGCCTTTCGATAGTTACATTCCAATAGAGTCTCATACCTAGGACATGGGTCTACATGACACCCTTCTTATTTGAAAACTGATCCAGCATCGAAGAGCTCCAACTCAAGGCAAAGCAACCTTTAGCATCTGTTCTTGTCTCTCTGCTTGTGAATTGGCCATAAACTCAGGGTAGACACCTACCTTGGCTGACCATGAGAGTCTTGCATATTCCCACATCTGTAGCATCCCAGCTTTATAACAAAATAATGGTCCAAGTATGAGGGAAACCTTGTAGAGTGTTTCACTCAGCACTAAGAATGGGGCTTTAGTTTTGCCTTCACCATAGACTGTGGCTTTGAGTCTTGAATATCTCTTAATGTTCTCCCTAAGCTTGGAATTCTTCTTGGGAGAGATGGGCTGAACATCTCCTTGAACATAAGAGATCCGTGGATAATTGATGCTGAATGTGGTGACCATTTATTACTTACTCACACACACTTACTCATAAAGACAAGGCATTTACTTAAGGCATGTGTCAATGCCCAGTCACCTACATCTTGCATTAGCACGTCATCTGAGATTATCCATATATGTTGAGCTTAACTCTTCAACAAGGATTGGGGTTTGCAGAAAGTTCGAGGAAGATACATGCTTGTGAAAATACAAGAGTTAGTGCTTGAAGTTATGGCTCATGATGAAAAATTTACTAGGGCCATTGGTTGCCTACATAAATAAGGAATATTTGCTTGTTGGTAAGGGTTTTTAGGAAAGTTCCTCCAAGAGACAATTAATCAAAATCTAGAAATGTACAGTCCACTAAGCTTGTACACACACACACACACACACACACACACACACATATATATAAGCTTATTTTCATGTGAGTGGAGAGTTGGCAGGCGGCTTCTTCAAAATTTACTAGACCAATGAATGCACATGCTCTTCATTGGAAGAATATGTACGATTTGTGTTTAGTGCTATGTAATATATAATTGTAGAAATGATTTTATTTATTTTTAATATTGAGTATGTGTTTTTGAAGCTTTGATTTGAGCACTTTGGTACTGATGAGTATACGATTTTTTTTTAGTACGTTGATATATGTTTTTAAAAATTGGTTTCCTTGAAAACACATGAATAACATTTGTGTGTATATTCATATATAAATTAATATATAACTATTAAAACCACAATTGTTGATGTGGGTGGAGTTTTGACACACCTCTCTCCAAAAATTATAGGAGTGAAGGAACATGTCATTTTTTGGAAGAATATTTGATTTTAAATTTGAAAATTAATTGAGCACTTAGTATTGGAGCATATATTAATAGTTAACATATGATTTCAACCGTTCGGCCTTTTGTAAGGCACTTCGTCAGCTCACTCGCTTGAATTGGCACCTATCTTTTGTAAAGACGTTACTTGAACATATAAAGCGGCCTTACCTTTAGCTTAATGTGACTAGTAATAGTAGAAGGACCATTTTGAAGTTTGGTTGATAGTCACTTGTATATATGTCAATTTGAGCTCATGAGCTTATAAACATAAGTCTAAAGACGTGAGCCTACATTTATGAGCCTATAGACGTGAGCCCACCAAGTGTGATGTGAGTCTAGCTCACCACACTTGTGTGAGCCTATTTCATATAAAAAAAGGTGTGAGCCTACATGTGAGGTGGGAATACTATCCAAGGCCCTTGGTGCCTTGGGGGTATGCTAGCTCGTGTTGAGGAATATATATCTTTATGGGGATGAGGTGCAATGGAGCGGCGTAGCCCGGATCCATGCAAGGCACATGTAGAAGCACTCACGTACCGAGTAGGTACGTTAGGCCTCCCACGTTGTGAGGTTCCGTGTTGCCGAGTGCCTCTGGGGGATGCCGTCCCTGCCTTGACGGTGATATTGCCGAAACGTGGAAACGGTGGAACCGGCAAGCCGGCGAGCGTGTTGTGTCGACGGGCCGAGACGCGGCCAAACTGGCGGATCATGGATGGAAGGCATGAAGGCAAGTGAACGGTGAGACTCGCAAGGAAAACGCGCGAGATGCGCTTGCTGGTGCGTTGTTTCCATTGTTTCGGTCTCGTTTTCACGTTTTGGCAATACCACCGTTAAGGCGGGGAGGGTATCCCCCGGAGGCACTCGGCAACACGGAACCTCACTTGCAACGCAGGAGGCCTAGCGTGCCTACCCGCGTGAGTGCTTCTAGGTGTGCCTAACATGGGTCCATGCTACGCCGCTCCGTTGCATCTCATCCCCATAAAGATGCATATTCCTCCGCGCGGGCAAGCATACCCCCAAGGTATGAAGGGCCTTGGATAGTATTCCCACCTCACACTACATGCATGAGTTTATAGGCATGCATCTGGAGGCGTGAGTCAATACATGTGAGTGTATATACACGAGCCTAGAGATGCGAGTCTAGGTTTTTTTAAAAAGGTTCAAAAAACCAAAACTCAAACTAAACAAGAAAGCTTAGAGATGTGAGTCTATAAGCGTGAACCTAGAGACGTGAACAAAAAAGAAAAGTTCAAAAAACCCAAAATTCAAACTTTTAAAAAAGACCTTAGTTTTTATAATTTGAGTAGAATAGATGTTTTTGAAATCATTTTCACAACTGCTTTAAGAAGCACTAGAGATTGTTATCCTAGAGTGAAACCTTTGATATGAACGTGATTCGAATTAATTATTGAAAATGGCAATACAGTTAATTGTAGTGCATTAAATCACACTTCCTTAACCCTAGCTAGTCTTCAATTTCATCAAACAATGTGCACTTAACATCGTTTGTTGGATAAAACTCCTTCGGATTCACCTCAAGTGAGAAACCTGGGATGAGATGAGTTTTTAAATTCAGAAGTAAGTGGAGGAGCAGTGTGACCCCTAAAAAATGGGAGACGTGGTTCTCTAAGTCCTAGATTCATCAATTGGCTCTGTAAACAACTCCATAAACCTTGTGGTTAGTGTATTAAACTGCCCTATCTTTGGGTGAAGGTCTAGTGAAAGAGCAAGAGCAAGAGAAGAGCAAGACTAGGAACCTCAAGGTTCACTCTCTCAGGAAATGGTCAAACCATATTGCATGCCACAATGTTTTATACATTTAATGTCGATCATGATCTAGAGTTATTCCAAGACAACCAGGGCCAAGCAACCTAATAACCACATTTACGGTAATCGGGACGTGTCTCTTTTATTGTACCATTAGAAAAGCATTTCACGAAACACTCAATAGTAAGCACACAATGCAAGCAGGAGTCCCACCTCCTACAGGAGACCATTATAGAAGCTTCTTCACCACGGAACCAATTCCTCTCCATTCGGACAAGGAATAAGGAATATGGAAAAGAGTAAAGAGCTAATGTCTGGGACTACCTCAAAAACTTGAGGGATCCACAAGGCCAATCCTATAATGTGTCGTCAACTAGCTTGTAGCCTCAAAGGCAAGCTAACGTAGAAAAAGTTCCATTAGAAATTGCACAACCTAATTCCATAGGGCAAGAAATCCCAAACTGTGAAATAGAGGGTTTTGTGCAACCACTCCCTTACGTTCCACTGCCATGTGAATATGCAGAAGACATGTTTAGGATGGCGTTTGAAATAAGAAGGGGGATTGCCACAAATGTAGGACTTAGAGGCTTAGGGTTGGGCAAAAGAAAGCCAATCCACATTTCAAGGTGGAACTGGAGATCCCATTCAATACGTAGAGAAGTTCAATCAAATTTACAAGACCATGGGAAGGATTGATGATCATCAAGTGTTGGTTATTTGGAGTTGCGTTGAAAGCAATACTGGCCAGTTGTTTACGTCTCTAAACCCACTTGAAAAGGTTAGCTATGAGGTCTTGAGACACCTCATTGGTATCTAGAAACACAAATTCAAAGGTTAGCTATGAGGTCTTGAGACATCTCATTGGTGTCTTGAGACGCAGATTCAAAGTGGACCACCTCATTGGCATCTTGAGACACGGATTCATTGTGGAATACTTTCGCAATGGAGCCAAATGGAGCCTCATCGCTCAAATCTATAACCTCAAGCAAGAGGAGAGAGAGACAATCAAGAATATATTGCTAGAACCAAGTATCTCCTCTTGAGCTGCAAACCGTGGGCTGCGAGAGAGTAGATGGCTTATTGCTCATTGATTGAGATCGGTCTCAAGAGCAAAAGGCTTCATGACCATCTTTATAGGTCTAGATTTTGCACATCTTTGATGAGTGTTGCTTGGGAGGCAATAGACCTAGTGGACAATCTTGAAGCCAAGGATGTGAAGTCCTCCACTCGAACCAAGAGATAGGGAATACATTATCCAAAGTCTCAATAGCTAAGGTTGTCTAATCAGTACTAACTAGAATCTTAGTTATGGACATGAGTACGGACTAGTTGGTAGAAAATCTGCTTAACCGATTAGGCTAGCAATGCCCTAAGGGCAACCTTAAGACCAATTCCTACCATTTCCTCATGTGAGATGCCACTCTTATTTTCATGGAGAGATATGGTTTGGTGTGCAATTTATCCTTGAAATTATATAAGTGTGGTTTGTGTGATGCCGAGGCTTAGACTATAATAATTTTGTGCTCATTGCCAATGCCATAGGAACCATGACACATCTCATTGTTGGTACCAAGGAAACCCATCAGGGTGGACTCTGACACTGCAATAGATGCTTCTCGTGCCAAGGCACAACCATTAACCTTGCTAGCTCTACCAGTCAACTGGCACAAGCTCTAGTGCCTACCTACCAAAACCCCTTATCGAGAGGTATGTATAGACCCCCACAATTGTAATGGAGTGAGACTAAATCTGAGGTGTGGGAAATTCACTATGGATTAAAACAAGATTAAGGAGATAATCTCATACAAAGAGCCATGATGCCTAATCGAGTTAAGCTGTCACCACCAAGAGGATGGAACTGATAGCCTTCCATAAGCCTATGGTAGCCAAAGGCTCCAAGAATAGTCAAATGTCCAAAAGATTATAAAAGGATATAAATGATAGCCCATGAGCCCCTTATATACCTTAGTCCATGACCATGGTCCTAGCCCTAATCCAAAACTTGTTGCTTCATTAAAATCCATCCCCTCCTCTCATGATTTTGTCCTCGAAATCAAAGGGTGATCATGCACAAAAGACACATACAAAAGGTTATATATAAAAGCCAAACATCACGTCCAAAAATTGAATGTCAATGTCATCATCAAAGGCATATGACCCCTTTTGGATCAAATGGAAAGGAATGTAGTGCTATGCCAATAATATGTCCTCTGAGATGAATGCGAATCCAAGGAGTCGTATGGCCCCTAGGGTCAAATGGAAAGGATAACAGATTTCCGTCACAATGATGAAGCTAATCATACAACTGCCTAGATCAAAGGGAAATCTGAACCATCCAAGCTCCAAAAGAATATCCCTCTAACCACGTGGATCAAATGGTAAATATGGAAGGCCAATGTTGATGATGAGATTAGCCCAAAATCCTCTTGGGTCGAAGGGAATGCTAACAACTAGCCCATCCTCACAGTCGTAATGTGAGTCCGGCACTGAAGACATCCACACAATGAGCTCAAAACTTGTGGCCAGAATGTTGAAATGTCCTAGCACAAAATAATGATCGTCCATTCCAAAACTAGGATGTGCTGTAGGTGCATCTGAATGTTGGGCCACATAGTCAAAAACCATAAGAAATGATCAGAATTAGGAAAGTTTCAATCAAGAATCACTCACTCCTCAAGTTTGTACCAAGATTTGTTAATTTTTTCACTTAATCGTGTAAACTTTACAATTCTGCATTAAGATTCTTGAAATTTGGTTGTTCACAGTGAGCTTTGTATAGAACTTCAACTAAAATGCAAACTACATAGTAAACTACTCAAATCTGTAATAGAACTAAAATCTGCACTAAAACTATTGAAATCTATAATAGAAGTGTAATTTGCACTGAAATCTATATAGGATCTTCAATTTGCACCAATTTTTAATAAGAACTATACCAAAATTTGTATAACAACCTTCAATATCCCTCCAAAATCGCCAAGATTTTCCAAAAACTAGGCAAATATAGAAGGAAACTAAGGTTTATGAATAGATTTGATGAAAAGAAGAACTAATCAAGAGGATTTAGCAAGAAATCACTGTAAAAACCTTGATTCAAAAATCATGAATATCAAGATTCTCTCAAATGTGTAAGAATTAGGGTTTTTGAAATTTATGATTAGCATACTAAAAAATGATTACTATTTATCCCATTGCTAATCCTCTCAAAAGAAAATTTAAAAACTCTGTAAAAGCACTAATTTAAAAATAGATTTTACTAATCACTTACTAATCCAAAACATCAAGATCTACACCAAGAGCTCTGATACCAAATGTAATGGAGTAAAAATAAAGTTGAGATATGGAAAAATCACCATGGATTAATGCAAGATTAAGGAGATAATCTCAAGCAAAGAGCCATCATGCCTAAAGGAGTTAACCTCACACTAAGAGGATGGAAATAGTCTTTCATAAGCCTATGGTAGGCAAAGGCTCCAAGAACAATCAAATGTCGAAAATAGATAATGTCAAAAGAACATAAAAGGGTACAAATGATAGTCCATGATTCCCTTATATACTTGAGCCCATGACCATGGTCCTAGGCCTAATCTAAAAGTTGTTACTTCATTTACAACAATTTCCATATCCACCTCTGGTGTACTACCACCTTAACCGGTTCCTCTAAGCACCGTGCAAGTACAATAATACACGGTGACTCTGCCTGCGGAGGGTGGGAGAAGCGGGGTGCTAAGAATATGAGCCAACAAGTAAATAGTATGCTGGTCCGCCAACTTGCTACGTTCATGTTCATCTTATTATAATAACTCTTAGAAGCCCACACTACCAACTATCCCTCCCAAGCCCTTGACAGGAACATTTCTTATAGTTGCAATCTACAAGTCTCCTTATGAAATCCATTTTAGTTTTTATTCTTCATCTCCTTGTTTTCCTACATAACACTCATCTAGGACACAAGTATTTTTCTACTCCTTAAATGTGTCCCATTGCTCGTAATGAATACACTCTCAACATATCTTAATAAAAGTGGAAGCCATTGTTGTTGCTCCTATCAGGTGTGCCACAAATAGACAATCATCATTGTTAGAATTTGTGCATTTCATTATGACGTCGAATCTGGACCTTCATTGGCACCTGTGTATTTCTTCTCATTTATGCTAGTTGTGGGGCAGTTGGCCAGCTCCATGGGGGTAGTCAGCCTGTTCTTGGGGCCTCCTTATATAAAGGCCTTCACTTCTCACTTGTCATTCACAGGCATATGCTCTACACCCATCTATTGGGGTAGTATTGCCATTGTAAAGCCTCTTACTACATAATAAAGATGTTCAGTGTTGGATGTATCTCTCTCTTCCTCTCTCCTCTCTCCTATGTTTTGCTTCCGCATTGTGAAACTTTATCATGGCATCATTGCCTAGGTTTCTTGCTGATCTAGCCCTCTTTCTCGCATCTTGTTTATGCCTTGCTGCTGTCATCTCTCCTCCATATGTATTCTCTACAAATAGCTCTTCTCTAGTGGCTCCAACACTTGGCTTTTGCATCTGCATTTTTTTGGTGGAGTTTGGAGCAGGCAAGGTGGTTCGTTGCTCTGTTTATAGTAGTGTTTTACGAGTTTAGGGCCTCCTCTTTCAGTGTTTTTTTGGGTGCTTTCCTCTTCGTGGCTTAGTAGATTCCCATATGTGCATTTTTCTACCTCGTGGTGCTTCATTTCTAGTAGAGCTTGAAGGTGGAACTGTTTTCTTCAATGTTGGATAAACGCTTTCTATAGTGATTCCCTTTCTTCATAAATGGTTTTTCATCTCCTGGTACTCCTACCTCGTGTTTTCCTTGCAGAGTCCATGTGTAATCTAGAGTAGGCTGTTTTTTTATAGCCTTGGATTACAGCCGGAGGTATGTTCTTGCTTGCGGTGGTGCAACTCAACAAGTGGCTCTTACCGTTCATCTTCTTCCTCGGCCTCCCTCCCCTCCCGGTGGGTGTTTCTCGAAGGATTTTTGTGGATTTTTTTTCTATTGTCCAGCCCCCTCTCTATCTCAGATTTCTAAGGGGGTTGATTGGTCCTTGTGGTTCCTCCTACTCTACTGCTCGAGAAGTTTTGGAGATTGGTGGTGGAGTGCTAAGATCATTGGTGGCACAAAGGCTTGCTTATGGAGGTTTGTTGTTGTCGTGATATGGGTTCCCTCTTGGGAGAGAAATCTGTCCTTGTTTCTACAAAGAAGATAAAGTTGTCTCCTAGTGAACAGGATTAGGCACTTGCTACAGTGCAACAAATAGGATGGTGTCGCCTACTACTGTTGAGGAAAGTAGGGTCATTTGGCCAAGGATTGCAAGAACAATAGTAAAGCCAAGGCAAGGACCAAGTTTTTAAATTAGTGCAATGATCATATACATGATGATGACTCTAATACTTCTAGTGTCCCAAGACTGCAAAAGCCAGCGAGGATCTGGATGGTCAGATTCTGTTATACAGAAGGTTTCCCCCCATGTGCTTCTAGCCATAGGAGGCTTGTAGTACGAGAGGGGGATGTTCACCAAAATTCACGGTTGTGATAGTCTCCTCTCCTGCCCATAAGCCCCCGTCTCACCCATGTTCTTCCACAAGAGTAGGAAGATAAATCTTATACTAGTTTTATTGCCACAACATTTCTACACTAAGAAATGTGTAGGCTCATTGGCATTCCTTTTGTCATGATTAAAATAGCTAAAGAGTAAAGGAGTATGCATTTCAATTGAAGGCAATGGAACACATCACAATCAAAGAAATTTATTCAATGCCATGAAAATGTGTAATATTCTCGATGACAAAACAACAAAATAAGTGCAATAATTGACTTTCATAGAAACCCTTATTCCATACCTGTGCCACCATAGAACAAAACCCTAGTAGTAGACTTGAATGTTGTACACAAGAAAGAAAATGTAGTTTTTACAATAAATCACACAAACATGGGAAGTCTATACAAAGCCCTAAAGAAGCCCTAAACATAGTCAACAACCAAAACTCTCAATAAGCCCCAAAGTAAAAACCCTAAAGCATTTCTTGAACACAGTAAATGGTAGCTTTCTTAAATGTTGTACACAAGAAAGAAAATGTAGTTTTTACAATAAATCACATAAACATGGGAAGTCTATACAAAGCCCTAAAGAAGCCCTAAACATAGTCAACAACCAAAACTCTCAATAAGCCCCAAAGTAAAAACCCTAAAGCATTTCTTGAACACAGTAAATGGTAGCTTTCTTAAAGCTATTATAGCCTTTTTAACATTAGGGGATTTTGGAGTAAAAAAAGGGTCCTCTAAGTTTTTTTTTAATGAAAAAAGTGGATCGTTTAGATTGTTCAATGAGAAGGCTTGGAGTGTATTATGACGATTCTTACGCGTAGTGTATCGAGAAATACCCATAGATTCTTCACCAGTCTCTTTTCGAGTACAACTTGTACACTCTAAAATTTGAGGTCCATGTAACATAGATCTTTTGGAATCTAATGACAAAATCAAGCATATCTTATATAAAATTGTGACTTCACATTTAAAAAAGAACAAATGTCTTATGTATCTCTATGTTCCCACTTTAGAAAAAAGAAAATTGCTAGATGTACATCTTTATTCCCACCTTAAAAGAGAAATGCTAGATATACCTCTTAACACCTTTAAATAATGTGAATGTCCGTAGACATACCTATTCACATCGGATTATGAATGTGAATGTCAGTAGATGTACCTATTCACACCTTTAAATAATGTGAATGTCAATAGATGTACTTATTCACATTGGATTATGAATTTTAATTCCCTCTTTTATTTCCCTCCTCTTCATCCCCCTATCTTTTTCTTTTCCCCTATTTTGAATGCAAAATTCGACCTCACCATATCTCCTCATTCTCTTATTTGTTTTTGGAAAGAATTTATATGGGGCTCACAATCTACTCTTCTACATTCTGGTAAATTTTTAGCAAGTTTGGACAATATGACATAAAGATATTCACAGTTTTAGTGGCATCCATTTCGAAAGCCTCTTGCAAACTGGTTTTGCTTATAAAGGAAGGATAAATGCTAAAAAGGATATATTCACTATTTTAAGGGTGGACTAGACTTGTGTTGAAGTAAGAATATTGAATATTTAAACATTTTAAATACCCTTAGGCAATAACTAAAGCACACCCCACTGTGTTCACATTTTCAATGCTCATTAAGAATGTATTGTAGTTATAATTTATAAGATAAATAAACGTACACTAACTTTGTGAAGTGAATCACAAATAATTTTTAAAGGAAGGTTCTCAAAAGAGGATGATGTTCATGTGCATGATCTTATTTTCCATGATAGTCATGTGGGAGTTAGGCTAAAAATTTTCAAACCCTCAATGCTTAAAGAATTCATTGAGCAAATTAGAAGATGCAAATAAAAGATGACATAATCACCTTAATTTAGTGGTGTTGTATGCATTAAAGCTTGCTAAAGGAGATGGTGCAATATAGCTCTGACCACTTTGGCATGACCAACAACATTCAGATGTGGATGAATTACAAGCTGAGGATATCATTTTTGGTGGTTGGGCGTTCTTAAGTGGTTTATCTTCTAATTCTTCAATTTAAGTGTGGGGTAATAACATAATCTTACCTAATGCATTTCAAATTTGAGCAAAACCTCGGAAAAGATTTACACCATCCACTTAGCAAGCTTTGAAGCTTAGATGGTTGTTAGATGCCTTTTATACTTCTTTGGACCTCAAATAAATTTCTCAAGCCATGCTAACAACTACATCCCTCTAGGTTTTGTCTTTAGGATGCCATTCTTAAGAGTTTACAAAAATATGAAAAATAATGTGACACTGGACTACATGTAAACTGCCTAATTAACAAAATATATCATTATAACTTAAAGATCACAAAAAATAACATTTAAAGGTATACATGATATTAATATTTCACCTCCGACATACAATTTAAGATAAATTTTGCTTTAGCCCTTCCCAAACACCCTCTTAAGCATACTATCAATGCTTCATAATATGTGACATACGATATTCACAAAAAGCTAAGGCTACCTTGGTGTACTATACATGTTTCATAATATAAAGAACATCCACAAGAACTAAGAGCATCCACAAGAACTAAGGTCACAATGGCTTGAATTTGTTGTTCTATTATACTCTTGTAGTAAGTGTTCAAAGAAAATTTACAAGCTATATACAATAGACCTACAACAAATGTATTTTCATCTACAAGAATTTCTTCAATAATTTTAAAAACCTTCAAAATCATGAGCATATTTTCATACAATTTAACACAAAAGTCTATTAATAGATCAGGTAAATTTGAAGTTTCTTTACAAAAATAATTTTTTCAATTTTCGACATGTCTTTGGCATTTCAATTCAATCCATGAGTCATTTTGATCATTTCAAAAGAGTAGAATAAAACATTATGGCTAATTTTCCAAAACTAGCACATTTTGCAATGTAAACCAAACCCAAAACCTCTAAAATATAAATCCTCATATTTTAGAGCATTATAGCTACCAAATCCTCATATTTAAAGTTAGGGTAGCTTACATCTACATCGAGTGTAACAAAGTGAATGGTCTCATATGAATAATGGCCTAAGGCCAATGGACCATGCCCATGGACAATACTTATGATAGTGTGAAAAGGGTGGCCATGTATATATATATCAAATGTGCCATAATTGGAGACTAACTTTGATAATGAGTCGTTTTGATCATTTCAAAAGAGTAGAATAAAACATTATGGCAAATTTTCCAAAACTAGCACATTTTGCAATGTCAACCAAACCCAAAACCTCTAAAATATAAATCCTCATATTTTAGAGCAATATAGCTGCCAAATCCTCATATTTAAAGTTAGGGTAGCTTACATCTACATCGAGTGTAACAAAGTGAATGGTCTCATATGAATAATAGCCTAAGGCCAATGGACCATGCCCATGGACAATACTTATGATAGTGTGAAAAGAGTGGCCATGTATATATATATATCAAATGTGCCATAATTGGGGACTAACTTTGATAATCAATGGAATACAAGACATTACTCTCTTTTGTCTCTAAACCTAGACTAATCTCCTTAATCTAGGCGAATCGAAAGCTAATCTACTAATTCAAGACTAAGCTAGAGATTACTTTCTTTCATTGGTATCAGAGCCATGCTTTTGATCCATTTCTAGTATTTTCTTGATCTTCTTAATATTCTTGATTTTTTTAATTTTTTTTGGAAATCTTGATCCTAACATGAAAATGCCTCAAGTCTATGGATGTTGTGATCAATAGAAGTGTTGAGAAATTCTTGGATTTCTTGATTGTTTTGACCTTTCATGATTTTCTTGAAATTTCTTAGATTTCTTGAATTTTTGGCAAAAATTACATGAGATTGCATAGATTTGATGGTTCTTGATTTGGAATGAGAAGATAGCATCAAATGTATGCAAGGTGTGTTGAATTTGGGAGTAGTGGTGATGTGGGAAGTCTACGTTTGAATGAAGATGGACCAAAATTGAGAATGGAAAAGACCAAATTTAGTGAGGACCAAAATTGGAAAAGAATTGCTCACGATATTTTTTTTAAGTTTTCTTCTCTACATTTTCTCTCCCGTGAGGTTTCCATGGCTATCTTCAGTCCTAATGGCATGATTTTCCTTGAGCAATGGTGGCGAATGGTGGTGAAGATGACTGCTTCTAAACAAGGGGCCTCTTGTGGTAAGAGCCACACTCTAAAATAGGTGTGTGCAGATTGCATAGCGCCTAATGTGCTGCTATCTGCTGTGCAATAAGTAAAGAAGAAGGTCAAACAGTTTCGCTTGGTGTGTAACAAATGCGTGGATTTAAAGGGTGGATTGCAAGGCGACAGTAGCAAGCGACGACGAATTCCAAAATGCATTAAACAAGTATTCATTCTCTGAAGAAGGTGCATTAACCCTAGCTTGCCTTTTTACCCCAGCTTTGCTGCACGATGTACATTGGAAGGAATTAAAAGGTTATTGGATGCATTTTGGAAGTCCAACGAGGGTCAAGAACAGTGAATTAGCTTACTAGTAGTTCCTATAAGTTCACTCTTGACAGCCCTATACCCTTGGGATTTGGATGCATAATCTTTGGAAGCTACACAAGGCTCTTATGTCATTATGGGATAGATATTATGGCTTGTTTTGAAGACTTCTTGAGCAATTTACAACCATATATATGCAATTTTGGCTTCCCATACATGGTGTGAGCATGAGATTAAAGCTTGACGTGAGTCCATCGATATATACTCCTTATGGTTGTACATATCAATGGTTTCAAGGATGAAACCTCTTGGGTGGGGATGGTTTGTAACAAAGTGAATGGTCTCATATGAATAATGGACCCAAGACCAATGGACCATTCCCATGGACAATACTTATAATAGTGTGAAAGGAGTGGTCATGTATATATATCAAATGTGTCATAATTGGAAGCTAACTTTGATAATCAATAGAATACGAGACATTACACTCTTTTCTCTCTAAATCTGATCTAATCTCCTTAATCTAAGCTAATTCAAGGCTAAGCTACATGTTAATGTCTTTCATCGAGCAGTGAATTACATAATCTCACATCCCCTTATAATTCTTTTTTAAATTGTGGTATAACCACTAAGTATTCCTCCGTAAACCATGATAAACAACCTTAACAGAGTACACCAGAAAATTCTAACTCATTCTTATAGATAAAATTCCACTAGTGTGGAAGTTTTCAAAATTTCAAATGAACCCATAAATGATTTCAAGCATTCTAAAAGAGAAGTGATACTACTTTGGCCTAAATTTCAAAATGTCACATTCAACAATGCAAACATTCATTTCCAAAATCATAGTTAGTGGTGGTTAAGCAACGATTCTTTGTCCATATGCAAAAGCCCTAGCATGAGGTAAAGGTATTGGCTAGCTTGTAGAGACATGCATGCCACACTAGTTCCCAAAACAAACTTACCACATGTGGTGTATGCCATACTAGTGTGCCGCACTACTAGTTCCCAAAACAAACTACCACATGTATTCCGCTTTTTTTTGGAGATCCTGAAATGTGATAATTATCAAGGCATATCCAGCTCTCATATTTAAGGTAAGAGTGGCTACAAACCACACCATATCCTCATGAAAACCTATCCTTATAATTCTAATTGAGGTGGTTAGAATAGCCACTAAACATTTCCATAGAGAGCAAACCCTGGAGGGAAAAATAAGAGGCACAAACATTTCCATGGAAAGTAAACCTTGGAGGGGAAAATAAGGGGCACAAAAAGCCATACAATTACAAAGTAAGGATAGATCCTCAGGTGTAGAAACATGTCCATAGAGAGTAAAGAATAAGGGGCACAAAAAACCATACAATTACAAAGCAAGGATAGATCCTCAAGTGTAGAAACAACCAAGCAGACATATGAGATCCTCATATTTAAGCTTAAATTACACCATATTCCTCAAATCCTGAAGTGTAGAAGCAACTAGGCACACATATAAAATCATCATAGTCAAGCTTAGATTACACCATATTCCTCATGATGCTTGTTGAGGGTATGGTATAACCACCAAACATTTTCTTACAAACTAAGCCTTAAATGGGGTGTGCATGTTTGGTGGTTATGGTATAACCACCAAACATTTTTCTTACAAACTAAACCTTGATTTGGGGGGGGGTGGGCGAGAGGGATCAAGGTCCCATTCAAGAAAAAAAAAAAAGGGGAAAAAAGCATGATTAAGCCATAATTACAACTCAGGATTAACCTCTTTAACGACAGAGTAGTGCTTCTCCACACCTTGGAGGACATCCCAAGTGACGCTCATGCCGGAGGGGAAGACGAGGAGGTCGCCCCCACCAATTTCAAAGGGCTCAGGCGAGCTCCCCACATAGACCTTCACCTTCCCTCGCAGCAAATAGCACGTTTCAGTCCCTTTGAAGGTCCATGGGATCTTGCTCGGAGAGCAGCTCCACCTTCACAAACATTAGCTTTCTAAGGTTAGCAAAAAAAATGGGCAATTAAGGAAAACAAAAATGGCAATTAAGTTTAGGAAAACCACAGCTTCCTAAGGTCCTTACGTTGGCCACGAGCGCACTCCCAGCTCAGCCAGGCGAGCCTCCGAAGGGTTCCTCTCTATCTTCACCCCCAGCTTCTCTTCCACCTTGCTTTCCGCCATTGCCTCCACACACAACAGAAGAAGAAACCCTTGCATACATCCAACCCTAGCTCCCACTTTATTGGTCATTTTAGCCTCACTTATCCCCACATTGATTTATTCTTTTGCTTAGATCCCTTCTGCCCAAAGCTTCACCAAATAAAACTGGCAAAACCACGTGGGCAATGTAGTGGACTAATAAATAATTCCTTATAAATAGTTCCTTTCACACTTATGTAGAGACACAGCCCAGCGGCGGTAAGGTGTTGAAGTCCCATGCAGGAGGTGCTGGGTTCAACACCTGCTGGCTATTGACAGTGGCACGAAAGCACAACACGCACACGAGCACAAAAGATCCCCAAAAACTAGCAACAACCAAGTGCGGAATGTACTCGACTAATAAATAATTCCTTATAAATAGTACCTTTCAGACTTATATAACTAACAAATAATTCCTTATAGATAGTACCTTTCACACTTATGTAATTGTAAATAGTACCTTTCACACTTGTGTAACTTCTTAGTTTACAAAGAACCAGCATTGAGACCTTCTTTGATGACCATGCGCGAGAATTCTAGTAGCCTATCCAAGCATGTACCTGCATATGTTCCCAGCTAAACTCGACAATCAAAGTTGCATCTCACAAAATATATTCGTAACCACCACCAACTCACTTCCATTATCACATCCAATGATCTGCACTTACATCAACTACGCCAGTCAATTAATAAATTAATTAGCTAAAAATACAAGTAACCATATGAAACTTCAAATCATCAAGATGATGCAACCAATACTCCCATGCATGTACGGATTCACCCACGTACGCATAAACTAAGCTACGATCTCCTGGATTTAGATAGGTGTCACCCTCGGGCAATGTTACGAGGATGAATTCATGGAATATTTTATATATTCCTCATAACATTGCCCGGGGGCGGCAAGCAACTGTCCTCAGCTGTCACAAAAATCATAAATAATCATGGGCAAGTATCGCTGTAAGATGCAATCACGGATGGATAGGCGACGAGGGCATGATCAGGAAGGCATTGAGAATCTTTAATAGGGTGTCCTTTATACTTGACGAAATATCTGTAATAAATGTTTCCTCTAATACCTCTTGTCAATTGTATAATTAACAAAAAAAAGTAATTGAGAAGCTTAAACACGGTTTCAAGATGTACAAAAGCCTCATGTGATGTATCACACCCATTAATATGATTAATCCTAAGGCTATGATAGCAAGGGCCTTCTCATCTTTGAATAGACAACAAGCAACTTCTCCTTTCTGAGTTGTTGACTTTTTCTCTTTTTTTGTTTGTCACATTCCATATCCCTTTTCTCATAAGGGTGAATTTGACCTTCATCTGCGTGGTGTGGAAGGCTTCTTCTTCAAATTTATTGATTTTTTCTTGAGTTCTCATGATTAATGAATGAGGATAGGTCTTAGTCTTTATAGGTCAAGAGAGCAATCTCTAAATCCTTTACAAAATTTGAGGTCACTTCATATAATTTCTCCCCTTGATAAAAAATTTGATAATAATGCTAATGATTAACGGGGCTCTTAGCCTTGATAGCCAGTGTCTATCCAGTTTACATTAAAAGCACAAAAGAACAAGATGAGTGCCAAGGTCAACAAGCAAAAAGTATTCCAATAATAAGCTTCCCTAAAAACTTCTCATCAAAATCAATTGTCTCCCTTAAGCCATGTGAACACCCTCTTGCTTTTTTAAAAAAATAGGTTTTTATATTAAACCTTACATTTTTTTAAAAAGGTTTCAACCTTATCTTCTCAACCACTTCCCCAATGTGGTTGTCAACGCCTTTAGCATGTCAGCAAATCAGCGAGCTATGGCCAAGGAGCAATAGGTCTGGAATGCAAGAGTGGCATCTTCATTAGCAGTAATATATGTGTTGATGATGTGCATAGACAACGTTAGAAGGCAAAGATAATTAACAAAAAATAAACTACTTTGGAGAGGCCTATTTTAAGAAAAGTTTACTTTTTCTATCAATTAGCTTTTTAGTATACATATATTATTATTATATGATATAAAGTATATTTATTTTTACTTTTGATAATTTATATTATTTTAATTTGAGTAAAGATAATCACAACAATAATCAACCTTAAAGTATTCATAACAGTCATTTTGGGCACGCACACACCCAAAGTTAAGTCTCACAAAATATATTCCTGACTACCACCAACTCACTTCCATTATCACATCCAATGATCTACACTTACATCAACTATGCCAGTCAATTAATAAATTAATTGGCTAAAAATACAAGTAACCGTATGAAACTTCATATCATCAAGACAATGCAACCAATACTCCCACGCACAGATTCACCCGCATAGACGTAAAGTAAAAATAAACTACTTTGGAGAGGCCTATTTTAAGAAAAGTTCACTTTTTCTATCAATTAGCTTTTTAGTATACATATATTATTATTATATGATATAAAGTATATTTATTTTTACTTTTGATAATTTATATTATTTTAATTTGAGTAAAGATAATCACAACAATAATCAACCTTAAAGTATTCATAACAGTCATTTTGGGCACGCATACCTATCGACACCCAAAGTTAAGTCTCACAAAATATATTCCTGTGACCACCACTAACTCGCTTCCATTATCACATACAATGATCTACACTTACATCAACTACGCCAGTCAATTAATAAATTAATTGGCTAAAAATACAAGTAACCGTATGAAACTTCATATCATCAAAACAATGCAACCAATACTCCCACGCACAGATTCACCCGCATAGACGTAAAGTAAGCTACGATCACCCGGATTCAGAAAGGTGTCCCAATCTAAACTCGTCTAAGAGAACTCATAACATAAAAACTAGGGAATATATAAAATATACCATGAATTCTTTTAAGAATCCATAAATACACAACATGGGAATATATAAAAAATTCCATGAATTCATCCTCAAGTGTCTATTGAAGTGTCCTTGCTTCTAAGGTTTTTATTTCATCTATCACAGTCTTATGAAGTAAGCTAATGAATGAAAGGACCAAGTCTTTTCTATTTAACTTTTGGCTTTGTACTTCAAACACTATACTATAGGAATAAGTTAAATACAAAGGACCAAGTCCTTTGTATTTAACTTTTGGCTTTGTCCTTCAAACACTATACTATAGGAATAAGTTAAATGCAAAGGACTAAGTCCTTTGTATTTAATTTTTGGCTTTGTCCTTCAAATAGTATACTATAGGAATAAGTCTCCTTCTTTTGTGTACTTGTGGTCATCGATGAGACTCTCCATGTATTTTTAAATTCTATTTTATGTTGAGTCAAGGGTTCTCTGCCCGTCATCCCCCAAAATCTGAATCTTTTGGACTTTTTAGATGGTCATCATAAACAACATTATAAACAGTAACTAGAGCTTGCAATGGCATCATAGGATTCATGGATATTTTGTTGAGGAAGGGTGCTAAAAATACACCAAAAGACCATGTGACCTTAGGGATATGGGCATTTGGTAATTAGGTTTATAGCCAACTTGGTGTTAACACTCTAGGTGTAAACAACCTCGTAGTTAGAGTCAAAAGATATGGTTTGATGCCTATAAAAGGGTATTGTACTTGGTGGTTCATTCATATCATCTCATATCATTCATACTACAATCACCTTGTGTTGTGTCCAACTTGCTCTCTCTTGCTTTTGCTTAAGCACTCTCTTCTTCTTCCTCCTCAACCATGGAGAGATTTCATCATCCTTAGCTCCATGGTCAAGGGTGTAAGGGAGGTAACTAGCCTAAAAAGTGTTAATTTCACCCATATATTGGGGGCTAGTGCATAAAAATCCCTACTATATTTTGGAGGATAGTGCATAAAAAAGGTGGTCCCCCTAATTTTTAACTTTTTAAAAATTTTCAAAAAGTAGGTCTTTTTCAAAATGCCCTTTTTCAGGAAAAATTTAAATCATCTCTCTCTCTCTCTCTCTCTCTCTCTCTCTCTCTCTCTCTCTCTCTCTCTCTCTCTCTCTCTCTCTTGATAACCCCATTTTGGGCTTAACAAGGCACTCCTCATTACAAATATGAGTAATCAAATAAGTGTTATGCAATGACACTCTAAAAGTTATATATATTATGAGAAACCCCACAATGGATAGTACTTATTTCACACATTGCGAGAATGATAAAATTCTTTTGAGGCTGAGAATAAGCCATAACATGTTTGGTGCTATCTTGCCAGGGTGCCAACCTTGCTTCTTCTAGCTCCTTTGAGTTCTTTCCTCCTTTCTTCCATGTTTAACATCCTTATTTTCATTTTTGTTGACATTTGGAGAAGATTCATTTGTGGATAAGGTTTTGATAGTGTTCTGAAATGCGTGGAATAGTATAGATTTTATATTATTTTTGGTGAAAGAAGTAAGATTGCAATTGTGATGTCTTTGTCTATGACAACTTTGATACTTGCCAATTGTGTTACCTAGGATGCTTTTGATTGAGTTTAAACGTAAGGAGAAAGAGTCCCCTAGTTTCATTTTTAGCTCCAAAAACTTTATTAGCAAGCTAAACTTGGAGAACTTTCCTTTTGCACTAAACACGGTTTCAAGTTGTACCCAAGCCTCATGTGATGTATCACACCCATTAATATGATGGATGAATGAGTCACTTAATCCTAAGGTGATAATAGTAAGGGCCTTCTCGTCTTTGACTAGCCAAGAAACTTCTCTTTTCTAAGTTGTTAACTTTTTCTCTTTTTTTGTTTGCCACATTCCATATCCCTTTTCTCATAAGGGTAAATTTGACCTTCATCTACGTGGTGCGAAAGACTTCTCCTTCAAATTTATTGATTTTTGCTTGAGTTCTCATGACTAATGAATGAGGATAGGTCTTACTCTTTATAGGTCAAGAGTAGTGTCTAAATCCTTTACAAAATTTGAGGTCACTTCTTAGCCCTTGATCGAAAATTTGATAAAAATGCTAATAATTGATGGGGATCTTAGCCTTGATAGCCAATGTCTATCCAGCTTACATTAAAAGCATAAAAGCACAAGATGAGTGCCCAAGTCAATAGGCAAAAAGTATTCCAATAATAAGCTTCCCTTAAAACTTCTCATCAAAATAAATTGTCTCCCTTAAGCCATGTGAACACCCTCTTCTTTTTTTTAAATATAGGTTTTTATATTAAACCTTCCATTTTTAAAAAAAGGTTTCAACCTTATCTTCTCAACCGCTTCCCCAATGTGTTTGTCAACGCCTTTAGCACTTTAGCGAATCAACGACGAGCTATGGCCAAGGAGCAATAGGTTTGCATCATGGGCACATCGGTTGGGGACTACAAGAGTGACATCTTCTCAACATTGAAGCAGTAATGTATGTGTTGATGACGTGCATAGACAATGTTAATAAAGGCAGAGATTCTACCACTTCAATTTTGTTGCTTGCGTGCTTTGTCCCCACATTGTCTATGAGATGAGCTTGTTGTCCCCACACTGTCTAGTACACATCGACTATCTTTTGAGGTGAGCTAGTCTAACTAACTAAGAAAACAGTGTTGATCAGAAGGGTAATCTTAAGCTTGAGGGACAAGTGAAAAAGTTGGATGCGAAAAACCAAAGTTATTCACTTAGTGAATATTTCGACCATTGGATAACCAAAGGTTCACAAACAAAAATTTGGGTCTAGAGATTGATAATTGGCCTACTGAAACACCTTTTCATGCACTTGAGATCGAGAAAAATGTTGGAGACAACACATATTCTTTTGCTATTTATCATTGTATGGGCTCCAATGTCAAAGGGCAAATATGTAGCCATAGTGTGTAATTATGTGTGAACACTCTTTATGAGTGTACTAGTGTGTATTTGTGTGTGAATAGCCACTTAGGCTTAGATTTGATATTGTGCATGTATGTAGGAAGTTTCCTTAGGGAGACTTGGTCTAGATTTGATGTTGTGCATGTATGTAGGAAGTTTCCTTAGGGAGACTTGGTCTAGATTTGATTAAGTTAAAAGATAAAACTGAAAAGCCTATAAATGCATGTATTTGGTGGAGGTTTTATACATCAATATAATCTTCATTGTATCGGCAAGTCCTCGCTCACTTGAGCTTGTGGTTCTCTCTCTAGTTCTCTCTCTCTCTCTCCTTGTCTCTCTAAGCTTCATCCATGGCTATCTTTGAGCCACCATAGTTGTGCCCAAACTCTAGCTATGCTGCATCATACCATTGGTTTCAGAGCCTTTCTCAATCCAACCATCTCTTCTTGTCCACTACCCTCATAGATGCACTCCTTGAAGGTAGCCTTACAACCAATTTTTTTTTGTTTTTCGAGCCGAGGGCAGAGACGACCATGATCATCTTTGAGACTTGAACAGAGAAACGCTTTTGTCATTAGCTTTGTCGCCTCGGTCATGAGGACGGTTTCGCTACTTCCTTAGGACATGGCCTTACAACCAAATGCTTAAGCTCGTGTGGTGATTGCTTCAATGCACTGTTGCTACTTCCATCCAATGTGGGCTCTCTTAGGCGGTGCCACGCCTAATTGACGTGCTCTGCTTAGCCTTGGCTTCCTTCACCCGACTCTCCACCTGGCTCCTCTCTCAACACGTATTCTCCACACCTCAAACCTATGGATTGAGGGCATCATTAAGCAAGCTAGCCACCACAGACAGCTATGTACTCCAACATCATTGTCGTCACAGTAGGCTCGTCTCACAGACAGTGTGGGGACAAAACGCGCAAGCAGCAAAAGTGAAGTGGTAAAATATTTGCCTTCTAACGCGCAAGCTGCAAAAGTGAAGTGGTAAAATATTTGCCTTCTAACGTTGTCTATGCACGTCATCAACACATATATTACTGCTAATGAAGATGCCACTCTTGCAGTCCAGACCTATTGCTCCTTGGCCATAGCTCGCTGATTTGCTGACATGCTAAGGCGTTGACAACCACATTGGGGAAGTGGCTGAGAAGATACGGTTGAAACCTTTTTTTTAAAATGTAAGGTTTAATATAAAAACCTATTTTTTAAAAGAGCAAGAGGGTGTTCACATGGCTTAAGGGAGACAATTGATTTTGATGAGAAGTTTTTAGGGAAGCTAATTATTGGAATACTTTTTGCTTGTTGACCTGGGCAGTCATCTTGTTCTTTTGTGCTTTTAATGTAAACTGGATAGACACTGGCTATCAAGGCTAAGAGCACTGTTAATCATTAGCATTGTTATCAAATTTTTTATCAAGGGGAGAAATTATGTGAAGTGACCTCAAATTTTGTAAAGGATTTAGAGATTGCTCTCTTGACCTATAAAGACTAAGACCTATCCTCATTTAAACTTTCAAGTGAGACAAATCAGGTTCCTTGCCAGTAAACTTCTCCTCTAGCGTTACATCATGTATGGCTGCAGTAGGAGTCATGTTCATGATATAAACTGCTATAGACATAGCCTCAGCCCAATAGCTATGTGGCATATTCTTCTCAACCATCAGTGCTCATGTTATCTCACAATGTGCCTGTTTTTTTCCTCAGTAACTCCATTTTGATGCGGAGTGTATCTACATGTAAATTGTCTTTGAATGCCATTCTTTCACAAAGAATTCAGAGAACTTATTGGAGAAGTATTCTCCCCCTCCATCTGACCTTAGGCACTTCACATGCTTTCATGTCTATTCTTCAGCCATAACTTTGAAATTCTGAAAATGAGTGAACACTTCACTCTTTTCCTTCATGAAGTACACCCACACTTTCCTTGTGTGGTCATCAATGAATGTTACGTAGTACCTGTAGCCACCCATAGACATAGTCTTCGCTCGTAGGACCCCATACATCTGAATGCACATTCCTACTCACATTTCTTTCATGTGGAATTAGATTTTTTGTTTGCTTTCCAAATTGACATGCTTCACAAACTTTCTGCATACCTTCAACTTTAAACTTCGGCATCCCTATCACAATTTGTTTAGTCTACATAGACTTCATTCTTTACACATTGACATGCCCAATTCTCTTATGCCAAATGTTTGTATCTGCAACAACTCCTGAACCATTTGCAAACATTACAGCACTCACTTCAGGCATACTTACATTCAATGTAAACATTCTGTCCACTCTATTGCCTTTTGTAACCAACTTGCACTTATCTCTAAAGTCTTCTACATAACAGCCATCAAGGTTAAATCGAACTTGCAAAACTTGCTCAATCATCTGGCCAATAAAAACCAAATTCTTTGTAATGTTCCGAATATGAAGTAATCTGCAAGGTACTTCACTTTACCATCCTGCATAGACAATGGCACATCTCCAACATGGGCAATGAGATGAGCAATGTCATCCCCTGTTTCAACAAAACCTGGTCTTTCAAAACTCTTCATTTCCTTGAACCACTCACCATGAATTGTCATGTGGTTCGAAGCACCTGAGAATCAACATACGATACATCATCCTTACATGCTGCTACATCATTTTCAGACACAACATTAACCACATGTTGCATAACAAACAACCTCTCATTATCCTCATTATTTTTGCTAGAGGATGGATAGTTGTTTTGCTGCACTTTTCCATTTTGCATATGTCACTCTGCTTCTTATAGCAATCTGCCTGCACATGTCCATGCTTACCATAATAAAAACAGCCTCGTGTATCATTATGCTGCCTTTGCCAATTTTCACGACCTCGTTGACCCCCCTTGTCTCTAAACCGGCCTCTTCCACCCCTATATGTTGTTGTTGTGAATCTTGGGACTGTTGCTGCTGTGCTGACTATAATTCTGATTACCTGTTTGGCCACCACCTTGGCCATGTCCACGACCTCTACCTCGTCCTCTACCTGCACTTGTGTAGAAGGCCTGCTGCTCTGAACTATTTCTGTTTTGTGAAGACTGTTGATCTTCACCCAAGTTCTTCTCTTCAATGATCAGCATTGACACCAAATCTGTGAGAAGTTGGGAATGTTCTCTCAAGTTTGAACAGATGTCTTGAATGCCGTGTATTGTGGCCCGAGACCACATAGACACACTTCCACCTTATCATCATCATCAGAAACACCAATTGATGCAAGGGATTCCACAATGCCCTTGATCTTCAAAGCATAATCATTCACAGACATATTCTTCTTTTCCACAGTATGAAGCTCATTCTTCAACTAAATTTTTCGTGACTTGGTGTTGGCTTCATACAGCTTCACCAAGGTGTCCCATGCCTCCTTAGGTGACTTGGCATCCTGTATATGCCCAATCATAGTGACCTGTATGCTGATAGAAAGACAATACATGACTTTCCTTGCTCCTTGATTCCAATCCTTGAGTTCTTTTATATCTGTAGAGAGCAGTTGGATTAATGGTATCTCTAGTGCCTCCTCATGTTCATCTTCAATGTAGTCCCAGTAACCTTTTTCCATCAAAAAATTTATCAATCTAAACCTCCAAGCATGGAAGTTGTTCTTGTCAAGCTTCTCTGCAACAATAACCTAGTTTATTCCAGCATTTGACAACTTTTCTACAACACAAATTTACCAGCAATAGCACTCCTGCTTGACCTGCACAAACTATTGTATTCTCTATAGCGATACTATACTGCACCCAAATTGTCACAACCAGTGACCTTACTTTGCATACATACACCCAATGGCAACTTTGAGACCTTTTTGCAACACACACCGGGTCTGCACAACCAATCGACCTTCCTATAGTTTCAAAAACAGAGTTCTATAGAGAATCGAAATTTACTTGCAGTGCTTGTGAATGCCTGGGAACTTCATCTTCCGTGCCATGTTGGAGATCGAAAAATCCCCTGGCCATATCAAAGATTCCATTGGACCTCACAAGAGAAGAGGGTTTTTATTCCTCTCCAAGTCCAAAGAATCTTAGCCCTTCTTCCATGGATTCCTCACTACTTGTTTCTATGGTGGTCAAATTCCTCCAGGCTGAAACACTCAATTGAGTGCTCGCTGAGCACCTTGAACCAACACTTTTTTGGTAGGAAGAGCCTGGGTGATTTGATGCACTGTCATCGGGGTTAAGGTCATCTCTAATGAGTTTCCTAGACCTCAAGATTCCGTTGGACCTCACAAGAGAAGAGGGTTTTTATTCCTCTCCAAGTCCAAAGAATCTTAGCCCTTCTTCCATGGATTCCTCACTACTTGTTTCTATGGTGGTCAAATTCCTCCAAGCTGAAACACTCAATTGAGTGCTCCGAGCACCCTGAACCAACACTTTTTTGGTAGGAAGAGCCTAGGTGATTTGATGCACTGTCATCGGGGTTAAGGTCATCTCTAATGAGTTTCCTAGACCTCAAGTGCATGAGAATGAATTTCAATAGTCGAAATCACTACTTTGGAACCGTTTCACCTGGTTTTCTATCAAACTATCTTTTTGGGGATAATTTTTAAGTAATTTTAAAATAGGAAAATTTGAAAAATGGTCAGCCATACAAAGGAGGTTATGGCAAAATTTTTTAAAATTTGGTGAAATAAGTATTATCTTTTATTATTCTAAAAGAGTAATCCCTATCGTTTGTATATTCTAAAAGTGTCATTTTCATTCTATGCATAGAAAAATGCATAGTAGAAAAGTAATTATTCTAAAAGTGTTATTTTCAATAGAATTAAGTTCTATGCATAGAAAGATGCATATTGATTATTTTTTATTATAAAAGAGTGATTTTCAATAGAATTAAGTTCTATGCATAGAAAGATGCATATTGATTATTTTTTATCATAAAAGAGTGATTTTCAATAGAATTAAGTTCTATGCATAGAAAGATGCATATTAATTATTTTTTTGTTATAAAAGAGTGATTTTCATTAGATTTAATATCTATGCATAGAAAGATCCATATTGATTATTATTTTTTATTATAAAAGTGTTACTTTCATCAATATTGATTTTTATGCATAAATAGATGCATAAAAGAATAATTTTTTATTATAAAACTGTTACTTTCATCAATATTGATTTTTATGCATAAATAGATGCATAAAAGAATATTTCTTTTATTATAAAAGTGTTAGTTTCATCAATATTGATTTTTATGCATAAATAGATGCATAAAAGAATATTTTTTTATTATAAAAGTGTTACTTTCATCAATATTGATTTTTATGCATAAATAGATGCATAAAAGAATATTTTTTTTATTATAAAAGTGTTACTTTCATCAATAATGATTTTTATGCATAAATAGATGCATAAAAGAATATTTTTTTATTATAAAAGTGTTACTTTCATCAATATTGATTTTTATGCATAAATAGATGCATAAAAGAATATTTTTTTATTATAAAAGTGCTACTTTCATCAATATTGATTTTTATGCATAAATAGATGCATAAAATAATATTTTTTATTATAAAAGTGTTATTTTTATCAATATCGATTTTTATGCATAAAGAAATATTTTTTTATTATAAAAGTGTTACTTTCACTAATATTGATTTTTATGCATAAATAGATACATAAAAGAATATTTTTCTTATTATAAAAGTGTTACTTTCATCAAAATGGATTTTTATGCATAAAATGATGCATAAAAGATTTTTTTTATTGTAAAAGTGTTATTTTCACTAATATCAATTTTTATGCGTAAAATGATGCATAAAAGAATTCTTTTATTGTAAAAGTGTTACTTTCACTAATATCGACTTTTATGCATAAAATGATGCATAAAAGAAATTTTTTTATTGTAAAAGTGTTACTTTCACTAATATTAAGATAGTTCAAGAAGAATCTTTCCAGACTCAAAAACCTGAATCAGAATATGACCAAGACGTAACTCCTTCGTTAGTTTCAAGAAATGACGATGTGACCAGTTCAGTAATCTACACTCAAATCACCCACCGAATCTGAAACTAAGTTGAGACCTTTGATTTTGATCTGAGGATCAAGAATTCAGTTCTTGGAACTAAAGCAGGATAGCCGGACAATTGAAGAGTACCATCAAGCTTTTGCCCTTCTCCTCAAATATTCCCCGCAATTGGAGCAGCTGATGGCAAGATTCATTCGAGGAATGAACGAGCCATTGGACACCCTAGTGAAGAATGCCAAACCTGTCTCAATGGCCCAAAGCAGTAAGAATGGCAAAGGACTTTTGCCCTTCTCCTCAAATATTCCCCGCAATTGGATGAAAAGCAGCTGATGGCAAGATTCATTCGAGGAATGAACGAGCCATTGGACACCCTAGTGAAGAATGCCAAACCTGTCTCAATGGCCCGAAGCAGTAAGAATGGCAAAGGAATTTGCCAAAGCCTTCGTGGTTGAGGTCCCGCCAAAGCCTGCATCCTCTAATTTTAAAAGATTCCAAACCCCGAGAAGTACTTCAAACTTTCCACCCCCAAAGAGGCAGCAAGGCCCAATTCAGAATCAGGATGTGGGAAGATTCAGAAGTGAAGGAAGACCCTTCCCCCAGAACACTTTCTCAGGAGCCCCACCTATTTCAAGGATTCAGAGGGATTCGCTCAGAAGTGAGAACCGATGTTTTGGATGCCAGGGTTTTGGTCACCAGCTGAAAGACTGCCCCCGACTCCTACCATGTCAAGGGGACTGAGAGTGCAAAGACCAATCCCTTCCTATCAATCAAATCAAGATCCATCTCGCCCAAATCAGGAAAATCCCACGAGAACTCCAGCACAGTCGTCTGCCTCTGTCCAGAGTAGCCTCAGAACTCCTTCCCAGAACTGGGGCAACCAAAGAGAAAGAGTTCCGCCTCAGACTGCAGAGCAGCCAGAGCAGTCACAATTGCAGAAGTAGTGGAAGAGGAAAGAGGGCAAATTTATGCTGCAATTGAAAACCAAGGGCCAAACCGTCAATTATACTCCAGCTGAGTATCAGGGTAAGCCTTTTAAGCTTTTGATTGATTCAGGCAGTACTCATTCTTTCATTTCCCCTGGATGCTTGTGTAAGCTAGTCTTAGATCAGAAATCAGGGAAACCTATGCAAGTTGAATTGGCAAGTGGGAAGATTCTTTTCACTCACCTTGAGACAGATCGTATTCAGTTCAATCTAGATGGGAATTTAACTGACTGTCAGTTCAAAGTTATACCTTTGGGAGTTTTTGACGGGATCCTTGGAATGGATTGGCTCCACAAAAATCAAGCTGACATTCACTGTCATAATGGAACCATTTCCTTCCGTGACCTTCATGAAAACAAGGTTCAAGGAACCGGAATTTCAGGATCCCCAAGTCTGTAGTTAGTAAAGGCTTCTAAGTTACTAAAAGGACTTAGAAAGAAGCAACGTATTTATCTTGTCAAAATGAATCCGGTAGACTCAAAGCTAAAAGCTGAAGAACCTGAATGGTTAAGTGATTATGATGATTTATTCCCAGCAGAGCTAACAGAGATGCCTCCAATTCGAGAAGTAGATCATGTGATAGAATTGACCCCCAAAGCTCAGCCCCAGTAGCCTTGCGCACGTACAAAATGCCAGTTCCTGAAGCCATTGAACTCAAGGAACAACTTAGACAGCTGTTGGAACAAGGGTTTATAAGACCCAGTGTTTCACCTTGGGGTACGCCAGTTCTCTTTCAGAAAAAGAAAGATGGAACGCTAAGACTCTGTGTGGACTACAGAGGCCTCAATCAACTAACAGTTAGGAATAAGTATCCTATCCCTAGAATTGATGAGCTTCTGGATAGGGTAAGTGGAGCCCATATCTTCACAAAGATAGATCTCAAATCAGGGTATTATCAGATGTTTCTATGCAAGTTTTCAGTTTTGATTTTCTTTTGAACACGATGAGTATATCTTAATTTCGTATCCCAAGACTTCTAAATCACAGGTCTGGATTCCCAAGCAGAATTCCTCGAATTCTGAATTCTTAATCCTCACATCAAAATCAAAGGTCTCAACTTAGTTTCAGATTCGGTGGGTGATTTGAGTGTAGATTACTGAACTGGTCACATCGTCATTTCTTGAAACTGACGAAGGAGTTACGTCTTGGTCATAGTCTGATTCAAGTTTTTGAGTCTGGAAAGGTTCTTCTTGAACTATCTTTATCGAAGGGTAATATTTCAATTACTACTTTACTGAATTTAAAACTAATCACGAATTTCTATGAGGAATCATTTATCTAAAATTTCGATTTCAATAGTTTTTCTGAAATCTTCTCATTACCATCCTAGAGAATATGAAACGATATAATTTTCTTTCACAGAGTATTTACTTATTCATTCATCAATATTCATGGGAATTAGACATAGGATTAAAGAGAACTCTTATTTTGATATAAAAATTCTGTATGCATCTATTTTTGCATAAGAATCAATATTAGTGAAAGTAACACTTTTACAATAAAAAAATTTCTTTTATGCATCATTTTATGCATAAAAATCAATATTAGTGAAAGTAACACTTTTACAATAAAAAATTTTCTTTTATGCATAAAAATTGATATTAGTGAAAGTAACACTTTTACAATAAAAAAATTCTTTTATGCATCATTCTATGCATAAAAATCCTTTTTGATGAAAGTAACACTTTTATAATAAGAAAAATATTCTTTTATGCATCTATTTATGCATAAAAATCAATATTGATGAAAGTAACACTTTTATAATTAAAAAATATTCTTTTATGCATCTATTTATGCATAAAAATCAATATTGATGAAAGTAACACTTTGATAATTAAAAAATATTTTTTATGCATCTATTTATGCATAAAAATCAATATTGATGAAAGTAACACTTTTATAATTAAAAAAAATATTCTTTTATGCATCTATTTATGCATAAAAATCAATATTGATGAAAGTAACACTTTTATATAAAAGAAAATTCTTTTATGCATCTATTTATGCATAAAAATCAATATTGATGAAAGTAACACTTTTATAATAAAAGAAATATTCTTTTATGCATCTATTTATGCATAAAAATCAGTATTGATGAAAGTAACACTTTTATAATAAAAAAATATTCTTTTATGCATCAACTACAACTTCAAGTAGAGAGCCTCACAGAAAAGCACAACACTAAGATGGCAAATCTATAAGCTAAAAGCCAAACCTAAATGTTTGCTAGATCTTCAAACACACCTCTGCAATGCCAAGGATGATCACAAGGCCTTGGAGCACCGTCTAGAAGAGAAAGAGAGAGAGCTCAAGGCCATGGAAGCTAGGTTAAAAGCACACACGGCCACATCCAAGAAAAACAATTGCCTAGCACACACCAAAGAAATCTATGAGATGAGTTGTGCAAAAATTATGTGATACAGGTTAAATACCTTAAGGCAACACTACTAGAATGGGTGACTATGTTGGCTAGCCACACCAACAACAAGTCATCTCTCACCTCAACAAGAAGATCATGGATGGCCACTCAGTGTCACATAGCGGGTTTACAAGCAGAAATGTGAGTCCTACATAAAGAAAAGGATAGCCTCCTTCTCCAGAATCTCCAACTCCAAGATTCTCACCCACCAAAGAGAATTAGAAATAGCCCATGCTCTGCAAGCTTAGGAAGCATAGATTGCTACCCCCCAACAATAGCTATGGCCATAGAGAGAACCCGTCATCGTGCTCGAAGAAGATGATATATGTATTAAGCTCATGGATAATAGGGAAGCCCCACTAGCTAACCTTCCAGTGGTTCCTTGGGCCCCTCATTAGACTTTCTCTCTTGTTTTTGCTTCACTAATCCTCTCTTTATGCCAATACAATATTAACTTAAGTGAGGAACTAACCCAAGGAAACTTAGCACTTATACAACAAAACACTACTCGTTACACTGACCCAGCCATTATTATTGTTATGTTCATGGGGCCCCTCAAACTCAACGAGGGTCAATCCATGTATATCTACCCCCTAGACCCCATTATGCTTAACTGTTTTACCATGGTGCCGGGTACTAACTAACTCTACTAACTTTAGCAGGGGCGAGGAACCTATAGAACTAATTTCTAATCATGGTGCGAGGTACTAATTAAATTGACTAATTTTAGCAAGGGGAGGAGCCTATAAAACTAATGAAACCCTCTATCCCCAATTCTTTTGTCACCCTCTTCCTAAAATTTAGGAAACTCTCAATTGAAGCTGACACACGGCTAGGTAGAAGCTCAATGGGACACCCCACCAACAACTTCTATTGCATAACAATAAACTATACCACCCTTAATATAGTATTCTCTGCCTTTTTTATCTTATTTGTGCACACTTACAAAATGTAACATTAATCTATGACTTTAACCAAGAGCACATAGACTATCCCTCATTCCCTAAGGAAGAAGATTTGCATGCCTTACATGATTTCTTTATCACAAAGAAACCAATACTGCCTTCCGATGATGGGGATAGGGATAAAAGGGATGATGAAGAGGACAACAACTATCTTGTGTTTAGTCCTATAACCTCTTACTTATCTACTATTTATTATAACAAAAATAAGGATGCCACTAACCATTAACCAAGAGGGATTTCCTAGAATCCTCCTTTGAATTTCCCACTAACACTCTCACCCCCAAGGAACCACTAGATAGCCAACCAAAGGCCACAACCGATCCTACCCCACCATGAACATGACATATAGCGGGTTCTAATATGTCGACCCCCTCCTTGATCTCCCGGCTCCCAGGTATGAGCAACTCATAATGAGCAGGAATTCACTTTCAAAACCTCATCTAATGTGGTAAGCTCTTTTTACATATAACTCCATTCGACCCCACCACCACCATCTAAGCTGAAGCATATGCCACAACAAGGGTCCATCCATCAAATGTAGCATCCCTTTAGCGGGTGATAGGGTAGATACAAGAGAGCTGGGAAACATGGAGTAACGAGAGTCCTTGTGGTCTAATGTGGCTTTAGGTCTCTCATTTGGCCAACCCGCGGGCGACGAACTTGCTCGAAATATGAATAGTCACATTTATGAACACCCATGCCTAAGCGGTGGCAACGTGAGCATATAGTCAAGTCATGGGCGGCTATGAAGAGATACATGTGGATGTTGATGGCCAAGTTATGGTTGCCAACTTTGGAATCCAGCCAGCTTGAAGATTTCCCTTCCTTGTCATTAAAGAATATGTAGATATATATGTGGCATCTCCAAGGCATATTTGTGTGGACCCTCTATACATGCCAATCAAATGAAAGTTCACAGCCTGGGAGTTCCACGAAAGGCCCTGCCCAAGACTCCCACATCCTTACTTCGAGCACAGCTACTTTGATACTTTGAAGCAACAAACAACAGTTCATGCTAACAACTGGTCATGCATAGCAAGAGATTCGAGATTCAACCATCATTAGATACTATCAGATTTTTTAAACTCATCATTCTTCTCATTAGCATACAAGATGATTATGTCCACAACTACAACAACAAAGGCATGAAATTTGATCTTAACAAGGGGCCCTCGGACAGTGGCATTATGTATTATTATCATCGCCTCCACTGCCTACCATCTTACATGCACACAACATTTGAGGACATAATTTTGACACAAATTTTTGGAGATCACTCTACTTCCTATGATGCACACTTTATGTCCTCCAAACAAGAAAGATTTGCTACAAAGAATATCTAGGCCAGCAAGCCTTGTGGGCAATAGATTCTGAGGATGGAATCTGGATCAAGTAGGGGGATGTTGACCTCATTTTGTTTTAACTTAGCCTCTCTCCATTACATAAGAAAGAAAGCATAATAAGTGTCATAAAACAACACTTTAAACATTGTTGTTATGAGAATATCTGGCTATGCCGCCACAAAACTATGTAACTTGTAAGCTTCTATTTCATCTTCCATAACTTTTTGGGACCCAAGTGCTAATAAGGGCCAATTAAATTATTCTCATAATGCAAGGCACAATCCCCCTTTGTTCTAATTGATTCTATTCATATCTCCTTGCTCTCTTGTGTCTATGGTTTATGTGTGTGTGTGTGAGAGAGAGAGAGTTGAGGGGAGAGAGTTTTGAGGGGAGAGAGAGCTACATTCTTGGTGCATGTTACTCTTATGCTTAGATTCTTGATTGTGAGAGTAGAGAGGAGTGAGTGTCCTTGTATGGAGAAAGGCAATAGCTTGAGAAGTAGTCAAGAGAGTGGTGCTGGCTACCACTAGCAATGCTTGGAGTCTACCGAGATACAAGCTTGGATACCAACAAATACTCCATAATGATAATTTTTTAATAGTGCTTATCTTCTTAGTATATTTTATAGTGCTTTTAAGGGAATACAACAAATAAGGCTCAGATAAGGAAATGAGATTTTCTTGGGGACTTTAGACTTTTATTATCTTCTTAGAAAAGAAACATAAAAAATAAAATCTTCTTAAGCAAAGATGTAATAAGCTCATATATTCCCTTGAGCACTGAGTGTGATTGATTTCTCAGCACTGGGAATCATTGGTCTTCTTAAGTTCTGGAAGTGAGAACAAAGTTCAAAGTGGAGTGATTAAGAAGACCAAGATAATAGATATTAATCGCTATTAATTCACAAGAAAGGTTTTCAACCAAAGAAAGCCTACTTTTGGTAATGTGTTACCTAATGTTTTTTCTACTTATGTAATGGTTAGTCTCTTATTATCCTTATACTTTTTTAAAAAACAACCTCAAGGCTAATAAATACTTAAAATTTTAAGTCGTAAACTATGTCATTGTTTTACGTTGTAGGGTTAAATGTAAAGCTAGCTTAAGAAGAACATCATGAATCCAATGAAGAGGAGGGAGTTGGGGACATCGACAATGAAGATTAGAGAATTTCTTTTTCCCCACAAATTATCTTTCTAAATACTTTTTCCATGTAACAAGGGTAAGTTGTCTTTATCTCCACAAGTTGTCTCTATAAACTCTAGCCATGTAATATACGAAAATTGGTTGTAAGTATTGGCTTTGAGAGACCTTAAATAACATATTATCAATCCTTTATTGTTAAAGTGTGCACTTTATATTATACTCTACTTACCTTCTCTCTATTATAAAAAGTTTGGCAGAATAGGATAGGCTGTAGTAGCCAGTCCCATTCTGCCCTTGTTTTAAGAGCCTTTGTAAATAACCAATCATCTACGATTATTTAGTAATGTAACATGCATAAGTTGTCCTTATATTATCTCTAGAAGTTGTCTTTATCTCCACATGCTATCTTTGTAAACTCTAGTCATGTAACATACATGCATTGGCTTTAAGAGACCTATATTATCAATCCTTTATTGCTAAAGTGTGCACTTTATATTGTAGTCTACTTACTATCTCTCTCCTAAAAAACTTTGGGCAGAATGGAACAAGTTATAGTAGCTAGTCCCATTTTTCCCTTTTTCTAGTAGCCTTACAATATGCCTTGTAAATAGCCAATCATCTATAATGGTTATTGGTGAGAGTAAAACACAATAATTCTTTCAATAAGCCTCCCTATTTTCAGAGGCTTATTTATAACCCTCCCTATTTATGAGGCTTATGAGAGGCTTATTATGAGGATTAAAAGTTATATCTTACCCTTGCAATAAGATTTACTATTCCAAGGGTTATTATAGCACATCAATTGCAAGGGTTATTGTGCAAGGTTTTTGCGTTTGACATAATTTTTTCCCTATAAGTTTATAAGCCTTGTAATCCCTCTTACAATGTAGTGTGTTAGATTTATAATGCCCCTTAAAATTACCCTTGCCATGTCCATATACTACTATAGCTTGTGTGTGTGTGTGTGTGTGTGTGTGTGTTTGTGTGTGTGTGTGTGTGTGTGTGTGTGTGTGTGTGTGTGTGTGTGTGTTTACAAACCCTTCACAAGACGATGAAATATAGTTATATTATCAAATGCAAGTAGCAATAGCTTACAAGTGCAAAAACATATACCAACATTGTTATCTTACATTATGAGAGGAAATGATACATTTGTAAATATTTTTAAGAGAATGTACATGTATGTTGCCATAGCAAACTTGAAGTAAAGGTACTGCTTAGCTTAAGAAAGACATAGTCCTAAAGGGAATAAATTGTAACCTAATGCCATCCAAAACAAGATATAGGTATTGATACACCACATTTCAAAACTAAGGGAAAGTAGGTGCCATCACCTATTATCAATATCATAAGGAAAAGACTTCTCTAAATAAGTAGAAGAACCATAGGAAACAAAGCTTGCTAAAAAACAAAATTTGACCGAGGTGGTAGATAACATCTATAGAAGGAGGACTACCAATTGAAAGGAGAGGACTCAAGTACTAAAATTAAGGGAGTCATAAATCATGTTTGATTTGGGCTCATCCTTGTGGCCAAGCACTATACAATGGTGAGAAATAGTGTAGGACATGGTGGTGATAAAAAAATGATCAAAACCAAAGTGTTAAGCAAGCATTTATGGATTTCTAGCAAGCAAAATATGTGAGCGAGGACTAGCTTTACTGATAGGATAATAATCAACCAAGATCAATGAGTGCACTAGTCTTGTCATGAGAGATAGAGAAAGAGAGAAGTCCTTATAGTGTTACCACCACTGGTGCTGGTGCGTGCTGAGTAATGTTTTATGAGTGCACTAGTGTTATCATGAGAGATAGAGAAAGAGAGAAGTCATTATAGTGTTACCAACAATTGTGCTAAGTAATATGTAATGACTGTCTTGCTTTTTTGAAAAAGGCCAAATAACCTCTATAAATGAATAATAATATTATTAATGGTAAAGGAGAGTCACAATAATCAAGTTATGAGGTATTCTTAGACAAATCATTCACATGTTAACATAATCACAAACCTATGAGTGCCAATATTCAGTCGAAGTCGTGAAGCGTTGAGTTTGTGCAAACAGTATTGTAGGTTGAGAAGCTTTCAAAAAGCCAAAAAAGGTAGGATGAAAAGCAAGGTCGTGTGTGTGTGTGGGGGGGGGGGGCAACACCAGGGGAGAGATGAGTGAAGATCAGCATGCAGCTGTCAAGGGATGAAAAACCAGAGCCGCAAAAATGGCTCCAAGATTATGCCACCCCTCTCCGTCAGAAACGAAGCGGCCAGAGATAGAGATGGTGAGGTAGTATAGTTTAGACCTTTGATTTCATTTTGAGAGAGAGAGAGAGAGAGAGAGAGAGAGAGAGAGAGAGAGAGAGAGAGAGAATATGTGTGTGTGTGTGAGAGAGAGTGAGAGTGAGAGTGAGAGTGAGAGTGAGAGTGAGAGAGAGAGAGAGAGAGAGAGTGTGTGTGTGTGTGTGTTTTCTTTCTACAACATATGATTTTGTAACTACTTAAATATTTGTTGTATATCAATACAACAAAATGGAGCAAGAATGGGGCAACATGTCTACCTTTTCCCTCGGAAGACATTTATGTTCTATACAACAATAATCCTGAGAAATATTGAGGGTTTATTTTGAGTAAAACCCTAATGTATTATCCATGGTAAAACCCCTATGTATTAGCAATAATAATCCTGAAAAATATTGAGGGTTTATTTTGCGTAAAACCCCAATGTATTATCAATGGTAATTATCTATAAACCTGTTTCAGGGGAAATATTATAAGTAATACCATGGGTTTGGAGCTTTTGGCTTGAAATTTATTATGTCCACACCCTTATTATTTCACACAAAAAACGGAATTATCTTGTATTGAATTGTTTATAACAAACACTAGTCTTGGATAAATTAGAGTTATCTTGTAGTGAATCATTTATTACAAGTACTAGTGTTGGATAATTTAGAGTTATTTCTTCATGAATAAATGTGTGATCAATAATGCATCCTTATCCACCATATGAATGGTAGAATTAGCTAATAGATGAACACTTAGAATAAGAATTTTCAAATATACACAATTAATTGTAAATCTTTTATCAAAGACCCAAATGAGCCAATTCAATAATGGTGCAATGTGGGCGCCCACATGCTGGCCTTAGTAAGAAGTCTAAATATATGATTTTTGCTCTTATGCCTCAAGGAACAAATCACTATCCCAAAGCTCACATCCATAAGTGTTAATATAGCTAGCCGCATATGGTGTATTTTGTACCTCTGCAATGGGTTGTATAGTTTCCACATCCCAAGGGACATCTAAATCATGAAGTATTAATGCGTGTTGTCTATTTATATGAATATTACATGTTTCTGGTGTAGCTTGCCGTGAAGCATAAAATTCCCAAGATCCATATTCTTCCCCACTACAAAGAGGCTCAATCTTTTGTGATGGATCAAACTCATGAAGTGACAATGTATCACATGTGAAAAGCATAGAGTTGTCTTCTTTTGTAAGTTGAAATTGAGAATTTCCTTGAGTTGAATTGCCATAACTAGGCATGTTGTAGTTGTAGGGTGGCAAAATAACCTGATTGCTTATCAAATTACCAAAGCTATTGATGGAGTTGTGTACATGATAGCCATCTTCCTCATCACTGCCATGAGTGTGCCCAAGTAAGACGGTTGGATTAGAAGACCCTTCAAAACCTAGCATATTAAAACTTGTTGCATCCATCATGGCAATGTTGCAACCTTCTCCATTTTGTGAAGCTCCACTTGACATGCTATCAATGTGGCTTGACTGAGTGTCAATGTTAGATAGGTCCTCTATTTTAAGCTTCTTCTTTATGTGGGATCGCCAATAGTTCTTGATTTCATTGTCTGACCTTCCAGGCAAGTGAATGGCTATAAGAGACCACCTATAACAATGGTAAGTTAGGTAAGTTAGGAACCAATGAGGCAACTAGTGAATGGCTATAAGAGACCACCTATAACAATGGTAAGTTAGGTAAGTTAGGAACCAATGAGGCAACTAGTGAATGGCTATAAGAGACCACCTATAACAATGGTAAGTTAGGTAAGTTAAGAACCGATGTATAAAGTTCTTGGAAAGTTGGGGACCAATTTGTGTATGGTTGGGAAGGAGTGATGAGTTATGAGGTCTGTAAAAAGGACTCTTTGCCGATATTAAAGGATATTAAGGAGTAGGCATGTAGAAATGAAGGACTTAGGAGGAGATTAAAGGGTCTTTGCGAAGTGATATTAAAGGATATTAAGGAGTAGGCATGTAGAAAGAAAGGACTTAGGAGGATATTAAAGGGTCTTTGCTAATTATTTGGAAATAATCTTAAGGTTGTATGCTTAATATAATAATAATAATGCATGGATAGTAATACCATGTGAACGGGAGCTTACCTGTTACCAAACACCGAGTGGAGCTTGACGATGAGTCGCTCTTCTTCTTCCGAGATGTGCCCTCTCTTGATGTCAGGACGTAGATAATTTACCCATCTTAGCCTACAACTCTTGCCACACCTCTGCAAACCTGCAAATTTAGTGTAACGTTTCATTAAAGCTTATAGTTAATTACGCTAATCATCATAACAATGGCGTCTCTGTACGTTAATGATAACCACATGCTCGCTTAATTGCAAAGCAAACTAAAAGAGTTGCAGTACGGATCAAATTATCATGATTATAATACTATCCCGATTGATAATTTGATAGATAATCATAATTGATTATAGTATCTTGGGCGATACTGATTTTTAAATGGCGTCTCTGTAAGTTAATGATAACCGCATGCTCTCTTAATTGCAAAGCAAACTAAAAGAGTTGCAGTAGGGATCAAATTATAATGATTATAATACTATCCCGATTGATAATTTGACAGATAATCATAATTGATTATAGTATCTTGGGCGATACTGATTGTCTCAGTATCGCCCAAGATAATCATAATTGATAATTTCATAGCATTATCATAATTGATAAAGATAATTTGATAGATAATCATAATTGATTATAGTATCTTGGGCGATACCGATTCTCTCAGTATCGCCCAAGATAATCATAATTGATATAGATAATTTGATCGATAGTTTTATAGATAATCATAATTGATAATTTGATAGAATTATCATAATTGATATAGATAATTTGATAGATAATCATAATTGATAGATAGTTTGATAGATAATCGTAGTTGATAATTTGATAGCATCATCATAATTGATAGTATGACCTTGGGCGATTCTGATTTTTTCAGCAAATTTATATAAGGCTGGACTATGGATAATCTTTTAAAAAAAAACAGTTACCTGCTGTCTTCGCAAGCTTACTCCATTGGCCTTCTCCATGCTTTCTCACAGATTGTATCAACCTGATATCCTCGTCCACACTCCAATGGCCTTTACGGTAAGGCCCGGCTTTCCCTTGTCTCATCTTCAAAAAATTAATCCGCAATGAGTTAAGCAACCCAATAATCAAAACCCTAATCCTATTATCCTAGCATTGGAAATAAGCTCCTAATTTATAATTATCCATCTTCACAAGCTACAAAGCTGCAGCAATATTTATAGGGTTAGAAGCAGTGCTCATCATCACAAATCAATCTGCGACAATAGCGACTATAAGATATCCGAGCAACCCAATAATCAAAACCCTAATCCTAGAAGTAAAAATTATCCGAGCGTTGGAAATCAAGCTGCTAGTTTATAATTATTCATCTTCACCAGCTACAAAGCTGCAGCACGATTAGAAGCAATAAGCTGTGTTATAGTGGTCATCATCACAAATCAATCTGCGACAATAGCGACGATAAGCTATCCGAGCGACCACCAATAATCAAAGCCCTAATCCTAGAAGTCCATCTTCAGGAACTACAAAGCCGCAGCAATAATTCTAGGGTTAGAAGAAATAAGCTGTGTTAGATCATGCTAATCACTTGATAACTCAACTAGATCCTGCTAATCACTTGATAACTCAACAAGATCATGCTAATTTGGAATAGCAGCTCTGCAAAACATACCTCGATCGGATCTTGTCTCGGTGATTAGGTTAAGATAAAACTCTTTCGACCTGATCTGCACAGTCAATCATGTAGTTGCGGCTGCGAAAGGAAGTGTAAAGCATCCATTTTGCTAGCGTTTAAGGGTAGTGTAAGATCAGTGTTAATTTAATGGCTGATTTGTTGTCAAGGTTTGCTGATACTTTGCGGTAGCCAAGCTAATTTATGCGTTTAATTTATCTATGCCACACGTTACCTTGACTCGATTGATCGATTGATTAATTTAATTTATCTAATTGATCGATTGATTGGTTCATGATGTTAACGTAGTATATATTATTTGTTGTAATAATCATACCAATTCCTAAGGTTGTTACGCGAATCTTTCAATTGATTAATCAATTGATAAATCACCTGCAGTCTCTCCCCTAGCTCCCTTACAAAAACACATTGTTGAGAAAGTGCTTGTTTGGATTATTTGTCTAAAAATAAAATTCCAACTTGCAAATTTAAATAAGTCAATTCTTCTTTTTCCCCAAAAAGAGAATACTTTTATTACTTATTTGTAAAGTGTTCTTCTTTTTCCCCAAAAAGAGAATACTTTTATTACTTATTTGTAAAGTGTTTTGTTTGGATTAATATTTAAGCCTCTAGAATGCAACTGCAAAATATATGAGATTACCTATGTATTTGGCAATCAGAGGAAAAAAGATTTCTTGGTCTTTTTTGCTCTGATTGCCAAATACATAGGTAATCTCAAATAGTTTCTTTTTTATAGTATGCATTTATAAGGGAAGTAATTTCAAGATTTAAAGTGATATTTATTATAGTGAATCCAATTTCAAGGTATAAGGAGCATGTGTATCAAAATCCTCAAATTTACTAGCATACAAAGTGGATTGCACGTGGCCTTATCATGCCCATGCTTATCTTTAAAAGTGTTACTTGACATGTAAAACACTATATCTACTCGCATGTATAAAACACTATATTAAATAGAAAGATAGCTATAATAAATCACAAAATAATTTACTCATTTGTGGAAAATTTGTTGAGCTTATACTTATCTATGGTGATTTACATTACCACGCCAAAATTCATAAAGAAAAAGTCATTGGGAGCCATGCAATCGCCAATTATCATTGTCACGCGTGACATTCTCTGGGTTTGAGGAGAAATCTATTTAATTTCTTGTAATACTAAGCTTTTGGACGATCCCCCTGCTTTGAAGGCTTTTTACACATCATGTGTGATGGCATCATAAACGTGTCCATTCTAATATATGGATGGTAGAGTACAGTGGCAATGCATGCCTTTAATGACATAGACTAGTAATAATAATCTCACCCCAAATGAATGATTAACACATCTCAATCACTATATAGTCCTTACACATTATAAACACATATAAACCAAAGACTCAGCAAACCTCAAACTAAATTAACGAGAGAGGTGTAAAGGTTTTTCACTCCTTGGCCTATAAAGGTTTTTCACTCCTTGGCCTATAAAGGTTTTTCACAGAAATAATAGCAAGAATAAATTATCCCTAATCCATGTTATGTATAGTATGTCTTAACTAGACCCTTCATCCTTGATCCACGGACCACATTGCTCCAAGGATTCATTAAAATGCTAGTAGCAAGAATAAACTAACCCTAATCCATGTATAGCATGTCTTAAGTAGACCCTTCATCCTTGATCTCCATTTCTCCAAGGACTCATTAAAATGCTAGCACCCAAGATAGCATGCCAGTGGGCATTTAAAAAATCCATTGTCTCTAGATTAGGGCTTTATTCTTCACTTTTTCAATTCAAACTTATAAGTAACTAGTCCATGGAATAGAAAAATACTCCAATTTAATTTTTGTGCTATTTTAAAAATTATTTTGGGGAACCCAAAGCCACAATTCCACCATAATCACAAGCTCCAAAACTTTAGACCTAATCATGATCCTTTATCATTAAAGCTTATTACATTACAACACCTTAACAAGCCCTTTCAACCTCCATTTTACTTCTTTGTTGGAGTGATTCTATCATCATTTAACCCTATCGTGCTTTCTAATGACACATCATCAAAAAATAACTACTCTTATTAACCTCTATCATAATTGATCATAACTTTAACCTTTGACCTCAATGGTGGAAAAAAAAATTAACTAGATTCCATGATGCAAGCCCTATCTATATACATCAGTGCCAAACCTAGATGACATAACTCCTACACTAGTATGGCCTAACGCTCTCAAGTAGTTTTACAATTTTATTGAAGAAGCTCAATTTTTTTATTGTAAAAGATGCCACGACTTTGATTTGTCGAGGATTTGTGTTAACTTTAATCTCTAGTATGGAAGATCCAATCAAATAGGCTTTAACAATGAGCGATCATATTCTTATAACTTATGGGAAAAAGCATGTAGCCTTGGGCCTTCAACTTTTTACTATATAGAGTATAGTTACTCCATTCAAAAACATTACTCCAAACAAAAGTACAATAAAGAAACTTTCAGTGAAAGTACAAAAAGACATTCTAAGGAAAAGGTGGATGATTGCCTTGACGTTTTTTTAAGTATGTAAAAGGCCTGTCACATTATGATTATGCTACCTTGAAGTTATTTAAGCATGTAAAGGGGCTGTCACGTTATGATTATGCTACCTTGAATTTATTTAAGCATGTAAAAGGCATGTCACATTATGATTATGCTACCTTGACAAGGGCTTGAAAATTTTTCATCTCAATAAAAAACTCTTGGAGATTGCCTGGGCTTAAAGCAATGAAGGAATGAATGTTTTCCTTTTAATTTTGAATTCAACCAATTTTCGTATTTTTGAGTGGTGGCAATCAGTCTTAAAGGTTGTCATTTGGTTGAGCAAAATGTCTTCTTTTTTTCAAAAACAAACATTGAATCGTGACCAATCTTCTTGGACTTGTAAAACCTCTCTTCTACATCCAGTATTACATGCACTTACATGGAATTAGTCAATGATGATATGGGGGTGGGAATTTTTGAAGCTTGTTAAATGCACTTACATGGAATTAGTTAATGATCTTATGGGGGTGGGAATCTTTGAAGCTTGTTTCAAGGTTGGAAGGATAACCATTTAGACTACTCTAGAGTCTTTTATTCAAGTATATGATACTCTTTATAAAAGAAAAAAGAAATTGAGACCCTAGAGTCTTTTATTCAAGTATATGATCCTCTTTATAAGGAAATTTTGTATTGATAATTTAGGATTGTGGGTTAAATTGTGGTCTCACTGTCACAATTTTTTTGAGATTTTAATTAGAAAATGTGTGGTCTCACTATCATATTTTTACAAATGGGTGAAGTCTTAATTAATGTGGGTTAATGGGTTAAGCCTTAATTAATGGGTGAAGACTTAATGAATGGGTGAAGCCTTAATTAATGGGTTAAGCCATAGTTAATGTGGGATAATTAATGGGTGAAGCCTTAATTAATGTGGGTGGGCAATATCTAAGGAAAACTGATGTTTCAACAAGCAGCTCATTGCTTTTTTTTTATATATAAAGCAGCAGCATCGCCATCGCTGCTTATGAACCACAGTATCACCTCGTGCACATCAATTATGAGCGCGCGATGACCCGAGCACGTAGAGTCTTCAATCACATGCTTAGCCGATCGTTAATCATCGTTAATGAAACCTTAATTAATTTATCCATGACCAGTTTAATTATCTACCGCGAGTTTAGTCTTAACACGCCTGCTAAATCGTTGATTATTTGTCGCCCGGGTTGATGACTACTTTCTTGTGGTTGGATAAAATCGAAGCTTAAACCACAATTTAATCAATAATATATCACAAACCCAAGTTCAATAAACACATAATTGTAATGCTTAATTATCTAAAAGCTGGCCAAATAAACCTAAGTTTATTAAGAATTGTAATGCTTTGATTATTGCAGGGTTGTTGCTAATAAGCTGGTTAATCATCATCATCATAATGATTAAGAACTCCTGATCTTTAAACAGAGTGACAAGGTTTATACTAGTGTACATTAAAAAAAACCTCGTTAACCTTTTCATGTCTTGCAAACAACAAACACATGCTAGTTGTCAAGACTCCTTGTGCATGCATTATCTATTGTCTATATATTCCCTCAATTTTAATCTTGCCATTAATTACTTAATGCCTACTTCTATAATGCCCCATCTTAGTCTCTACATGTGTCCTTCTAATGGATCATATATTTTTTCCATGCATGAACAAGGCATGTGGGTAGGTGCACATGCAAGCACATCTCGAGTATTTTTAATCATTGATTTTATAAAGGACCAACCTTCAGCATTGCGAGAAGCGAGCTACAAAAAAACAAGAAAAAGGCTACACTAAGCTATCTTACAAAGGAAGAAGACTACTCTCCTCTCCCACAAATAGACGGTACGTGAAGGTATGAGACACGCTCAAAGCTTGGTACGCAACCTATGTTTTGCAACCTCTTCACAGTAAAAACTCATGAAAACACCAAAACCACCTTAGAAATAGTGTAGCCAATTCAATGCATTAGCCTACCCCTATCGGGGCAGTGCTAATAAACAAGCAACATAAGATTTATCCCACTTTCTTAGTTTGAAAACAGCAAAACCACCTTGGAGAACCCCCAAATAGTGTAGCCAATTGAATGCATTAGCCTACCCCTATGGGGCCAATGCTAATAAACAAGCAACACAAGATTTATCCCACTTTCTTAGTTTGATGTTAGAATAAAACTTAAGTTGATGTTATGCAATAATTGATTATATTTATTTTTTTAATTTATTTACTTATAGCATGTAAACATGTGTTTATAACCACATCATATGAATTTGCTTAAAACCATATGCTACAATATTTCATGGGCTATCGGTCATGTGGACAAAGGTAGGATCTGAGCCATATAATCAAGAGACCTATTTTTGGCGAAAAGCTTATTAGATACAGCCAACTCAGCACTCTTCAAAATTTGACGTGCTGCCTCATGAAGAAATAATTAGTTATCACAGTCACACAATCACTCCTGTATGCTCACATGCCTCTACAATATAGACAATTAGTTGCTATCATAGTCCATTCTTTAGGTTAGCTTGGTATTGTGCATGGCCTTTCTAGAGTTGTGGATAATCCTTAATGTACTCCTACTCTACAAACTTAGCATCAATGTGGGGAGATAGCTCTTGAACTTCACAAGACTCCTCTCTCTCTCTCTCTCTCTCTCTCTCTCTCTCTCTCTCTCTCTCTCACACACACACACACACACACACTCACCTCTCTCTCTCTCTCTCTCTCTCTCTCTCTCACACACACACACACACACCTCGAATTGAATTCAGGACACATTAAAGAACTCTCTCTCTCTCTCTCTCTCTCTCTCTCTCTCTCTCTCTCTCTCTCTCTCTCTCTCTCTCTCTCTCTCTCTCTCTCTCTCTCAGGTTAAGCACACAAGCAAGCAAAGATCAATTCAACATGGAGGAGTATAACATCGGTAATCATAAAATTATGCTTTAACAATTTTCATTTGTGCACAAAGTTGAACAAAAATAAAACTCATGTAAATATATGAAAGTGTACAAGAGTACAAAGTATATAAAGTGATCAAATGTCTACAATGGTAAAATCTTATGAGAATGCTAGAATGTGAGGCCAACACAGTTTAGTTAATCCTATACAAATGATGTGGATAATAGTATAACTATGTACAAAGCCTACAAATATAAAATGGGGCTCGAAACAAGGGATCTAGAGCAAGGAGAAGGAGGGCCTTCTAGTCATGATCATCCGCGTCATCCTCATCGTCCAGCTCCCTATCAATGTCTTCTCGATGCTACTCTAACGTAGATCTGCCAATGGCAGTCTGTCGATCTACCTCCGCCATGTCCTCATCACCACGGTTTAGAAAACTAATTAGCTAATGTTGGAATACTTTAATTAGAAGTAGAATGACATTTAATTGAGATTACTTACAAAAGTAGCTGGTGGAGGTAGCTAGGTCTTCAAATGCCTATCGTGGCCATCTCTATCTCCTAAGGAGTGGGCTCGCAAATTAGTCCTTCACCTATTATTTATTAACTAACAAAGAACATATGATGCACACTTATATGAAAGTATAAGACCAAAAGTAAACATTCTAATAATTTTTTACAAAAGTGGCAATAAGGCCCTTCTTGCCCATCGTACTGGGATGTGATGTATGCCCAGCATGTAGCTTAACTTGTGCTACCTCCTATAGACATATGTTCGGAATCAAAAAACATGTATACGTAGACCTAAGATATTAGGCGCTAGCATATAGCTAGAGAGTAACTATTACATACCTTCTGCTGATCCCAATGTGTCATGAGTCACTTCTCCCACCAAAAGACCCTCCATGACTTAGAACGCATACCAGTGGGATGGGTATTCTTTGGCAATGAGCAATAACACCTACACATTTCCAAGTCGCATATAAGAAGTTAGAATTAAAGTATAATGTGTGTCAACAATTGTGATCTATGAAACACTTGCCAATCAAGTCACCGAATTTCATGTGTCGCAACTGTGAGCTACGAAACACTTGCCAATCAAATCACCGAATTTCATGTCACGTAGATAGAGGTTTCAATAATAAATGAGTCCAAATATAGATTACAACAAGAGATAATATTTACTAGGTTCATCTGAGTGAAGAACTCCAAAAACATTGAACATGCTATGAATACTTTCACTACAAACTCATACATAACTGACATTAACGAGTAGTTGTTTTAAATTTTCTTTTGTTCTAATGGCAAACAAGTTTCGACTCATCCTTTGGTACACCACCCCTCCAGCATGCCTATACGCTCCTTTAATAGGGCATGGCGGTGTATTCGTGTCTTCATTGACGTCTTCTACAGATCCGTGCAACATGCACATGATGAGGCACAAACATACTACGAGCAGAGAGTTCCATGTTGGTGTGTGAATTGTCGAGGCACTCACCGACGGATACGACGACAACGCCATACCCACGAGCTAGAGTTTGGAAGATGTCATGATGCATCGATACCAGAAAGACATGATCAACCTATGGTAAGTGATGTTTCTTTTTTCTAGGCATTGTACATTGACTCATTCAAATTCTATATGATCTTGATAGACAAAGTGATATATAACATGCATCTAGGTACAATCATTATGGCCACGTCGAGTTGTACATCTTTTTGATGATGACGATGGCTTTCACGGGCTTGATCAATCTATGCTTCCTTGTGCATGACATAGTCAAAATGTTCTTCAGTTATAGATGGAGGCACATGCACACTAATTACCTGCTCGTCCTCATTCCAAGATGTCTAGCAATCATTCTGACCCAATTACCTACTACCTCTCCATAGAGACATATAATCATAGACATTATGGAGGCTAGTTGGGAACATCACTTTCAGCTGAAGGAGAGGTTTTCAGCTTCTAGGGTGCTCACTATTTGATTGCACCATTTACAATTGCCGACAGGGGCAGAGGTCTTTTTATTGCATTGTATTTACATGTCCTAGTTAACTCTGAGGTCACTCTTATGACATTTTGTGGACCTATCTATTCATGGGGTCCATGGCATCAGCTTGTTCACTACGTCAAAAGTATGACCACATATGGGCTATGTGTTAATGCTACCTCTCTTTCTGAAAGAGGCATTACCCATAACGAATCAGAGAGATTGTATATTGATAGTAGACCTTACACTTAAGAAAATATATCAGGGTAATCAACAGTAGAGCAGAGGGAGGAATGAAAGAACTAATTGTACTTTTGTGGAGTGTGAGAATGGTCATGAAGAAGCTCAAAACGAGATATGTATTTTTTGTTATCACCCATTGGTATAAGGGTTGCCCTACCCGAGCTCACCGAGAAGCTCAAAATGGTTGTTGTAATGTGTGCATGAGCAATGCACGTGTGAGGTGCATGCGCATGGGTTGGTTCCCACCCGAACTTCTATGTTCAAATTGGACTCAGTGGTTCCGCTTGTGAGAGCGAGTCAATTCAAAATGGACTTCGTATCAAGGATGGTAGACACGCGCACACATGTTTGGTCGATGAACTCTCCAATGTATCATTGAGGGGGGGAGTGTTGAGATTTATGGAGCACCCTTCTAGTCTCCTAATCTTATAGCGGCCAAATGGCTGAAAATAGAGAGGCCTCAGGTCATGATGCTCTCCCATATGATACGCAACAAACCATCGGTCCCACATGATATTATCATGGGAGAGTTTGCTCAGCACCCATGGTAGTAGAGGCACTCTTCCATAAAGTCACATACATTCACAAGATTAGTGCCATGGCCCCTTGAAGACTCCAAAGACACACCCTATAGTCCTCCAAGGCAACTAGCACAATAGATGGGCAGGAGTCATGGTATAGCCAAGTATACACCTGGTTCACGAGACAAGGACTCGAGATGGATTACTTCCCCCCACTCCAGTATGAACCGCACTCCCCATGCACCAGGCTCTCTCAGGGTGATAAGAACTGGGTAATCAAATATGATTTATTGGGACTATACATATAGGTGTTAATCTCATTTGGATTAATAGCATATAGGTGTTAATCCCATTTGGATTAACAACATGATCCTCAATTGAGGACATTCATAAGTGTCATGAAAAGGCACTATAAAGGTTGTATATTATGAGATATTGGCCACCCAAGGCCTAGTTAGTAAGTTTTGGGTGCCCAAGTGTGAATAAGGGCCAATTGTATATAAGGCATTTTCTTATAATGAAAAGGACACAATCCCCTATATGCTATTGAGAGTTCTCCCCTTGTGCTTTTGTGATAGAGTGAGGAGTGAGAGCATTCTAGCATTGTGCTTTTGTGAGAGAGTAAGGAGTGAGAGCATTCTAGCATTGTGCCTCTTTTATGCTTGTGTGTTTATGCTTGTATGAGAGAGTGAGAGAGAGTGTGATTGGTCTATGTGATGGTGTGAGCGACTCCACGATGACAGTGTGGAAGTGGAGCTTGGAGTTTGGAGCTTTACAAAAGCGAGCTCGAAGGCCTCAAGGGATTTGAGATCGAAGCATTGGTAAGTACCCCACGACGGTTGTGTTCTATTGCTCATCCATTAGGTGAATGTGTAGAGTTCCCTCTTAGAGGTGAGATAGCCCATAACATTTTTGGCACCGCTGTTGGGGAAACAGCTTTGTTTCTTTCATACTCTTTGAGTTTCAGCTCCCATTGCATAGTATTCATTATTGCCTTTGCATTCTAGTAGTGCATTGTGTGGAAAGGAAGGGATAAGGTGTGTGTGGTTGAGAAAAAAAGTTATAGTTTTGAAGCTGTGAATGTTGTGGAGAGTAGTGTAGGAAAGGATTCATTGGTTACTCTTGTTAATTTTGAAGTTATCATCATAAAAAACACCAACGTAAAGAAGCAGGTTGGGTGTTGTTTTCTTCTTTTTTTAAAAAAATCATAAAAATCAAAAACATAAAGGACCATTAATTAAGCCAGGAACTTGCATTTCATTCTTTAGCATCATTGGCACAATCTAATTTTCATCATTTGGATGTCTTATGCACCCAAAACCACCAATTGCTGACGCAGAAAACTCCACGTGAAGGTGCAGGAAAGTTGTTCATGACGTGAACCACTTCCCTGCAGTTTCACACCATGAATCGCTCACGAAATCAGTGCCGAGATTTTTTGCCGAAAATCACGGGATTACATTCCAAAAATAGAAATTCATATTCTGACACCTCTAACAAGGGGCAACCCGCCAAAAATTGGATCACGTGAAAGTGAAGTGAACCTTCACACCATGAACCATTTCTGAAAAGCGGTTCACGACATGAAATACTTACTGTTTCACGATGCATTCTAGTAGTGCATTGTGTGGAAAGGAAGGGATAAGGTGTGTGGTGGTTGAGAAAAAAAGTTATAGTTTTGAAGCTGTGAATGTTGTGGAGAGTAGTGTAGGAAAGGACTCATTGGTTACTCTTGTTAATTTTGAAGTTAGCATCATAAAAAACACCAACGTGAAGAAGTAGGTTGGGTGTTGTTTTCTTCTTTTTTCAAAAAAAATCATAAAAATCAAAAACATAAAGGATCATTGATTGAGCCAGGAACTTGCATTTCATTCTTTAGCATTTGCACAATCTAATTTTCATCATTTGGATAAGTCTTATGCACCCAAAACCACCAATTGCTGATGCGGAAAACTCCACGTGAAGGTGCAGGAAAGTTGTTCACGATGTGAACCATTTCCCTGCTTTGCAGTTTCACACCATGAATCGCTCACGAAATCAGTGCCGAGATTTTTTGCCGAAAATCACGGGATTACATTCCAAAAAATAGAAACCCATATTCTGACACCTCTAACAAGGGGCAACCCGCCAAAAATTGGATCACGTGAAAGTGAAGTGAACCTTCACACCGTGAACCATTTCTGAAAAGCGGTTCACGACATGAAACACTTACTGTTTCACGACGTGAAAAAAATCCTGTTGTTTCACGTGAAAGCCAAACTGACGGATTGATAATACTAAGGCTGTGAGGGTCGGCTAAGGAAAGGGAGTTTGACTAAAAGAAAGAATTTAACCCTAAGGAGGAAAATTGTTGAGCACATGAAAGTGCAGGAAAACCATTCACAATGTGAACCATTTTCTTGCAGTTTCACAATGTGAACTGAGTCCTACTGTTTCACGACGTTAAACATTCTCTGCTAATTCACGCCTCCCTGAACAGAGCGATAGAATCAGAAATTGAATCAATTTCGGTTGATAAATAGCTTATCAAATCATACATACATGCACTTAAGATCTAAAAAACACATCAGAGACGATCTTATGCTTGACGATAGTGCATCAAATCATCCAGGAACTTCCAACCAAGAAGTGTGGGATAAGGACATTCCACAAGCACACACTTCAGTGTTTTGAGAAACCTGACCACTGCGAAAACCAGTAGTAGCAAGGAATCCATGGAAGAAGGGTTGAGATATGCTGGGTTTGGGGAAGGAGATAAACCACACTCCCCAACCAAGTCCAGTGGGATCATTGATATCGCCCGGGGATTTTTCGATCTCCAAACTAGTCAAGATGAAGAAGCACAATCTATGGGCATGGATCCATCAACTAGCACTGGACTCGGTCCAAGACAAGAAGTGTCATTCCAAGCATTAAATTCTAGGCTGTCAAATACTGGCACCCCTTGAATTAGACGAGATATGGAAAGTGCAGCTAAACTAGGACGGGTTAAATATTCTTTCCCACCACCCGAGGAAGTGGAATTGGACCTCCAACGAAGTGAGTTAGAACGACAACTCTGAGAATTGAGCTTAAGGAAACAAGAGCTTGATACTCATAGAGGGAAAATGCTGAGAGAAAGGAGACAGGAAGTGTTAATCCACTCCAATCATGAGGAAAAGAACCTGAAATTGCTACAGGTAGAAGTGATGGAGAAATTCCAAACTTGGAACCCATCAACGAGGAATCCAAAATGGAGGAAGGGTTTACAACCAGAGAAGAAGAGGGTAACATAGCTAACTTGGCTGTAGAAGTAGAGGACCGACTCTATACCAAGAAGGATATTAAGTTAATGATCAATCACCCTACATTCTTACAAGACATGGAGCTCTTAATTACACAAAGACGCATAGAGGCTACTATTGGGACCAATCCATGAACCCGAGATACCTAGAAGAGCCAATACAGGTAGGGGACAAGGTCGAGGAAGGGGGGAGCAATTTCCCAGAGGCCTGAAAATGATCCAACCATGGACCTTAATGTGGCCACAAGGGCAGACTTGTTAACTATGGTAGCAGAGACACGGGTAGGGGGATGGTCAGGGAACTAGGCTCTACTCTAGAACCCCGACCTTCCCAAATGAAACCCCATATCGTTTCAAAACTTGTCCAAAAGTTCTCTAGGGGGATCCTGTCCAACATGTAGAGATTTTTGAATCTACATGTGAAACCTGTGGACCAGTCAGTGATGTGACCATGATACATGCCTTCTCATTGACCTTAGAGGGAAAATCTTATCAGTGGTTCTGAACCCTTAAGCCAGAGGACAAGGTTAACTTCACAAGGTTAAAGAATGTTTTTGTGCCCAATTTCACCGCAGTGGTGGGGTGACAGATGGAGCCCTGTGTCGCGGCACAACTACATAACATCAAACAAAAGGAAGATGAGTCGATGAGAGACTATGTGTCTCACCTGAAGTACTTAAATTGAAGATGCAAACTTCAGGATAAAGATTGACAGATGATCAATTGCTTCAGGAGAGGGGTTAGAGACCATAAAATGCACCATTACCTGGTACTAGCCCGGCGGCCAGCTACTCTTGATGCTTGCTACAAATTAGCAATCGAATATGAAGATAATATGTTAGAATTGCCACAACCCGAAGATGTTAAAACATCTGCAGCAACCATGACTTTGCATGTCTCAAGTCACCAAGAAATTGGAACTCGAAGTAAGCAAGTCAAACATATGACTGTGGATGAGCTCAACATTTCCATATTAGAAAAATTAAAGGTCAGGGAAGGAAGAGAGACGTTAGGGCATGAACATAGTCACCTTTACCCCCGCAAGGAATTGGTGTGGTACTCCATGTGCAGACTAAATAATACCACCACCGAATGTCCACAGTTAAGGGCAAGACCATTACTTTATTGTGCGCGTTGTGTAAAATTGGGAAATCATGACATGTCAATGTGTAGATTTCCAAGGTTTCAAAATGTGGCACAACTACCAGCAAATAAAGCCCCATTGGCTTCGCCAGCAGCACCACCTATGTAGATCATTGCCACTACTGGAGAACCCAACTCTTCCTACTTACCTAGGGGGATGTTCCAAGTACAAGATGCTTCACCCTTGCCACCACCAGTTCTACCGCCACAACCACCATAGGCTAAGATCAATCAAGTAGTGATTGAAGAGCCATCAGAAGATGTTGAGCTAGTGCAAAAATTAGAACTTAGTGGTGGGGAATACTACGAGGACATGGGTGAGGTCACACCAGAATACTATGTCCTACAGAATAATACGCCAGTACCTATGTTTCAAACCACGGTACAGTGGAAGGGCAAGGAAATAAACTCAAACCTCAGAAGAGGACCTTTACAATGCTATGGCTGTGGGTGGGCCACATCAAGTAGCCGAGTGCCCAAACAAGAATATGAATCATACACACCAACCACAACAAGTGGCAACCACACCCACCACGCCCAATGACATGCCAATGCTCACCTGCACTAAATGTGGAATTGATCATTTGATCAAAGATTGTCCCTACCGAGCAAGTGGTTCTTCTTCTACTGCTAATCAGGCCACCATCCGTACCATTAGTGTACAATCTGGGAAGATCACACTACTGCTCAATGTCCTAACACGAGCTCAAGCTCAATTAGGAGATAGGGGAAGGAACTAGACGGATGCGACTATTTCCAGATCTGACCGCCCCGCAGGAGAAGAGTGAAGAAATTAGGAAAGGGGGACACACGGGTTACAATCCAAGATGGATCTGAAGAAGATACAATTGATATCGGGTCCACACAATCAAAGGAAGAAGGGGGTCAAGGTATCAATCTTGGAGGATTAGACCTGAGAAAGCAAGGAGAAAAACTAGCAACTCCAAAGGGGGTAGGTGAATATCCCAATGCCAACGAAGAAATAAGGAAGCTAGAAGATGCCAAGGCCTTAGTCGAAGAGTACCAACAACTTCATGAAACTAAGACAAGGGCCAGTCGAGTAAGGGATACCATCTATCCACGAGATGAACTATCTCAAAATAGGGTCTTGAACATGCCAACCCCGATTCTGGAGGGGACAGACGAGGACTCCCAAACAAACACAATGTCTAGAATGCTTGAGGAAAATGAGTTGGGGGGATCCATTGATTCCTTCCCCATGGAAGAATACGAGACACCTACATGGGAAGAACCCTCTATATCCAAGGAACCTAGGGATATAGGAAGCCTCGCGGCCGTACTATCCACACATGTCCAAATGCCCTTGGAGCAACTGTTACACAATTCACCCACCTTATGTGGACAGATGTAAAAGAATGGGTCGAGGGAGGTCTAAGGCCAACCGATAATATTGATGAGACACTACCACCCTTGGCAGAAAGACTCTTGAAGCATGCCAAGGAAATGCAAGTCGTTAAGATACCAGTTAACCAATTGGGATGCTACTATGAAAGTGACGACACAAACGCTACCATCCCGATTCATCATAATGGATACCAGGCATTGGCTATCCTGGAAGCAAGTGTCAGCATCATTACCAAACATTTTTGGGAAAATTGGGGAAAACCCGATCTAAAAAGAGTAGATCTAATCATTAAGATGGCTGATATGGAACATCTTTGAGAACCATTGGGCTCTTGGCAAATGTTAAATTCAGACTTTTTACGTTTCGCTATCGTCATACATTTGTGGTCATGGACTTCCTACGCTAACTTGATACATATGACATAATATTGGAACAACCCTTCATGAGGGAATCCAAATTGGTGCATGATTGGGCCTTGGATCATGTATATGTACGCAGGGACTCACAAATCTTGAAGATTGATCTAAGAGCATGGAAAGCACACCCCATGGAAGGGCAATTGTTTGGTAATGACTTGGTCTCACAACAGAGCGAACCATATCCCTACAGATTTGCCAACCTACAGAGGGGGAGACCAAGGATGAGGAGGAAATGAGAATGTATGCATCACTACCTCCCCCCTAGACTTCAGTGAAAATTGGATGCATGTGTTGGCTACCATTGATGTAATGCAACCCAAGGGAACCCAGTATTTGGAATCTAGAACCATCCCCCCAAACTTCTATCTGCATGGTTAATTGGCAAACCGTGGATGAGAAATCAGGAGGGAAAGCATCAAGTAAAGAAGGTACTATGGCACAAAGCCATACTAGTGTCCAATGCCTCAGGCAATGGCAGAGATAGAAATGGTACCTAGCTCGACGAAACGCCATGCTGTGCAGAGTAGACCTATGGATGCCCAATGGTTGAGATACCTTGAGGCTACAAAGGTACATGATGAATTCTCAAAGGACTAGGGCGAGGAGTTGAGCAAAATATCATGGAAGGGAGGCACCAAGAGAAAATCACCCTTCAAGAAACCGATACACCCAAGCTTACAAAAGTGGGACGCCAAAAATGCAACAAAGCCTTAGTTGAGGCAGAGCGTGAGGCCAAGAAGTTCATGGCAAAAGCTAAAAAGGAAAATGAGGACAAAACAGATGTGCTTTCAGTTCTCGACCATTTCAAGAACTATATAGATGATCGGAGAGTGGTCTGGCTAACAGCCACTAGGGTAAAAGAGGAAGGGTTGTCGACATCATACGATGGTCCGACAAAAGTCAAGGAGGTTGATATTGCGGGACCAAGGGAAGAAGCATGGCCCATATACATTGCTAAGGATTTGACTTTTGCAGAGAGAGGAAGAAGAACTCATTGCTCTCCTCAAGGAATATAAGGATTGTTTCACCTGGAATTACAAGGAAATGAAAGGGGTACCGCCGGAGGTAGTACAACATATGATTCCAATCATGGAAGGCTCAAGACCCAACCAAGAAGAAACCATACCAAATGAATCCAAAGTATGCAGCAATTGTAAAAGGACAAAATTGATAAGCTCATTGCAGACTTTATCTATGAGATCAAACATATGGATTGGTTGTCACCTATTGTGATAGTGCCTAAAAAGAATGGGAAACTGAGAGTATGTGTTGATCTTAAAAAAGTAAATGTGGCCACTCAGAAGGACCATTAGCCACATTACCTTATATACTGAACATGTCTTGGAAAGAGTGACTGGGAGGGAAGCGTACAGCTTCTTGGATGGGTTTTTTGGGTACAATCAGGTGTCCATAGCACCAGAAGACCAACATAAGGCATCCTTCAACACAATGTGGGGGACATTTTCTTACAAGGTCATGCCTTTCGGTCTCACAAATGCCCCAAAAACCTTTCAACGATTGATGTGCACAGATTTTAAGGACTACTTGCAAAAGTGGTTGGAAGTGTTTATTGATGATCTATGTGCACATTCTCGAAGGGAAGATCATTTGACCTACTTGAGGAAAGTGTTTGAACATTGCCGATTATATTGGATATCATTAAACCCCTTGAAGTGCCAATTCTGGGTCAAACATTGTGTGATACTGGGACACATAGTCTCAAAAAATGGTATATCCACTGATGATAGCAAGGTCAAACTGATCTTGGAGCTACCACCGCCTACCAACTACAAAGGAGTGCAAAGGTTTATGGGTCATGTGGGGTATTGTCGACGCTTCATCATATTTTATGCTGAGACAGCCCGACCCTTGTATAAACTTCTCATTGTCTTTGATTGGACTGAGGAGTGTCAAGAGGCTTATGATCATCTAAGGAAAGCCTTGGCAAGCACACCTATTTTGCGACCCCCCAATTGGATCTCATATTTCACGTACACATCGATGTATCAAATTTCGCTATTGGTTGCATGCTAGTCCAAAGCATGCTAGTCCAAACCTGGTGAGTTCAAATTGGACTATCCAGCTTGCTTCGCTAGTCGTCAGTTGAATGATGCAGAGGTGAACTACACCACTAGAGAGAGAAGGATTGGCCATCGTCTACGCAGTCAAGAAATATCGACATTATCTCTTGGCCAACAAATTCATAGTTTTGTAAACCATCAAGCCTTGCTATATCTAGTGAACAAACCTTGCACTACGGAAAGAATCACCCGGTGAGACTGTTATTGCTGTTGGAATTTGACTTTACTGTCATGTGTTCGCCAACCACATGGAGAACCAACAACTGGTGTCGATGATGACCTTCCTGATTCTTGTTTATTCAAGTTGGATATGGTACCTAAGTGGAGCGAAGAGATCTCAGAGTATCTAGCTTATGGTTTTCTGTCGCGCAGGACATGCCTTTGAAGAAGGATAAGATGCAGTAGCTTATCAAGCTTGCGGCACCATATCAATTGATTGCCACCGGAGAACTATATAGGCTAGGCAAAGACTGTGCTCAGAGGGTGCGTAAGAGAGGATGAATTCATGACCATACTGGAAGAATCTCTTTCAGGGATAGCAGGCGAGCATTTTGTTGGAGAAATTACAACTCGAAAAGTACTTTAAACTGGACTCTAGTGGTCCACGTTATTCGAGGATACCATAGAGTTTGTCAAAAGATGTGAGGAATGTCAATGTTTCATTGTTCCTCAACAAAGAGAAAAGATGCCACTAACCCCCATCATCGTAAGGCAACCATTTGAGAAATGGGGGATAGATTTTGTGGGGCCGATTAGTCTAGCGGCACATCCATCCCAAGCCCGCTACATAATTGTGGCCACGAACTATTTCACAAAGTGGGTGGAAGCTAGAGCTTTGAAGAAAGCTGATGCGCGAACAACTGCAAAATTTGTATATGAGCAAATCATATCAAGGTTCGGCTACCCACTAGAATAAGTGATGAGTGATCGTAGCTCACATTTCATCAATGAGGTGATTAATCATTTGCTTTCAGGATTCTTAGTAATCCATTGAAAATCATCACCTTACTACCCACCACAAGCCAATGAGAAAGCAGAAAGTACCAACAAGATTTTCTGTACCATCTTGACAAAAACATTGGAAGCAACGAATGAATTGGGAGCATAAGCTGACAACAACTCTTTGGGCCTACCGCACATCATATAAGGTAGCGACAAGATATACTCCTTTTCATTTAGCTTATGGTGTTGAAGCGGTTATGCTCATGGAATACCTAGTCCCAAGCTTAAGGATTGCTATACAGGAGTGTCTAATTGAGCGTCTAACTGGATGAGACCCAGTTGATAGCATCACAGGGACTCATGGTCGAAAAGTTACATGGGAAACACTGGTTTGATAGAAACCTCAAGAAAAAAGATCTAAAAATGGGGGGACCTTGTCCTCATGTATGGTGTGGGAAACGCCAGGAAAAAGAAACTTAAATACCGAGACCTCAGACCATTCTGAGTATCAAAAATCACACCTCAAGGGTCTGTCCGAATAGAAACAATTGACGGCATGCAAATGGAGGGCTAAGTCAATGGGAGTAAACTAAAAAATTATTTTGGACCATTAACCCAAGAGATGCTCTTGTAATAACACCTCTTAAAACAACAAAAACAGCTGGCAAAAGAAAAAATCAAGCAAGCGCAAGATGAAGCTTAGGCTAGGCAAGTCAAAGCTAAAATGCAAAAAGGCCTGATTCATGTCAACATGGCATTCGTAACCCTTGTGGACGAAGGGGATCTAAACATTTAGCCAGCACTGTGGATGACTCGCTAGGGAACTCGAAGACAACTGCCACAAACACTATGGTTGGGGGAGAAGGGAGCGTGGATCCTCCAAAGGATAAGTTGACCTCACTGGCTAGACATGCAAGACCTAGGCTCTACACTGACTACCATGCTCTCCGACCACCACCTAGCACCGCAGTACCCCTGCAGACCTCTCACTCACACCACACACACCACTCACACCTCACTCACCTTGCTCACACAAAGAGATAGACAAAACACCAAACACAGCACAACACTACCATCATAATACCAAAAAGAAGTGATACAAGGAAGACTCCGCTCCGATAGAAGGACTATGCTAGAAACCCCAGTGATACACCAGAGAGTGTCCTCTTCTGTGATAGTATGTCCCCGACTATCTATCTGCTGTGCCGAGAGAGTGCTCCCATTAACTCCTCCTTGGGTGTCCTCCTCCTCGGGTGGTGCTCAAGAGGATCTTGAAGAGGATCTCTCCCTTCCTTGGGAAAGGGAGAGGGGAAAGGAACATGGTGCTCAGGATCTCGAAGAGGATCTCTCCCTGCCTTGGGAAAGGGAGAGGGGTGTTGCCTCCATGAGTGCCATCGGAGTTGGCCATGCACGTATGAGATGTCAAAGGGAGACCAGCAAGACGGCGATCAGAGGGGTCGAAGAGCACTGGCGATCGGAGGGCACCGACGGTGATGGCGATCGGAGCAGCCGGAGTAGTCGGAGAGCACCAGCGGTCGGAGTGGTCGGAGCACACCGGTGGTGATGGCGGTCAGAGTAGTCAGAGCAGTCGGAGGAGGGCACCGACGGTCGGAGTAGTCAGAGTAGTCAGAGCAGTCGGAGGGCACCGACGGTCGGAGTGGTCGGAGTAGTGTGGAGTGTGGAGGAACTGGCTTCCCGTCCACAGGTCACCCACTACTACTCAATTCACCATCTCGGTGAATGCCAAGAAAACACATGTGAGCCTCCGAGAAAAACATCCGGCAAAAGCAAGCAAGGCTGCGAGGCATACCTCAAACAATAATACTTTAAGGCAAACCTTCTAGAGAGATACAAAATAAATAAAAAATGAATCAACTAGGCTCCTGGTGGGCAACTTCATCCAGCTAGTTGTAGAAAAAAAATGATTGAACCGAGAGCTCCTGGGCACTTCATCCAGCAAGCTATTTTTGAGAGCTCTTGGGCACTTCATCCAGCAAGCTATCACTAACTGTATTACCACTATCATCCTCCGGGCAAAGCATCCGGCAGAAGGTTACCTCAACAAAAGTACAAAAACCAATCTAAACAATAATCATCACTAGCCACTTCATCCAGGAAGAACTTCTGGCACAAAGTCCAGGCATACAAGATACAAAATGAAAGCTGGCCATGGCCAGTATATAAGAGATCTACTTTTCATTTAACAAAAAAGATCTGATGCTCCCAAGCATCAGTAGCATGTGCCACGGTAGCCTCCAAGAGAACATATGCTTCAGGGTCAAGACTGCCACGGAGATGGCCATACCAAGGGCTCTACAGCCAAAGGGGAAAGTTGCACATGTACATGTTGTGTTATGGTATTGCAGAGTGATGAAGAAGGGGTGTGCCCTTGAGAGTTTCTCTGCAACCTAGCTGCACTCCATGCCAAGAGCTCTAAATAACACATTTAGATGATCCTCTATGTGTTACAAAATGCAATGATGTGCTTCCAAAACCACAGCCGCTTCCACTAGATCTTGTAGGCATTGCACACATGAGAGATGCCTTACTTAAAAGCAAGCAAACTACTATAGAATGGTTGGACTGGGCTACCAAGTATAGAGGTGTAGCTCCACATGTTTGTGCCACTATGGGCATCAAAACTTGTTGGACATAATCAAAGTGGCCGCTCTTTACTGCATAATGGAGGCATGTCCTCCCATTGGGAGCATCAAAATCGGATTGTATGCATAATTAGATGCATATAGAATCTTTATAATTAAATAAGGGTTCTCCTTAATCCTCTATTTAATTTTTACAAAAATCGCAAAAATTGGAAGAATGAATAAGTAGATAATCTGTGAGAAGAAATGCTACCGTAATGAAAAAATTTCAATAAAACTATCGAAGTCAGAGATCGAGATAAATGACTATCTTATTCCTCATAAGAAACTCATGTTTTAGAAATGTGTAAGCAAATATTCGTCGTCGAACGAAATTTAGAAAAAGAGAAATTGAAATAGTACCTTTCAAGAAAGATAGTTTAGGAAGAACCTTTCCAGACCCAAACTCTAATTCTGACTATTGACCAAGACCTAATTCCTTCGTCAATGACGATGTGCTCAGTTCAGGAAAAATGCACTCAAAACACCCACCAAATCTGAAACTAAGTTAAGACTTTTGATTTTGATCTAAGGATCAAGTTGACAGAATTCGAGAAATTCTGTTTGGAATTCAGACCTAGATCTAGAAGTATTGGGATACGGATTTAAGATTATTCATGGTTTTCAAACAAAAATCAAAACAAAACTTGCATAGAAACCCTATTTTCTTCAAAGACTGTCTTACGCCAGAATGCTGGAGGGAGCATTTGGCATATATGTTTATCTAAGGGAAGTTTGGTTGCAACAGCTGGCGGGGAATGTTCGAGGAACAGCTCACGCGGCAAAGCCTACCGAGGTCTTGACCAGGCTCGGTATGGTTAAAATGGTGTGCTTCCGGTACGATGGACGAGGACCGACAAAGCAGTCCCTGAGTGAAGTGCCAAGACACCTAAGGAGGATCCTGGAGGGTTTTGACCAGGCGATGCACGGGCTCGCGGTGCCGAGGACACCCATTCGTATGTCGAGGAAGATATTATATGATAGACCAATGTTATTGTAATCTATCACTGGATCTCGTTGTTGACTCGCTGGTCTCAACGGAGAGTCCAGAGTGATACTGTTTTGTGAGAAACAAAGACTCAATGGAAATTTTGAAGTATGACATGTGTAACCAATAAATTGTTTGTCAATGGATTGTTTTTATAAAGAGGAGTGTGTGCGTATCTGTTTTCTAAAGCTAAAGTTAAGAAAGGCATTTCAATTATGGGTGGGTGAGTACTTGTTTGGTTCAACTGATTCCAGTGGTAGGGTGGTGGCTAACCCATGGGCCGGATGGGGTTAGGCTGGAATCATGGAGTTTTAATAATCAAACTGAAAAATCTTAGGATTACGCTAGGCTTCGAGTAGATAGTTAATGCCCTGATAAATTTCTCAATTGAGTGGATCAACGGCTGTGCCTAATCTTGATTAGAAAAAAAGCATTGAATTGCTCAGATGATCAAATTATATCAGTGATAGTTTCCTTCTATCTGGTTTATTCAAGTGAAGGATAGTTTAGATTTTGATCTCGTTAGAAAACTCGTTAAGAAAAATTCAAAAAGGTGGAATCGTCCCCGCTTTTCGGGCATGGGAAATTTTCCCGGTTTCGGTTTTCGAAGTGACCACCAGCCTAGTCTCGTGCCCGGACATTCGTGGGCGAGGCCCCAAGTGAGAGACCCTGCCCCGCGCATGAGGGGGCTGCTTCCACTGTCAGCTACCCGGAGTCGGTGCGTGGAGGGGGCAGAGGGATCTTACAGTTGGTATCAGAGCTTTGCTGAAAGCTAATAAAGATAAATAAATTCTTATCAAAAATTGATAATAAGAACTCAGAAAAAGCATTTTCATAATGTATTTTCATTCCGTAAGCTTCTTTAATGAAGAATTTTTAATCAAAGAAATTGTTTTTATAGATGGAAGTTCCCTATTTATCTGATATTCCCGACCTCACCCAGTCTCAAGATATGAATGCATTCGCCTTCGAGCATCTCATCTCTTCCGCTTCAACTCGAACAAGACGAGCAAGACTCTCACGCCATTTCGAGGATTTATATTTTCCTAACCCAGTGGAGAGACTACAGCATAAATGGTTTGCAGGGCAATATGTCCACGCCTCTTGCGACCGCCGTGCAATGCTGTGGCAAAACCTCTCATTGGCTATGATCCTGTTAAAGCTGAAAATGGTGCGTGGCATCATTCTATATCATTCGATGCCTCGGAATTTCAAATTTTCATGCCAAGTCTACAGACTCCTTAGTTGCTTTATTCCTAAATGGAAGATAATAGCTCCCTTGTCAGTAAGTGGACGTTTGTATCAGGGCATGGCTATGGCCCAGTACCGTCGTCATATGCATCTCCCGAGGAGATTTTGAATTCTGGAGCCGAGCTGCTCTATGTACATATTGTAACTTTTATATAAATATAAAAATATTTTCGAAGAAAAATTTCCTATTGTATAAGTGATTGTTTACGGACGATCTGATAAAAAGACATATGTCATAGATCTCCAATAAGATCATTGTCTTGTTTAAGAAATTGTTTTCCGAACCTCTTAAGTCTTAGAATCTCGTGGATGATATCAAAATAAAAATTTTATAATATATAAATTTTTGGCAGAATCATGAGACGAGGAAATCGTAGCCGTCAGCCAGACCCTGTCTCTGAAGATAACGAGCTTGACCCTAATGTTCGCAAGGCTCTTCATAGGACTCAGCCAGGACCCTTCAAAGGAGAAGGGGAGAACCTGGGCAAGGCTGTGGAGAAATGGGTGGAAGCCATGGAAGAGTATTTTGACGTCACAGGCTATAATGAGCAGAGCAAAATGGCTCTTGCCCGGCTGAAAATAGTGGAAACAGCCAGGGTAGCATGGAGGAACCACTGTGACACCAACCGTCTGGACAGAAATACTCAGTCCTGGAATGACCTAAAAACCTATTTGAGAAAGAGATTTTGTCCCGCTAGATTTTTGGAAACCAAAATGAACGAATTTTTAGAGCTAAAACAGGAGAGGAAAACCATCGAGGAATATCACTAAGCCTTTGCTCTTCTACTCAAATATTCACCACCTCTAGATGAAGAACAACTCATGGCCAGGTTCATTCGGGGAATGAACGAACCCTTGGACACACTGGTCAAAAATGCCAAGCCAGTGTCCATGGCTGAAGCAGTAAGAATGGCAAAGGATTTTGCCAAAGCCTTTGTAGTAAAGGTCCCGCCAAAGCCTACACCCTCTAATTTTAAAAGATTCCAAGCCCAGGGAAGTACTTCAAACTTTCCACCCCCAAAGAGGCAGCAAGGCGCGAATCAGAATCAGGATGCAGGAAGATTCCGAAGTGAAGGAAGACCCTTCCCTCAGAATACTTTCTCAGGAGCCCCACCTCTTTCAAGAAATTAGAGGGATGAGCTCAGAACTGAAAACCGATGTTTTGGATGCCAGGGTTTTGGTCACCAATTAAAAGATTGCCCGACTCCTGCCATGTCAAGGGGACAGGGAAGTCAAGGACCCCGAGTTCAGAGACCAACCCCTTCATACCAGTCTAATCAAGGTCCGTCTCGCCCAAGCCAGGGAAACCCCAGAAGAACTCCAGCTCAGCCATCTGCCTCTGTCCAGAGTAACCTCAGAACTCCTTCCCAAAACTGGGGCAACCAAAGAGAAAGAGTTCCGCCTCAGACTGCAGCAGCCAGAGCAGTCACAATTTCAGATGTAGTAGAAGAGGAAAGAGGGTAGATCTATGCTGCAATTGAAAATCAAGGGCCTAACAGTTTTCAGTCATCCATACTCCAGCAGAGTATCAAGGTAAGCCTTTTAAGCTTTTGATTGATTCTGGCAGTTCTCATTCATTCATTTCCCTTGGATGCTTACGTAAGCTAGTCTTAGAACAGAAATCAGGGAAACCTATGCAAGTTGAATTGGCTAGTGGGAAGATTCTTTTCACTCACCATGAGACAGAGCTTATCCAGTTCAAACTAGATGGTAATGTGACCGACTGTCAGTTCAAAGTCTTACCTCTGGGAGTTTTTGACGGGATCCTTGGAATGGATTGGCTCTTTGGCCCTATTGCTACCCTAATTATGCAGGAAAGCAAAACTCCACAGGAGTTGAACAGAGTTCAAGGGTACAGCCTGGATGATGGCATTATGTATTATAATCGCAGGCTATGCATTCCCAATGATGAGGGAACCAAAGATCAAATTCTGAATGAAGCCCATGATAGCCTTATAGCAGGACATCCAGGTTTCATCAAAACCTACATGTCTGTAAAGAAAAGCTTCTTTTGGCCTGGTCTAAAAAAGGATGTACTGAATCATGTACGTCAATGTCTGACATGCCAGAAAGTCAAAGCTGAAAGAGTAAAAATGCCTGGGAAGTTACATCCATTGGACATCCCCAGATGAAGTGGGAATGTATCAGTATGGACTTTATTACTGGATTACCTTCAGTGCAATCAGATTACAACTCCATTTTTGTGGTAGTTGACAGACTAACCAAAGTTGCCCATCTGATCCCAGTAAAAGAAACCTACACTGCAGTGGATGTGGCCAAAGTGTTCCTTAAGGAAATCTTCAGATTGCATGGACTACCCAGGAGAATAGTAAGTGATCAAGATCCCAAGTTTACTTCAAGGTTTTGGACTACATTTTTCGAAGCAGTGGGAACTTTCTTGGATCTCAACATAGCTTATCACCCTAAGACCGATGGTCAAACTGAAAGGGTGAACCAAGTAATCGAAGATATACTTCGGTCATGCTCTGTGGTGGCAGGGAACCCAAGAAGTGGCTAAGCTATCTGCATCTAGTCGAGTTTGCCTACAATGCTTCTTATCACCGAAGTATCGAGATGAGCCCTTTTAAAGCTCTGTATGGACAAGATTGCTTAACTCCATTAACTTGGTCCGACCCATTGATTAGGGTCGAGATGTCCAGACAGATGCTTGACGACATGGAGCAGCAGATGCAGGCAATTCGTAAAGATATAAAAGCTGCCCAGGATAGACAAAAGCAATATGCAGATAAGAAGAGGACAGATAGAGAATTCAAAGAAGCAGATATGGTCTTTATTCGAGTACGGCCCAAAAGAAGTTCTTTATCTCTTGGGAAGTACAAGAAGTTATCCCCCAGATATTGTGGGCCATATTTGATTACAAAGAATGTAGGTGACTTAGTCTACGAGCTTCTTATGCCTTCTCATCTCAAAGTTCATAATGTATTTCATGTAAGCCTTCTAAAGAAATATGTGCCAAGCCCAAATCATGTGCTTGATGATGAAATCCTAACCTCTTCAACCCAAGGGCAGATGGAACTCCAACCTGAAGAAATTCTTGATGTTTGAGAAAAGATTCTCAGAAATAGAATTCACAGAGAATTATTGGTAAAATAGAAGTCCTATCCTTTTGAAGATGCCACCTGGGAGAATGAAGCCGATCTGTCGCGAGATTATCCCCAGTTTGCGAGATGAGGGCATCTCGCATTTTTCAAGTGGGAGAGAATGTAAGATTCCTCCCCAGCCTATCAAGATGTCCAGCATCTTCCCCTGTAATCAAATCCCTCTTCAGAAATATAAAAGAACTTGTTTCTACCAGTTTTGGCCTAGAGAGAGAAATTATTCTAGACAGAGAATATTCACATTTTAAATATTTTTGAACGGAAAAAATTCTCATCTTATTAAAATAAGTTCCCTTGAATTAGAAGTTCAAAAAGATTTTCAGAAGGTGCATTAGAAATTAAGTATAATCTGTTCAAGAGGCATTATCCTGGGGGTGAAGATTTTTTCAAAATTTTAAATTAAGGTTCCTATGGACCAATAAGATTCATCCAAATGTAGGGAGGAGATAAATAGAAGAATAAAAGAAAAATTTCCTAAAAATGAGTAAATACTCACAGAAGATGAAGAGTTGACTAAGGACAAGGTTAATAGTTAAAAAAGAGAGTAATTTAGATGAAATGATGCATTTTTGACACCTCTGCATGGGGAAATTCCCCTCATGAAGGAGGTGCCTATTTCACATGCTTGAATGAGTTTTAAACTCCCAAATAATGGGATATTTTTATCTCTCCTCTCTCCTGTTTCAACTAGATCCAAAAAGTGAGCAAAACTAACCTACAAAAATTGACCAAACTGATCTAGAAAATTCTAGAATCAGTTGGCTTGGTTAGAAGCTCACTTTTTCCTATAAATAGAATCCCTCCCCTTTGTTGAAACTCAATAGTGTTTTTGCACTGTTACCCTGCCTCTCCCAAGTGCCAAAAACAGTGAATTGTATTCATAATTCATTAGTTTTTGACCTTCCCTCTTCCCAAAAGATTGGTGGCCACTCTTGTCTCAAACAAGAGTTGAACCCTCAAACCATCAAGCCAAAGGAAAGCTCTCAAAATTCATTAGTAAGTTGGTGATTCTTCCCTTTTTCATTTATTTTATGGTTTTTATGGTTTTTTATGGTTTTTATGCTTTTTATGCTTTTTGTCTTCTCTAAAATTACAAGTGATGTTATGCCTCATTGCAAAAGGCATTCCCCTCTCTTCTCTAGTAAATCCAACCATTCTCTATCCTAGGTGAATGATTAATGATTAAAGTCAAGTTTTTTATAATGTTTGTCTTAAATAAGTAGAAAAATGTTTACTTTAGAATAATTTCAATACTCTTGGTGCACTTTTAATTAATTTTAGAGACTTAAAAATTGAAAAATGGTCAGCCATACAAAGGAGGTTATGGCAAAATTTTTAAAAATTAGTGAAATAAATTTTATCTTTTATTATTCTAAAAGAGTAATCCTTATGGTTTCTATATTCTAAAGCATCATTTTCATGCATAGAAGATGCATTGTGATTATTTGTATAAAAGAAAATTAGTATTATTATAAAAGTATTACTTTCATTGTATTTGATTTTCATGCATAAAAGATTATTTTTTATTATAAAAGTGTTACTTCTATCATATTTGATTTTCATGCATAGAAGTATGCATAAAAGATTTTTTTTTATTATGAAAGTGTTACTTTTATCATATTTGATTTTTATGCATAAAAGTATGCATAAAAGATTAATTTTTATTATAAAAGTGTTACTTCTATCATATTTGATTTTCATGCATAGAAGTATGCAAAAAAGATTATTTTTTATTAATAAAAGTGTTACTTTTATCATATTTGATTTTTATGCATAAAAGTATGCATAAAAGATTAATTTTTATTATAAAAGTGTTACTTCTATCATATTTGATTTTCATGCATAGAAGTATTTATAAAAGATTATTTTTTATTATAAAAGTGTTACTTTTATCATAATTTATTTTCATGCATAAAAGTATGCATAAAAGATTAATTTTTATCATAAAAGTGTTACTTCTATCATATTTGATTTTCATGCATAGAAGTATGCATAAAAGATTATTTTTTTATTATAAAAGTGTTACTTTTATCATAATTGATTTTCATGCATAAAACTATGCATAAAGATTATTTTTTTATTATAAAAGTGCTACTTTCATCATAAATGGTTTTTATGCATAAATGGGTTCATAAAAGATATTTTTTTATATAAAAAGTGTGATTTTCATCATAAATGGTTTTTTATGCATAAATGGGTGCATAAAAGATATTTTTTATATTAAAAGTGTGATTTTCATCATAAATGGTTTTTTTATCCATAAATGGGTGCATAAAAGATATTTTTTATATTAAAAGTGTGATTTTCATCATAAATGGTTTTTTATGCATAAATGGGTGCATAAAAGATATTTTTTATATTAAAAGTGTAATTTTTATCATAAATGGTTTGTATGCATAAATGGGTGCATAAAAGATATTTTTTTTAAAGAGTGATTTTCACCATAAATGATTTTTCTTGATGATAAAAGTGTGACTTTCATTAGAATCGGATTGTATGCATATAGAATCTTTATAATTAAATAAGGGTTCTCCTTAATCCTCTATTTAATTTTCATAAAAATCGTAAAAATTGGAAGAATGAATAAGTAGATAATCTGTGAGAAGAAATGCTACCGTAATGAAAAAATTTCAATAAAACTATCGAAGTCAGAGATCGAGATAAATGACTATCTTATTCCTCATAAGAAACTCATGTTTTAGAAATCTGTAAGCAAATATTCATCGAACGAAATTTAGAAAAAGAGAAATTGAAATAGTACCTTTCGAGAAAGATAGTCTAGGAAGAACCTTTCCAGACCCAAACTCTGATTCTGACTATTGACCAAGACCTAATTCCTTTGTCAATGATGATGTGCTCAGTTCAGAAAAAATGCACTCAAAACACCCACCGAATCTGAAACTAAGTTAAGACTTTTGATTTTGATCTGAGGATCAACTTGACAGACTTCGAGAAATTCTGTTTGGAATTTTGTTCTGGATCTAGAAGTATTGGGATACGGATTTAAGACTATTCATGGTTTTTAAACAAAAATCAAAACAAAACTTGCATACAAACCCTGTTTTCTTAAAAGACTGTCTTACGCCAGAATGCTGGAGGGAGCATTTGGCATATATGTTTATCTAAGGGAAGTTTGGTTGCAACAGCTGGCGGGGAATGTTCGAGGAACAGCTCACGCGGCAAAGCCTACCGAGGTCTTGACCAGCCTCGGTATGGTTAAAATGGTGTGCTTTCGGTACGATGGACGAGGACCGACAAAGCAGTCCCTGAGTGAAGTGCCAAGACACCTAAGGAGGATCCTGGAGGGTTTTGACCAGGCGATGCACGGGCTCGCGGTGCCGAGGACACCCATTCGTATGTCGAGGAAGATATTATATGACAGACCAATGTTATTGTAATCTATCACTGGATCTCGTTGTTGACTCGCTGGTCTCAACGGAGAGTCCAGAGTGATACTGTTTTGTGAGAAACAAAGACTCAATGGAAATTTTGAAGTATGACATGTGTAACCAGTAAATTGTTTGTCAATGGATTGTTTTTATAAAGAGGAGTGTGTGCGTATCTGTTTTCTAAAGCTAAAGTTAAGAAAGGCATTTCAATTATGGGTGGGTGAGTACTTGTTTGGTTCAACTGATTCCAGTGGTAGGGTGGTGGCTAACCCATGGGCCGGATGGGGTTAAGCTGGAATCATGGAGTTTTAATAATCAAACTGAAAAATCTTAGGATTACGCTAGGCTTCGAGTAGATAGTTAATGCCCTGATAAATTTCTCAATTGAGTGGATCAACGGCTGTGCCTAATCTTGATTAGAAAAAAAGCATTGAATTGCTCAGATGATCAAATTATATCAGTGATAGTTTCCTTCTATCTGGTTTATTCAAGTGAAGGATAGTTTAGATTTTGATCTCGTTAGAAAACTCGTTAAGAAAAATTCAAAAAGGTGGAATCGTCCCCGCTTTTCGGGCATGGGAAATTTTCCCGGTTTCGGTTTTCGAAGTGACCACCAGCCTAGTCTCGTGCCCGGACATTCGTGGGCGAGGCCCCAAGTGAGAGACCCTGCCCCGCGCATGAGGGGGCTGCTTCCACTGTCAGCTACCCGGAGTCGGTGCGTGGAGGGGGCAGAGGGATCTTACAGTTGGTATCAGAGCTTGCTGAAAGCTAATAAAGATAAATAAATTCTTATCAAAAATTGATAATAAGAACTCAGAAAAAGCATTTTCATAATGTATTTTCATTCCGTAAGCTTCTTTAATGAAGAATTTTTAATCAAAGAAATTGTTTTTATAGATGGAAGTTCCCTATTTATCTGATATTCCCGACCTCACCCAGTCTCAAGATATGAATGCATTCGCCTTCGAGCATCTCATCTCTTCCGCTTCAACTCGAACAAGCCGAGCAAGACTCTCACGCCATTTCGAGGATTTATATTTTCCTAACCCAGTGGAGAGACTACAGCATAAATGGTTTGCAGGGCAATATGTCCACGCCTCTTGCGACCGCCGTGCAATGCTGTGGCAAAACCTCTCATTGGCTATGATCCTGTTAAAGCTGAAAATGGTGCGTGGCATCATTCTATATCATTCGATGCCTCGGAATTTCAAATTTTCATGCCAAGTCTACAGACTCCTTAGTTGCTTTATTCCTAAATGGAAGATAATAGCTCCCTTGTCAGTAAGTGGACGTTTGTATCAGGGCATGGCTATGGCCCAGTACCATCGTCATATGCATCTCCCGAGGAGATTTTGAATTCTGGAGCCGAGCTGCTCTATGTATATATTGCAACTTTTATATAAATATAAAAATATTTTCAAAGAAAAATTTCCTGTTGTCTAAGTGATTGTTTACGGACGATCTGATAAAAAGAAATTTGTTATCGGACATATGTCATAGATCTCCAATAAGATCATTGTCTTGTTTAAGAAATTGTTTTCCGAACCTCTTAAGTCTTAGAATCTCGTGGATGATATCAAAATAAAAATTTTATAATATATAAATTTTTGGCAGAATCATGAGACGAGGAAACCGTGGCCGCCGTCAGCCAGACCCTGTCTCTGAAGATAACGAGCTTGACCCTTATGTTCGCAAGGCTCTTCATATGACTCAGCCAGGACCCTTCTCAAAGGAGAAGGGGAGAACCTGGGCGAGGCTGTGGAGAAATGGTTGGAAGCCATGGAAGATTATTTTGACGTCACAGGCTACAATGAGCAGAGCAAAATGGCTCTTGCCCGGCTGAAAATAGTGGAAACAGCCAGGGTAGCATGGAGGAACCACTGTGACACCAACCGTCTGGACAGAAATACTCAGTCTTGGAACGACCTAAAAACCTATTTGAGAAAGAGATTTTGTCTCGTTGGATTTTTGGAAACCAAAATGAACAAATTTTTAGAGCTAAAACAGGAGAGCAAAACCATCGACTCGAGGAATATCACCAAGCCTTTGCTCTTCTACTCAAATATTCACCACCTCTAGATGAAGAACAACTCATGGCCAGGTTCATTCGGGGAATGAACGAACCCTTGGACACACTGGTCAAAAATGCCAAGCCAGTGTCCATGGTTGAAGCAGTAAGAATGGCAAAGGATTTTGCCAAAGCCTTTGTAGTAAAGGTCCCGCCAAAGCCTGCACCCTCTAATTTTAAAAGATTCCAAGCCCAGGGAAGTACTTCAAACTTTCCACCCCCAAAGAGGCAGCAAGGCCCTAATCAGAATCAGGATGCAGAAAGATTCCGAAGTGAAGGAAGACCCTTCCCCCAGAATACTTTCTCAGGAGCCCCACCTCTTTCAAGAAATCAGAGGGATGAGCTCAGAACTAAAAACTGATGTTTTGGATGCCAGGGTTTTGGTCACCAGTTAAAAGACTGCCCGACTCCTGCCATGTCAAGAGAGGACAGGGAAGTCAAGGACCCCGAGTTCAGAGACCAACCCCTTCATACCAGTCTAATCAAGGTCCGTCTCACCCAAGCCAGGAAAACCCCAGAAGAACTCCAGCTCAGCCATCTGCCTCTGCCCAGTGTAACCTCAGAACTCCTTCCCAGAATTGGGGCAACCAAAGAGAAAGAGTTCCGCCTCAGTCTCAGCAGCCAGAGCAGTCACAATTTCAGATGTAGTAGAAGAGGAAAGAGGGCAGATCTATGCTGCAATTGAAAATCAAGGGCCTAACTAGTAGTTTTCAGTCATCCATACTTCAGCAGAGTATCAAGGTAAGCCTTTTAAGCTTTTGATTGATTCTGGCAGTTCTCATTCATTCATTTCCCCTGGATGCTTGCGTAAGCTAGTCTTAGAACAGAAATCAGGGAAACCTATGCAAGTTGAATTGGCAAGTGGGAAGATTCTTTTCACTCACCATGAGACAAAGCTTATCTAGTTCAAACTAGATGGTAATGTGACCGTCTGTCAGTTTAAAGTCTTACCTCTGGGAGTTTTTGACAGGATCCTTGGAATGGATTGGCTCCACAAAAATCAAGCTGACATACACTGTCACAATGGAACCATTTCCTTCCATGACCTTCATGGGAACAAAGTTCAAGGAACTGGAGTTTCTGGATCCCCAGACCTTCAATTAGTAAAAGCTTTCAGGTTGCTAAAGGGACTTAGGAAGAAGCAGCAAATTTATGTTGTCAAAATGGACCCAGTAGACTCAAAGCTTAAGGCTAAAGAACCAGAATGGTTAAGTGAATTTGATGATTTATGACCAGCAGAACTAACTGAAATGCCTCCAATTCGAAAAGTAGATCATGTAATTGAATTGACCCCCGGAGTTTAGCCAGTAGCCCTACGCACGTACAAAATGCCAGTTCTTGAAGCCATTGAACTCAAGGAACAGCTTAGACAGTTGTTAGAACAAGGGTTTGTAAGACCCAGTGTTTCACCTTGGGGTGCGCCAGTTCTCTTTCAAAAAAAGAAAGATGGAATGCTTAGACTCTGTGTGGACTACAGAGGTCTAAATCAGCTGATAGTTAAGAATAAGTATCCCATTCCAAGAATTGATGAGCTTTTGGACAAGCTAAATGGAGCCCAGATCTTCACAAAGATAGATCTCAAATCCGGGTATTACCAGATCAGGATCAATGATCAAGATATACCAAAAACAGCCATCAATACTCGCTATGGGCATTATGAATTTACTGTCATGCCATTCGGATTAACTAATGCCCCAGCTACATTCAATCGCCTAATGCAGGACATCCTCAGAGAATACTTGGATGATTTTGTTCTAGTTTTCTTTGATGACATTCTGATTTACTCAAGGAATGTAGCTGACCATGAGACTCATGTCAGAAAAGTTCTTGAGATTCTAAGGAAGCATCAACTCTTTGCCAAAAAGAGCAAATGCACTTTCTCTACCGACCACGTTGAATACTTGGGCTTTCTGGTATCCAAAGATGGAATTTCTCCAGATTTTGCAAAAGTCCAAGCAGTCATAGATTGGTCGAAACCAAAGACAGTGAAAGAAGTCAGAGGATTCTTGGGATTGACTGGTTGGTATAGAATTTTTATACCAAAGTATGCTCTCATAGCTTCCCCCTGACTAACCTTCTCAAAAAGAATACCCCATTTCAGTGGTCTGACAGAGTGCTTTTGATAAGCTAAAGACCGCCTTGGTAACCAGTCCTGTTCTGAAGCTCTCATCCAGGAAGGTCATGCAGTGGCCTATGAATCCCGAAAGCTCAGAACGCATGAGAGGAATTATGCTGTCCACGACCTGGAATTACTTTCAGTAGTCTATGCCTTAAAGTTGTGGAGACATTACCTACTGGGAAAAAGATTCACTTTGATGAGACAGATCATCAGAGCTTAAAGTGAATCTTTACTCAGAAGGACCTCAACATGCGCCAAAGAAGGTGGATGTGCAGACCCTGCAGGAATTTGATTTTGAAATCAAGTACCGCCCAGGCAAAGAAAATGTGGTAGCCGATGCCCTCAGCAAAAAAGCCTCCTTGCTTGCAATTACTGTAGTATCAATTACTGTAGTATCAAATCCTTTGATTATTGAAGCAAGTGAGAAGATCATGCAGGATAGATTCTTTGGCCCTATTGCTACCCTATTGCTACCCTACTTATGCAGGAAAGAAAAACTCCACAGGAGTTACTGTAGTATCAAATCCTTTGATTATTGAAGCAAGTGAGAAGATCATGCAGGATAGATTCTTTGGCCCTATTGCTACCCTATTGCTACCCTACTTATGCAGGAAAGAAAAACTCCACAGGAGTTGAACAGAGTTCAAGGGTACAGCCTGGATGATGGCATTATGTATTATAATCGCAGGCTATGCATTCCCAATGATGAGGGAACCAAAGATCAAATTCTGAATGAAGCCCATGATAGCCTTATAGCAGGACATCCAGGTTTCATCAAAACCTACATGTCTGTAAAGAAAAGCTTCTTTTGACCTGGTCTAAAAAAGGATGTACTGAATCATGTACGTCAATGTCTGACATGCCAGAAAGTCAAAGCTGAAAGAGTAAAAATGCCTGGGAAGTTACATCCATTGGACATCCCCCAGATGAAGTGGGAATGTATCAGTATGGACTTTATTAACTGGATTACCTTCAGTGCAATCAGGTTACAACTCCATTTTTGTGGTAGTTGACAGACTAACCAAAGTTGCCCATCTGATCCCAGTAAAAGAAACCTACACTGCAGTGGATGTGGCCAAAGTGTTCCTTAAGGAAATCTTCAGATTGCATGGCCTACCTAGGAGAATAGTAAGTGATCGAGATCCCAAGTTTACTTCAAGGTTTTGGACTGCATTTTTTGAAGCAGTGGGAACTTTCTTGGATCTCAACACAGCTTATCACCCTAAGACCGATGGTCAAACTGAAAGGGTGAACCAAGTAATCGAAGATATACTTCGGTCATGCTATGGCAGGGAACCCAAGAAGTGGCTAAGCTATCTGCATCTAGTCGAGTTTGCCTACAATGCTTCTTATCACCGAAGTATCGGGATGAGCCCTTTTAAAGCTCTGTAAGGACAAGATTTCTTAACTCCATTAACTTGGTCCGACCCATTGATTAGGGTCGAGATGTCCAGACAGATTCTTGACAACATGGAGCAGCAAATGCAGGCAATTCGTAAAGATATAAAAGCTGCCCAAGATAGACAGAAGCAATATGCAGATAAGAAGAGGATAGACAGAGAATTCAAAGAAGCAGATATGGTCTTTATTCGAGTACGGCCCAAAAGAAGTTCTTTATCTCTTGGGAAGTACAAGAAGTTATCCCCCAGATATTGTGGGCTATATTTGATTACAAAGAAAGTAGGTGACTTAGTCTACGAGCTTCTTCTGCCTTCTCATCTCAAAGTTCATAATGTATTTCATGTAAGCCTTCTAAAGAAATATGTGCCAAGCCCAAATCATGTGCTTGATGATGAAATCCTAACCTCTTCAACCCAAGGGCAGATGGAACTCCAACCTGAAGAAATTCGTGATGTTTGAGAAAAGATTCTCAGAAATAGAATTCTCAGAGAATTATTGGTAAAATGGAAGTCCTATCCTTTTGAAGATGCCACCTGGGAGAATGAAGCCGATCTGTTGCGAGATTCTCCCCAGTTTGCGAGATGAGGGTATCTCGTATTTTTCAAGTGGGAGAGAATGTAAGATTCCTCCCCAGTCTCTCAAGATGTCCAGCATCTTCCCCTGTAATCAAATCCCTCTTCAGAAATATAAAAGAACTTGTTTCTACTAGTTTTGGCCTAGAGAGAGAAATTATTCTAGACAGAGAATATTCAGATTTTAAATATTTTTGAATGGAAAAAATTCTCATCTTATTAAAATAAGTTCCCTTGAAATAGAAGTTCAAAAAGATTTTCAGAAGGTGCATTAGAAATTAAGTATAATCTGTTCAAGAGGCATTATCCTGGGGGTGAAGATTTTTTCAAAATTTTAAATTAAGGTTCCTATGGACCAATAAGATTCATCCAGATGTAGGGAGGAGATAAATATAAGAATAAAAGAAAAATCCTCCAAAAATGAGTAAATACTCACATAAGATGAAGAGTTGACTAAGGACAAGGTTAATAGTTAAAAAAGAGAGATATTTAGGTGAAATGATGCATTTTGACACCTTTGCATGGGGGAATTCCCCTCATGAAGGAGGCGCCTATTTCACATGCTTGAATGAGTTTTAAACTCCCAAATAATGGGATATTTTTATCTCTCCTCTCTCCTGTTTCAAACTAGATCCAAAAAAAGAGCAAAACTAACTTAAAAATGGTCAAAAATTGACCAAACTGATCTGGAAAATTCTAGAATCAGTTGGCTTGGTTAGAAGCTCACTTTTTCCTATAAATAGAAGCCCTCCCCTTTGTTGAAACTCAATAGTGTTTTTGCACTGTTACCCTACCTCTCCTAAGTGCCAAAAACAGTGAATTGTATCCATAATTCATTAGTTTTTTACCTTCCCTCTTCCCAAAAGATTGGTGGCCACTCTTGTCTCAAACAAGAGTTGAACCCTCAAACCATCAAGCCAAAGGAAAGCTCTCAAAATTCATTAGTAAGTTGGTGATTCTTCTCTTTTCCATTTATTTTATGGTTTTTATGGTTTTTTATGCTTTTTGTCTTCTCTAAAATTGCAAGTGATGTTATGCCTCATTGTAAAAGGCATTCCCCTCTCTTCTCTAGTAAATCCAACCATTCTCTATCCTAGGTGAATGATTAATGATTAAAGTCAAGTTTTTTATAATGTTTGTCTTAAATAAGTAGAAAAATGTTTACTTTAGAATAATTTCAATACTCTTGGTGCACTTTTAATTAATTTTAGAGACTTAAAAATTGAAAAATGGTCAGCCATACAAAGGAGGTCATGGCAAAATTTTTAGAAATTAGTGAGATAAATTTTATCTTTTTTTTTCTAAAAGAGTAATCCTTATGGTTTCTATATTCTAAAGTATCATTTTCATGCATAGAAGATGCATTGTGATTATTTGTATAAAAGAAAATTAGTATTATTATAAAAGTATTACTTTCATTATATTTGATTTTCATGCATAAAAGATTATTTTTTATTATAAAAGTGTTACTTCTATCATATTTGATTTTCATGCATAGAAGTATGCATAAAAGATTATTTTTTTATTATAAAAGTATTACTTTTATCATATTTGATTTTTATGCATAAAAGATTAATTTTTATTATAAAAGTGTTACTTCTATCATATTTGATTTTCATGCATAGAAGTATGCAAAAAAGATTATTCTTTTATTAATAAAAGTGTTACTTTTATCATATTTGATTTTTATGCATGAAAGTATGCATAAAAGATTAATTTTTATTATAAAAGTGTTACTTCTATCATATTTGATTTTCATGCATAGAAGTATGCATAAAAGATTATTTTTTTATTATAAAAGTGTTACATTTATCATAATTGATTTTCATGCATAAAAGTATGCATAAAAGATTAATTTTTATTATAAAAGTGTTACTTCTATCATATTTGATTTTCATGCATAGAAGTATGCATAAAAGATTATTTTTTAATTATAAAAGTGTTACTTTTATCATAATTGATTTTCATTTATAAAAGTATGCATAAAAGATTATTTTTTTATTATAAAAGTGTTACTTTCATCATAAATGGTTTTTATGCATAAATGGGTGCATAAAAGATATTTTTTTATATTAAAAGTGTGATTTTTATCATAAATAATTTTTTATGCATAAATGGGTGCATAAAAGATATTTTTTATATTAAAAGTGTGATTTTCATCATAAATGGTTTTTTTATGCATAAATGGGTGCATAAAAGATATTTTTTATATTAAAAGTGTGATTTTCATCATAAATGGTTTTTTATGCATAAATGGGTGCATAAAAGATATTTTTTATATTAAAAGTGTGATTTTCATCATAAATGGTTTTTTATGCATAAATGGGTGCATAAAAGATATTTTTTTAAAAGAGTGATTTTCACCATAAATGATTTTTCTTGATGATAAAAGTGTGACTTTCATCATAATCGGATTGTATGCATAATTAGATGCATATAGTATCTTTATAATTAAATAAGGGTTCTCCTTAATCCTCTATTTAATTTTTACAAAAATCGCAAAAATTAGAAGAATGAATAAGTAGATAATCTGTGAGAAGAAATGCTACCGTAATGAAAAAAAATCAATAAAACTATCGAAGTCAGAGATCGAGATAAATGACTATCTTATTCCTCATAAGAAACTTATGTTTTAGAAATCTATAAGCGTCGAATGAAATTTAGAAAAAGAGAAATTAAAATAGTACCTTTCGAGAAAGATAGTTTAGGAAGAACCTTTCCAGACCCAAACTCTGATTCTGACTATTGACCAAGACCTAATTCCTTCGTCAATGACGATGTGCTCAGTTCAGGAAAAATGCACTCAAAACACCCACCGAATCTGAAACTAAGTTAAGACTTTTGATTTTGATCTGAGGATCAAGTTGACAGAATTCGAGGAATTCTGTTTTCAAACCTGGATCTAGAAGTATTGGGATACGAATTTAAGATTATTCATGGTTTTTAAACAAAAATCAAAACAAAACTTGCATAGAAACCTTGTTTTCTTAAAAGACTGTCTTACGCCAGAATGCTGGAGGGAGCATTTGGCATATATGTTTATCTAAGGGAAGTTCGGTTGCAACAGCTGGCGGGGAGTGTTCGAGGGACAGCTCATGCGGCAAAGCCTGCCGAGGTCTTGACCAGCCTCGGTATGGTTAAAATGGTGCGCTTTCAGTACGATGGATGAGGACCGACGAAGCGATCCCTGAGTGAAGTGCCAGGACACCTAAGAAGGATCCTGGAGGGTTCTGACCAGGCGATGCACGGGCTCACCGTGCCGAGGACACCCATTCGTATATCGAGGAAGATATTGTATGACTGACCAATGTTATTGTAACCTATCACACTGGATCTCGTTGTTGACTCGCTGGTCTCAACGGAGAGTCCAGAGTGATACTGTTTTGTGAGAAACAAAGACTCAATGGAAATTTTGAAGTATGACATGTGTAACCAGTAAATTGTTTGTCAATGGATTGTTTTTATAAAGAGGGGTGTGTGCGTATCTGTTTTCTAAAGCTAAAGTTAAGAAAGGCATTTCAATTATGGGTGGGTGAGTACTTGTTTGGTTCCACGGATTCCAGTGGTAGGGTGGTGGCTAACCCATGGGCCGGATGGGGTTAGGCTGGAATCATGGAGTTTTAATAATCAAACTGAAAAATCTTAGGACTACGCTAGGCTTCGAGTAGATAGTTAATGCCTGATAAATTTCTCGATTGAGTGGATCAACGGCTGTGCCTAATCTTGATTAGGAAAAAAGCGTTGAATTGCTCAGATGATCAAATTATATCAGTGATAGTTTCCTTCTATCTGGTTTATTCAAGTGAAGGATAGTTTAGATTTTGATCTCGTTAGAAAACTCGTTAAGAAAAATTCAAAAAGGTGGAATCGTCCCCGCTTTCCGGGCATGGAAAATTTTCCCGGTTTCGATTTTCGGAGTGACCACCAACCTAGTCTCATGCCCGGACATTTGTGGGCGAGGCCCCAAGTGAGAGACCCTGCCCCGCGCATGAGGGGACTGCTTCCGCTGTCAGCTATACCGGTGCATGGAGGGGGCAGAGGGATCTTATAATTGATATCACAGCTTTGCTGAAAGCTAATAAAGATAAATAAATTCTTATCAAAAATTGATAATAAGAACTCAGAAAAAGCATTTTCATAATGTATTTTCATTCCGTAAGCTTCTTTAATGAAGAATTTTTAATCAAAGAAATTATTTTTATAGATGGAAGTTCCCTATTTATCTGGTATTCCCGACCTCACCCAATCTCAAGATATGACTGCGTTCGCCTTCGAGCATCTCATCTCTTCCGCTTCAACTCAAACAAGCCGAGCAAGACTCTCAAGCCATTTCGAGGATTTATATATATAGATGCATAAAGAATTTAAATTAATCCAAAAAGTGTTATTTTCATCAATTTTTATTTTATGCATAGAAAGATGCATAAAGAATTTTATTTTTAATTCAAAAGAGTGATTTTCATCATAAATGATTTTATGCATAAATTAGATGCATAAAAGAAATTCTTTTATATTAAAAGAGTGATTTTCATCATAAATGATTTGTATGCATAAACATATGCATAAAAGATATTTTTTATATTAAAAGTGTGATTTTCATCATAAATGATTTTATGCATAAATTAGATGCATAAAAGAAATTCTTTTATATTAAAAGAGTGATTTTCATCATAAATGATTTGTATGCATAAAAGATATTTTTTATATTAAAAGTGTGATTTTCATCATAAATGATTTTATGCATAAATTAGATGCATAAAAGAAATTCTTTTATATTAAAAGAGTGATTTTCATCATAAATGATTTGTATGCATAAAAGATATTTTTTATATTAAAAGTGTTATTTTCATCATAAATGATTTTATGCATAAATTAGATGCATAAGAGAAATTCTTTTATTCTAAAAGTGTAATTCCTACTAAATTGGATTTATGCATGGAAAGATGCATAAAGAATTTATTTTAACTCGAAAGTGTTATTCTCATCAATTTTGATGTTATGCATAGAAAGATGCATAAAGAAATCTACTTTTAGTTCAAAAGGGTTATTTTCATCAATTTTGATTTTATGCATGAGAAGATGCATAAAAGATTGAATTTTAATTCAAAAGTGTCATTCTCATTTTAAATGAATTTATGCATAGCAAGATGCATAAATTCAAAAGTGTCATTCTCATTTAAAATGAATTTATGCATAGGAAGATGCATAAAAGATTGATTTTTATTTCGAAAGTATTATTCTCCTTAAAATGGAATTTATGCATAAATAGATGCATAAAGAAATCTTATATCAAAAATAAGAATTCTCTTGTATTCTATAAATAGATATGAGGATGTGAAATGAATCAGATAGATGAAAAAGAACGAAGAATGGATGGAGATGTATGTATGTGAAAGAATGGATGTAGATATATGTATGTGAAAGAATGGATGTAGATATATGTATATGAAAGAATGGATATAGATATATGTATGTGAAAGAATGGATGTAGATATATGTATGTGAAAGAATGGATATAGATGTATATATGTGAAGGATGTATGGGAAAGGAAAGATGTATATGGATGTGATAAGTATGGATGTGATGTATGAATGTGGATGTGGATGTGGATGTGGATGTGGATGTGCAAATGGATGTATGGATGTAGATGTGAATGTGGATGTATGGATGTGGATGTGTGGATGTGGGTGTATGGATGTGAATGTGGATGTGGATGTATGAATGTGAATGTGGATGTGTGGATGTGGATATGGATATGGATGTGGATGTATGGATGTGGATGTGAATGTGGATGTATGGATGTGAATGTGGATGTATGGATGTGGATGTATGGATGTGAATGTGGATGTGGATGTATGAATGTGAATGTGGATGTGTGAATGTGGATGTGGATATGGATGTGGATGTATGGATGTGGATGTGTGGATGTGGATGTATGGATGTGGAGTGTGGAAGTATGGATGTGGATGTGGAAGTATAGATTAGGATATGGATGTATGAATGTGGATGTGAAAATGGATGTATGGATGTAGATGTGAATGTGGATGTATGGATGTAGATGTGAAAATGTGGATGTATGGATGTGGATGTGTGGATGTGGAAGTGGAAGTGTGGATATATGAATGTGGATGTATGGATGTGGATGTGTGGATGTGGAAATGGATGAATGGATATAGATGTGAATGTGGATGTGGATATAGATGTGAATGTGGATGTGGATGTGGATGTATGAATGTGGATGTGGAAATGGATGTATGGATATAGATGTGAATGTGGATGTGTGGATATGGATGTGTGGATGTGGAAATGGAAGTGTGGATGTATGAATGTGGATGTGGATGTATGAATGTGGATGTATGGATGGGGATGTGGATGTGGATGTATGAATGTGGATGTGGAAATGGATGTATGGATGTAGATGTGAATGTGGATGTATGGATGTGGATGTGTGGATGTGGATGTATGGATGTGGATGTGAATGTGAATGTGGATGTATGAATGCAGATGTGAAAATGGATATATGAATGTGAATGTGGATGTGGATGTATGAATGTGAATGTGGATGTGTGGATGTGAAAATGGAAGTGTGGATGTATGAATGTAAGGTGGATGTATGAATGTAAATGTGGATGTGCGGATGTATGAATGTAGATGTGGATGTTGATGTATGAATGTGAATGTGGATGTTGATGTATGAATGTGAATGTGGATGTATGAATGTGGATGTGAAAATGGATGTATGGATGTGGATGTGAATGTGAAAATGGATGTATGGATGTGGATGTATGGATGTGGATGTGAATGTGAAAATGGATGTATGGATGTGGATATGGATATGTATGGATGTGAAAATGGATGTATGGATGTGGATGTGAAAATGGATGTATGAATGTGGATGTGAAAATGGATGTATGGATGTGGATGTGAATGTGAAAATGGATGTATGGATGTGGATGTGAAAATGGATGTATGGATGTGGATGTGAAAATGGATGTATGGATGTGGATGTGAATGTGAAAATGGATGTATGAATGTGGATGTGAAAATGGATGTATGGATGTGGATGTGAATGTGAAAATGGATGTATGGATGTGGATATGGATATGTATGTATGAATGCGGATGTGGAAATGGATCTATGGCCCCTCTCTTCTTTAGTAAATCCAACCATTCTTTATCCTAGATGAATGATTAATGGATAAAATCAAGTTTTTCATAATGTTTCTCTTAAATTAGTAGAAATTGTTTACATTAGAATGAATTAAATACTCTTGGTGAAATTCTAGTGATTTTAGGAAGTTAAAATTTGAAAAATGGTCAGCCATCCAAAGGAGGTTATGGCAAAATTTTCTAAAATTGTGTAAAAATAAGTTTTACTTTTTATTCTGAAAGTGTAATTCCTACTAAATTGGATTTATGCATGGATAGATGCATAAAGAATTTAAATTAATCCAAAAAGTGTTATTTTCATCAATTTTTATTTTATGCATAGAAAGATGCATAAAGAATTTTATTTTTAAATTTAATTTTTATCATAAATGATTTTATGCATAAATTAGATGCATACAAGAAATTCTTTTATATTAAAAGAGTGATTTTCATCATAAATGATTTGTATGCATAAACATATGCATAAAAGATATTTTTTATATTAAAAGTGTAATTTTCATCATAAATGATTTTATGCATAAATTAGATGCATAAAAGAAATTCTTTTATATTAAAAGAGTGATTTTCACCATAAATGATTTGTATGCATAAAAGATATTTTTTATATTAAAAGTGTGATTTTATGCATAAATTCGATGCATAAAAGAAATTCTTTTATATTAAAAGAGTGATTTTCATCATAAATGATTTGTATGCATAAATGTATGCATAAAAGATATTTTTATATTAAAAGTGTGATTTTCATCATAAATGATTTTATGCATAAATTAGATGCATAAGAGAAATTCTTTTATTCTAAAAGTGTAATTCCTACTAAATTGGATTTATGCATGGAAAGATGCATAAAGAATTTATTTTAACCCAAAAGAGTTATTCTCATCAATTTTGATTTTATGCATAGAAAGATGCATAAAGAAATCTACTTTTAGTTCAAAAGGGTTATTTTCATCAATTTTGATTTTATGCATGAGAAGATGCATAAAAGATTGACTTTTAATTCAAAAGTGTCATTCTCATTTAAAATGAATTTATGCATAGGAAGATGCATAAAATATTGATTTTTATTTCGAAAGTGTTATTCTCCTTAAAATGAAATTTATGCATAAATAGATGCGTAAAGAAATCTTATATCAAAAATAAGAATTCTCTTGTATTCTATAAATAGATATGAGGATGTGAAATGAATCAGATAGATGAAAAAGAATGAAGAATGGATGGAGATGTATGTATGTGAAAGAATGGATGTAGATATATGTATGTGAAAGAATGGATGTAGATGTATGTATGTGAAGGATGTATGGGAAAGGAAAGATGTATATGTATGTGATAAATATGGATGTGATGTATGAATGAGGATGTGGATGTGGATGTATGAATGTGGATGTGAAAATGGATGTATGGATGTAGATGTGAATGTGGATGTATGGACGTGGATGTGTGGATGTGGATGTATGGATGTGAATGTGGATGTGGATGTATGAATGTGAATGTGGATGTGTGGATGTGGATATGGATGTGGATGTATGGATGTAGATGTGAATGTGGATGTATGGATGTGGATGTGTGGATGTGGATGTATGGATGTGAATGTGAATGTGGATGTGGATGTATGAATGTGAATGTGGATGTGTGGATGTGGATATGGATGTGGATGTGTGGATGTGGATGTGGATGTATGAATGTGAATGTGGATGTGGATGTATGGATGTAGATGTGAATGTGGATGTATGGATGTGGATGTGTGGATATGGATGTATGCATGTGAATGTGGATGTGGATGTATGAATGTGGATGTGGAAATGGATGTATGGATGTAGATGTGAATGTGGATGTATGGATGTAGATGTGTGGATGTGGAAATGGAAGTGTGGATGTGGATGTATGAATGTGGATGTATGGATGGGGATGTATGAGTGTGGATGTATGAATGTGGATGTATGGATGGGGATGTGGATATGGATGTGGATGTATGAATGTGGATGTGGAAATGGATGTATGGATGTAGATGTAAATGTGGATGTATGGGTGTGGATGTGTGGATGTGGATGTATGGATGTGGATGTGAATGTGGATGTATGAATGCGGATGTGGAAATGGATATATGAATGTGAATGTGGATGTGGATGTATGAATGTGGATGTGGATGTGTGGATGTGGAAATGGAAGTGTGGATGTATGAATGTAGATGTGGATGTATGAATGTAGATGTGGATGTATGAGTGT